>NW_026596051.1:23713062-23728545 GCF_907164565.1 Psammomys obesus | reverse complement strand
TTTTTTTTACTGAGCCACATGTAAGGAATTTTGACATCTAGCCAGCTTCTCTTAGCAAGAGATGATTAAGACACTCTGCATTTCTGAAAGCTCACCAAAAGTTTGCTATAAGTTACTTTTCTCATTGCTGTGAGAAAATACCTGACCCCCACCCCAATAATAGCAATAAAATTCTAAAGAAGGAAGAGCTTCCTTTGACTCTTCTTTTAAAGACCCACCTAGCTTGACCGGTTAGCCAATGGAAGTGTGAAGCACCTGGTCACGTCACATCACAACCATGGTCAGAACGCACAGAGTGATGAACACCAATCCTCAGTTTGATTTCTCCATTTAATTCATGAAATTTGCAGGCAAATGGTGGGACCTAGAAAAGATCATCCGGAGTGAAATATCCCAGAAGGAGAAAGACAAACACGGTATATACTCACTTATATAGACCTATAAGATATGATAAACATAATGAAATCTATACACCTAAAAAAGATAATCAAGAGAGCGGACATGGGGTAAGATTATCAATCCTCGTTTTGAACGATGGGATGCACATTAAACATTGACAGGAATCTACTGAGCGCATTTGAAAAACTCTAACTAGCAGTGTTTTCAAAGCAAAGACTCATGACCAAACCTTTGGCAGAGTACAGGGAATCATAAGAAAGAAGGGGAGTTAGTCTGATGAGGAAAGAATAGGAGCTCCACAAGGACCAAACATATCTGGGCACAGGGTCTTTTCTGAGACTGACATGCAACCAAGGACCATGTATGAATGTAACCTAGAACCTCTGCTCAGATGTAGCCTGTGGTAACTCAGTAACCAATTGGTTTCCCATAGTGAGTGGAACAAGGACTATTTCTAACAGGAACTCAATGGCTGGCTCTTTGACCTCCCCACCCCCCAGGGAGGAGCAGTCCTGTTAGGCCACAGAGGAGGGCTTTGCAGCCAGTCCTGAAGATACCTGATAAAACAGGATCAGATTAATGGGGAGTAGGTCCCCCCCATCAGTGGACTTGGAAAGGGGCAGGGTGAAGATGAGGGAGGGAGGGACTGGGAGGGAATGAGGGATCGGGACACGGCTGGGGTACAGAGTTAATAAAATGTAACTGATAAGAAAAAAATAAAATTAAAAAAAAAGAAAAAAATAAAATCAATGTAATCTGTGTTACTTCAAAAAAAAATTCATTGTAAGACTTTGGCCAATAAGAGGGTGCCACCTACATGCCCACATAGAATGTAGTTTTCCCTCCTTAGTTAAACCTTTCTATTGAAGCTAGTCAATTTGACAACAAATTTTAACCATCCTTTTGGGAATTATAAAAATAAAGGAATAGAATGCTGTATTTATAACATGTGGATTAATTTAGGAAGCTTGGGCAAATTGTTACTAATACTAACTGAGGGTCGTAGCAGAGAAAAGAAGAGAGAACAAGTACTTCCTGAGGTCAGTTTGAAAGACAGAGTAAGAATTAAGGAAAATAGGGTGATGTGAGCTGGATTGGAGTAGATGATGATGAATATGAAAACAAAGGGGTCTTCACTGGTCACTTTTCTCATTATTTGACAAAACACCTGACAAAAGCAACTTAAGGGAGAACAGTTTATTTGGGCTCAGACTTTTAAGAAACAATCTGTTAAGGTGAGGAAGCCATAGTAGAGGCAATATGCAGATGCTAGTCACACTGTTTCTATAGTCAGGAAGCAGAGAAAGCTGAATGTTATTAAGGATGGTATTCCTGAATTAATAATTCTGTCTAAAAACTCAGTCATTCGCAGTGTTTTATTTCCAGTGATTATAAATTCTGTCATATATTATCAAGATTAATTGTCACAATTTTCCCCTTACTAACTTGTTCCTCAAATACATCACTTATTATTATTGTTATCATTAATATTACTTACAAAGTATTTATTTTGTATCCCAGTTGTAGCCCTCTCCGTCAATTCCTCCTTGTCCCACTCTCCCTCCCTCTTTCTTTCCTATCTCTCTTCCCTAGTCCAATGATAGGGAAATACCTCTTCCCCTACTGTCTGACCCTAGCCAATGAGGTCCCATCAGGACTTCCTGGATCTTCTTCCTCTGTAGGCTGCCTAGGTCACCCACATGGAAACAGTGATCAAAGAGCAAGCAACTGAGTCCAGGTCAAAGACTGTCTCTTTTCCTTTTACTAGGGAACCCACATGGAGACTGTGCTGTCTATGGGCTATATCTGAGCAAGGAGTCTAAGTCCTCTCTATGTATGGTCTTTGGTTGATGCATCAGTCTGCAGTGCTCCCCTGGGCCCTGCTATTTTTTGGCTTTGTTGGTCTCATTGTATGGCTCCTGTCCCCTCCTGTTCTTTGTATATCCCTCTTCTTCCATATGACTCCTGCTCTCTGTCCAAAGTTTGGCTGTGAGTTTGTATATGCTTCAACCCCCTACGGGTTGGAGTCTTTTAGAGGACATCTGTTGTAGGATCCAGTCCTGTTTTCTCTCTTCTATCACTTCTGGTGTCTTTCTGAAATGAGAATTGAGTATCTCCTTAAGGTCCTCCTTTTTTTAACTTCTTTAGGTCTGTAGATTTTAGTATGTTTATTTTATATAATATGGCTAATATCCACTTTTAAGTGAGTATATACCATGCATCATGCATGTCTCTCTGCTTCTGGGTTATCTCACTCAGGATGATCTTCTCTAGTTCCATTCATTTTCCTGCAAATTTCATTATTTCCTTGTTTTTAATAGCTGAGTAGTATTCCATTGTGTAAATATACCATATGTTCTGTATCCATTCCTTGGTTGAGGGACATCTAGGCTGTTTCCAGATTCTGGTATGACTTTTAAGACAACTTTCCAATCTTTGTCATTTTAATCTTGTGTCCATCTCTTAATGCAAAATGTATCAAGAGGCTCTTTAACAATCTAATGCTGTTTAGAATTCCAACTCTTATGTGAGACTTGCTCTATTAACTCTGAGATCCTGTAAACTCAATACAAGTTGCAACTTCCAATGTAAAAGCCCCAGGTAAACAATGTCATTCCAAAAAAAAAGAAAGGGGAAAAGTAAACAATGATGGGACCACAGCAAAACTGAACTGCACCAGCATGGCCACCATCCTGCAATTCTGAGTGTAGGACTTGATGGAATCATCTTTTTCCAAGGAATTCTAGAAATACAATGCACAACGCTTCCACCTGAAGCACTCATAGTTTCTTTAACAGGCCAGTTCACCCCCTCATATTTCCTCAGCAGATGTATGGTGCTCCTGGCATCTCTAACATCCTCAGGTCTCCACTGCCACCCAGGATTCATCTTCAGAACTCCACACAGTGACCTCTCAGGGCATCATTTCAGGACATTAGTATTTCAGGAAAGTCAAGCTTTATCCTAAGGTCTCTCTGAGATTTTTTACTGTAAAGGATTACAATGCTTCCCTCAATCAACTTTACTATTTAATGCCTATAAAACCATTAATACATTGTCAATAGTGACAAGTTCTTTTGCCAGCTTATACCGAGTTTGGATGAGTGATTCTGGGAAATAGTTTCTTCAGGCAGTAACTTTCAAGGAACATGGAACTCTCTTGGTAGTATTCTTACTTTAGGTGCTCCCTCTTCAAACACATTTGCATTTTCATGAGATTGAACCTTCAATGGGTTCAACTGTAGGGTCTTACAATTAGGACAGCTTTCTTTCTTTTATTATTTTTTCTTTCTTTGTTCTAAAGTATATCGTATTTTCTTTCTTTTTTTCCTTTTTTGTTGAAAATAGTTTCTTCTCTCCTAAGCACAGTTCCCCTTCCGTCCAGAAGTGCAAACCCAACACTACTTGGAGATTGGATTGTCCAGAGACCAAAGATAGAGCCAAACATGACTGGTTTAAAAAATAAATCAATGAAATTATTCACAATGATAGTCTGTTCTACCTGTAGACCAGTGGCTTGTCACATTGTCATCAGAGAGGCTTCTCTCAGCAGCAGATGGGAGGTGGACACAGAGACCCACAGTCAGAAAATATGCACAGAGAGAGTGTCTAAACAAGAGATCTCCATTGGGTCCCTCCCCTTGAAGCTTGGTGAATTTTATGGAAGAGAGGAGGAAAGACTGTAGGAGTCAGAAGGGATGGAGGACACCAGGAGAACCAACTATGGACCATGGAATCAACTAAACTCTACATCTTTCTTCTTGTCCCCCAGTACAAAGCACCAAAATTTTCTGTCAAGGTACTATTTTTTGGTCATATTTTCTTGAACCTATTTTGCCTGAAAGGTTAAATTCACTCTTCTCCTTGTCAATCTGTATTTTTTTTTCATATTTTTTGTTCTTATGTTGGTCTTTCATACCGCTCACCTAGATAAAAGTAGTCATGAGAGCTTAATTGTTATTTTGTCTTGAAATTTTCTCCACCAAACAATTTTGTTCATTGTTTCTGTATTCAGTCTCAGTCAAATTCTCATGACATGGGAAAAATGCATGTGGATTCTTCACCAAAAATTCACAAAACCAATCAACCCTGGTCTAGTTGCCAATAGAGTCCTTCTTCCCCTCTGAAATCTTGCAAGCTGCTAATAATACAACTATCTTTGGGCAGATTTTTTTTTTAGCAACACATTCCATGCCAGAACATTCATGTAGGAAAACACACAACAGTTACCTCAGATTAGGCTATTTCCTGGATATTCCATAGCTCTTGGGCCTCCATTCTCTGAGCTTCTCTAAGCAGCATGGTCTTCCAAACTCCAACCAGCATAGTCTATTAAGCTCTGTGAAATAGGCTAGGACTTCTCTGATCCAAAGTTCCCAACTCCTCCAAATTTCTTGCACAAACCAGTTCCAAAGTCATAAGAACCACATAGTCAGGTTAATCACTGCATTGGAGCCACTTCTTGCCACCACTTTTTCATGTTATTTTTCTGGTTGTTTTGACAGAAATACCTGACAAAACAATTTAAAGAAGTAAGAGTTTATTTTGACTCACAGTTTAAAGTTTCTGCCATCATGGAGTAAGCCTGATAGAGGAATCATGAAGTCAATAGTAGCATAGCATCTTCAGTCAAGAGGCAGAGAGAGGATAAGTACTACTATTCAGTTCTCTCTCTTCTCATCATTCAGATCAGGATTCTAGTCTATTCAGTGATGAAACCAACATTAATAGTGAGTCTTCCCACGTCAATAAATTTAATGTGGGAAATACTTCATGGTTAAACTCAAAAGTTTATTTCCTTTGTAATTCAAAATCCCATCAAGTTGACAATAAATACTTACAATCAAGTGATCTAAATGTGTAAACAGAAAAAGTATGAACTATGAAATATCCAAGAAATGGACTGATTTGAGGAGTCTATCATGTGGTTTCTAAAATGAGTGTTCTGACATGAAAAATGGTGCTGAAAAGGAAAATCCACCCCCAAACAGTGTTATTATGTCATACCAATTGTTAAGAACCTGTAGAAACCAAGACAGCATCACATTGTTTAAATGAGGATATTGTTACCTAATTGAATTTAGAGGAAAAGTCAAGACCCACCCAGCTTGAAGGAGAGATGAAGGTAAGAAATATGGCTACAATATTCAGTCATCAATGACTAGGCTCAAGAGGTTATGAAAACCTCTTGATATAAATTCACAGAATATATTTTCTCAGGTTTTCCATAAGCTTAGGAGCATTTCTGTTGAAAGAAAAACACCTTTAAATTTAAATTTCCTCTATCTGCAGCACTCTCCTGACCTACTTTCTTAAAATGCCAATCAAAACAGCATGATATCCAATTGAAATATGTTTTCTGAATTCTCAGGAAGATTTATACTGATCACATTTTTTTCATAAACACAAACAGAGGTAATAATGCATATCCTTTATTAATTTTAGTTGCAACACACTTAAACACCATTAACATTAAAGCATATACCATAATACAATGATGATACTATAGATTATTATGGCTTATTCAAACTTAACTGACATAAGAACTAGGGACAGGTACATGAATAATAACAGTGATTCATATATAAATTTAATATGTTTGAAACAAATAAATAATAACATTTGATAAATGCTTCTTTCATAAAACTTAAAATAGGTAATCTATGGTGATCAAAACTTCAGGAATTAAATTTCAGGAGGATATATATTAATAAATACTGACTATACAACAGTGTTTGTTTTAAAAATAGAGAGTTTTATGGTTTTGGTGTGATTGTTTTGCTATTTCAGTATTCAATAAAATTTTACAAAGTCATACTTGCTCACTTTGGAGAATGTAATATTTTAGGGAAAATGTGGCTAGGATAAAATGTTGCCTTGATTTTAATCCATAAATGAAATTCAAACAAATGTCATGTATTTTTCTTAGAAATCTGTCATGCTTAAAGCCACTCTAAAAAAAACTTGACTTATAAGAATTGAATCAAACAAAGCCAGAAAAAAAAAAAAAAGTTTGTTATTTGGATTTATCTCTGACATCAGAAAGAAACAGAATGTTGTGACATCTTGAAAGCCTAAAGCAAAGCAAATAATGGACTTAATTTCTAAAGTATCTTAGATGCTGAGGCATGAGATTAAAACCCTGAGATTCCTTTCTTAGTTTCTTAGAGTAATTATGGTATTATTGCAGAAGATATCCAAAACCTTTTTCTTTTTGTGCCACACTGGCTACTTTAGCCTGAAGAACAAAAATCTTGGATACATTTGAAACAAGGGTATTAAAAATGTTTTGATTAACATTGAAGGTAGACCTTCACTTTTCATTTAAGATTCACTCCACTTCAGTTCTGACATAATCAACAATTTTTACTATTCACAGAGTAGAAGAGAGTCTTAGTCCTAGCAAATGTTGCTCATTTTCCAGTGCTGAGGAAAGCTATCTCTCTGAAATGTAATGTCTCATGATATTTCTACAAAGCCTTTTGTAGCATAGCAAATACTTTAATTTGTATAGAAAATGGAAAGTCTCTTTTTAAAACTTTTAGATCTTTAGGTTCATGTTCATATCAGTAACCACAAGGAGCACTGGCTAAAATTTTAGTTTGGTCTTCATGAAGTTGTTTTTGTCTGGTCACAGAGGGTTGTTCTGTCTTTCAGAGTTACGAACTTTTGCATGTCTAGGCATGATCTGTGGGCAGCCAAAGCAGAGTCCCTTCAACTGGCATATCCATCAATGGCCTTATGTGTTCCTGCTTCTCTAGCTCTGAATGAGACTCTTCCAAATCTTCACAATGCCTCTAGAGACAAGTTCTGCAAATATGGGAAAACAAAGCATCTTCACCAAAGAATATCAGCACTGACTCCCATACAACTGACATTGGAAGCATAATGATCTCTCTTTAATCAACAGTAGAGTACAGCCAGACCACAGGCACCTGTCAGTGAAGTCAGTCAACGAATGACGGTAATTAGACATTGCCAAAAGGCTGCCAACATCATCATTTGTAAGACAGCACATCTCAAATGAGCTGTGGTAAAACACCATTGGAGACTTTCTACTTTTATTTTTTCTTATCTCTGTCCTATGATGCATAACAAGTATCTGGTGCCGCACTGAGTTCTGTGTCCTGTATTTAATGTTCTGAGTTCTGTATTTAATGTGACTCTACTGGTAATATGTCTTCCAGTCTTGATGATGATGAATTGCTACACCCTTTCTATAGAGATTGCTCAACAATTTATCACTGTAAGATTTATGCCAGTTAATAATAGGAAGTTATGAATGCAAGACGTTTGCCTCACCTACTGAACATGGTCCCAGCAGTACTACATCAGCAGGGTTACACAGCTGATGAGAAGTGCATCTCATTGCTCCTCTTCACCATGGGAAGAGGGGAGCATACAGTGTGTATCCCTTTCAAACTCTTGCAAAGTTTAGCTTCCATGTCAAAGCACTGTAAGTCAGGCAGTTTTTAAATTTTATTTTCATAAATTTATTTATCTATTCACTTTCATCCAGATTGCAGACTCTTCCCTCCTTACCCTGATATAACCCTCCTTCCATTTTCTCTCTAACCCTCTCTCCTTTTCCCCTGCCCCTCTACAAAATCACTCCAGCACAAAAAGTCACATCAAGACTGAGCACATCTTCTTCCCCTGAGGCCAGGCAAGACAGCAATGCCAGGGGGAAGTGATAAAAAAAAAAAGCAGGAAACAGAGTCTGTCACAGACAGCCTCTGCTCCACTTACTAGGGTTTTCACAAAAAAACTAAGCTTCTATCAGCTACATAAGTGTAGGTGGTCTAAGTCCAGTCCATCCATGGTCTTTGGTTGGTGCTTCAGTCTTCATAAGTCCCCCTGGGAACAAATTAGTTTACTCTGTTGATCTGATGGAGTTCTTGTCCCTCCTGGGCCATGCAGAGGTAGTTCAATATATGAAAATCCATCAAAGTAATCCACCACACCATATAAACAAACTGAAAGGAAGCACACACACACACACACACACACACACACACACACACACGATCATCTCAGTAGATGCTGAAAAAAGCATTTGACAAAATTCAATATACCTTCAGGGTAAAAGTACTAGAAAAACTGGGATATAAGGCACATATCTAAAGGCAATATACAGCAAGCCTATAGCCAACATCAAATTAAATGGATAGAAACTTAAAGGAATTCTACTGAAATTGGAGACAAGACAAAGCAACCCTCTTTCTCTGTAGCTCTTCAATATAGTATTCAAAGTCCTAGCTAGAGCAATAAGATAACTAAAGGAGATCTTGGCGATACAAATTGGAAAGGAAGAAATCAACGTATCTTTATTAACTGATGATCTGATAGTACATATCAGTGACTCCAAATATTCTACCAGAGAACACCTATAGCTGATGAATACCTTCAGCAAAGCAGCTGGATACAAAATTATCTAAAAAAAAAAATCAGTAGCCTTTCTGTATACAAATCACAAATGAACTGAGAAGAAAATTAACAATGCAACACCATTCACAATAGCCATAAATAACATAAAATATCAGGGTATTATTCTAACTGAGCAAGCAAAAGTCCTGTATGTTAAGAACTTCAAATTTCTGAAGAAAGAAATTGAAGAAGCTCTCAGAAGATGAAAAAATGCCCTGTTTTCATGGATCGGTAGGATTAACATAGTAAAAATGGTCATCTTACCAAAAGCAATCTACAGATTCAATGCAATTCCTATAAAAATACCAACACAATTTCTTAAAAACCTTAAAAGAACAAACAAGTCTCAACTTCATATGGGAAAACAAAACAGGAAAAAAAAATAAAACATGGAATACTTAAAACAATCCTGTACAATAAAAAAAAAAACAAAATAAAACTACAAGCTGTAATACAGAGCAACAGAAATAAAAACTGCATTGCACAAACTAATACATCAGTGGAATCAAACTGAAGACCCAGAAGTAAACCTACACACCTATAGACACTTAATTTTTGACAAAGAAGCCAAAATCATACAATGGAAAAAGATAGCATCTTCAACAAATGGTGCTGGTCAAACTGGATTTCTGCATGTATAAAAATGCAAATAGATCCATATTAATCATCCTGCATAAAACCCAAATCTAAGTGGATCAAAGAACTCAACATAAAATAGATACACTAAATCTATTAGAACAGAAAGTAGGGAAGATCCTCGAATTCAGGGGCCAACTTTCTGGACAAGACACCAATTGCTCTAGCTCTAAGATCAACAATTAATAAATGGGACTCTTGAAACTTAAAAGCTTCTGTAAGGCAAAAGGACACTGTGAATAGAACAAATCAGCAGCCTACAGATTGGAAAAAGTTCTTCACTAACCCTATATCCAATAGAGGGCTAATACCCCAAATATATAAAGAACTAAAGAAAATAAACATTAGCAAACTAAGAAATCCAATTTAAAAATGAGGTCCAGAGCAAAACAGAGAATTCTCAACCTAGGAATCTCTAATGGCCGAGAAGCACTTTAAAAAATGCTCAACATTCTTAGCTACCACGGAAATGAAAATCAAAATTATTCTGAGAATCCATCTTACTTCTATCAAAATGGCCAAAATCAAAAACTTAAGTGACAGCACGTGCTGGAGAGGATGTGGAGAAGTGAACTCTCCTCCATTGCTGGTGGGAGTACAAACTTGTACAATCAATTTGGAAATCAATCTGGTGCTTTCTCAGAAAATGAGAAATAGTTCTACTTCAAGACTACTCCTGGACATACATTCAAATGATGCTCCACCATATAACAAAGGAATTTTTCTAACCATGTTCCTAGCAGCTTTATTTGTAATAGCCAGAAACTGGAAACAACTCAGATGTCCCTCAACCAAAGGATGGGTAGAGAAAATATAGTACATTTGGACAATGGAATACTACTCTTTGACCACCCCCACCCCCTGATGGGGGAGTAGCCTTGCCAGGCCAAAGAGGAAGACAATGCATCCAGTAGGTCAGATGGAAGGGGAGGAGGAAATCCCCTATCAGTGGACTTGGAGAGAAGAATAAGAGGAGATGAAGGAGGGAGGGTGGGATTGGGAGGGAATGAAGGAGCGGAGCGGGCTACAGCTGGGACACAAACTGAATAAACTGTAATTAATATAAAAATAAAAAATTAATTTAAAAAATAAGGAAATAATGAGACTTGCAGGCAAATAGATGGAACTAGAAAATACCTTGAGTGACATAGCCCAAAGCCAGAATGACACATATGGTATATACTCACTTATAAGCAGATATTAGACATATTGTACAGCACAACCATACTACAATTAATAGACCCAAGGAAACTAATATCAAGAAGGGTCCAGGAAGGATGTTTGCATCTCACTCAGAAGTGGAAATAAGCAGTGGAAGTGGATGAAGAGAGAACAGGAATGGAGAGGGAATGGGGACAGAAATGAGAATGGGAATCAAATGTGAAAAGAACAGGGACTGGAGGCCAGAGGGCTTGGTAAGAGAAGGGAAATTGAGAGTGGGGCATCTCTGAGACAAGCTGGAGACCTGTGACAGAATAGGCTCCTGAGAAGAGGTGACTCTAGCTGAGACATGTAGTAGAGGGGGTCATGGAGACCAAAGAGGCCACCTTTTAGTTTCACCTTTAGCCAGATATGACTTTCAATTAACTTCTAGCCAGACTGGACTTCTAGTGGAAGGAGGGGAACACCAACCCATCCACATAACCTTCCACCCAAAATTTGTTCCGCCTACAAGATATGCGGGGATAAAGTAAAGAAATTGAGGGAATGTTCAACCAATTCCTGGCCCAACCTGAGACTCACCCCATGGGAAAGAGCTAACCCATGATACTATTAAGGATACTCTGCTATCTTGTGGACAGGAGCCTATCATAGTTGTCTTCTGAGAGGCTCCACATAGCAGGGGATTTAAACATGTTGAGCGCCGGGAACCTTGTGGAAATCAAACAGTCCTTATTCTTTGTAGTTAACATGCTATGGACTAATCATGTCTTTTAACTTTTTCTACAGCATGCTGATCTGAAACCAAAGCCTTCTTAGAAAACTTTATGCCCCAACTTTCTCATAAGCTAAGGCTTAAAATTCCTAGTAAGGTTATGTCCTAGAACACTTTAAGTATGCCTACTATATTCTACCTGTGTATGTCTGAATTTCAGCTCCTTGTTACCTAAACCTTATGTTTCTGAAGCATACTGGATCATGCTTCAGTATACACATGGTCATGAGTATATGTATCCCAAGTCACCCACTGTGGACTTAATGAATTTGATGGGTTCAGTAAACTCATATAAACACTTAATATGTATTTATAATATTTATGAATTATGTGAGACAGGCTCAGTTCACAGCACTAGAAATACATCTGTGAAGAAAGGTGACAAAAACATTCTCTTTGTCAAAGTTCAGGTCTATTAAGGAGACAGATAATAAGTAAAATCTTTTAAGAGAGAAAAGTAAAATAGATACTTAGATTGTTAGTTATGAGAGGAAAAGCAAGGATACAATTGTTGGGAGGTAACTAATATATCTAGCTTTTGGCCAGAAGAGGTGGGCCAGATTTTATCACCTCATCAAAATAACATCCTTCCTGTTTTATCTATCCCCTTTTTATCACACACAAATGAAATTCTCCCAGGATCCAAGCGTCTTCTTGAATCTGATATATCTCTGTTGAAAGTGTTCTCTTTATTCTACCTTGGTAATTCGACCTTACCTTTTAAAACTTGTCAAGATTTATCTCCATCTTCTTATGGAGTTCTTGTCCACTCTGAGTCTTTCTATTCCCCCACTCATTCCTATGCTCTAAGAAGACCAACAGAGCCAACAAATCTGGGCCCATGGGCATCTGCAAAGACTGATGCACCAACCAAGGACCATACATGAAGAGGACCTTGACCCCCTTCTCATATGTAGCCAATAGGCAGCTCAGTCTCCATGTGAGTCCCATAAGGAAAGCAAGAGCTGTCTCTGACATGAGCTCTGTTGCCCACTCTTTGATCACTTCTCCCTGGTACAGGGGGTGGAGAATTGCCAGGCCTAAAAGGAAGAGGATCCAGCAGTCCTAATGGAACTTTATGGCTGGGGTCAGATGACAGGAGAGGAAGGCTTCCCCTTTTTGAGAAATAGGGGAGGGGAATAAGGAAAAAGAAGGGAGGTTGGGACAGGAGGGGGACAATTGGGATGGAAAGAAAACAAATTATTTTAAATATACATTTAAATAAAGGAGATTTATCTTCAGGAAACCATCCTCTCTATTTTTTTATTAATTCAATTTACATCTTGATCATAGGCTCCTCCATTTTCTCCTCTCAGTCCCATCCTCCCTCCCACATCTCCTCTTCCCTATTCTTCAGGGGAGCCTCCCTACCCATACAGCCTAGCTCATCCCTCCACATGAGTACTGAGTCTTTCTCTCACGTGGACTTTGTCATAAGGTAGCAACACATATCTAAATATCTCTTGAGTGTGTCCACACACACTGGAATTCTGTGACACAACATAGCATAGCTATCTTTGTGTCTCCTTCTCAAACATGTTGAAATTTAATCTTCATTGTAAGAGTAGGAAGAGATGGGTTGATTAGTTTATCAAGGGTCTTCCTTCATGGGTGTGAGAAATTCTTCACAAAAGAGGCTACAAAACTCCTCAGTCCCTTTGGGAATCTCTCATGCAAGACACCGTCTAGGAAGCAGAAACCAGATTTTCTACCCTCTGGAACTATAAAAATTATTTTCTGTTTCTAAGTTACTCAATATCAGTTATTTTGTTATTAACATACCCCTTAATTAAGATGCCAAGTGTATATATCTATAAAGGAGCTGTAAGTAGTCATTGCTGTAGAAATGCTAGGTGTCAAAGCCAGAAACTGATATGCTGAAGTAATTATTATATTAAGATTATTAATGTATCTTATTTCTTTATGAGACAGGATATATGAATAATATTTTCAGGAAGATCTATGTTTAAAAAACAAACTAATATAAAAATGCCTTATTGAAACCCACTAGTTAGTAAGCTAATTTTGAAATACAGCTTTAAAAATGAGTTTCAACAGAATTACCCTGCATGGGTGGACAGTGTCATTAACAAAGACATGAGTTAAATAAAAATCTCAGTACAAAGCCTGGAATGCCTCCAAATGAGTCTCAGGGAGACCTCAGAGGTCTCCAAAACAACACAAACTATTGCCATCACATAATTATATGATACGTTAGTGGGGAAGATACCACATACTTTTTAGTTGCAGGACATGAAGAAATAAATGTGAAAACAACTAAGAAAATTCATCCTTTTTTGGTTATATTACATAGTATTGAAACATGATAAACAGGCTACTACGGGAGAGAATATATCACTCTTCCTTCCTAGAGCAGGATAGTACATGATATGATACCAAATTGCCAGGCCAAATGTGCCTACTGTTGCAATAGTGGTACAACTGTTTTGAAGTAACTAATAGCTTTCTGATTGGATTTAAAGTCCGGTAGAGTAATCAGGTCAATAGCCTATGACTGTGGAGTCCTAGCATAGAATCTGCTATGGTTACTTTGCTAAAAGGTCATGCTGTCAAATTGCCCTCTAAATATTTATGTCTATACACATAGACAAAGTGGTCAGAGAAGCCTTATTTTTCTCTTTGTAGTGAGATACATAACTGACGTGCTGAGAATAATATACTGAATTATTAACCTAAAATGGGACATCTCTATTAAGTTCCTACCACCAAGGCTCAGGAAGTATTATGCAAAAAAAGGTGAAAAATAATGTAAAAATTGAAGAAGAATGCTGTCAAGGGCTGTCTTCTGTACATGGTATGATGGTTACAAGCATGAATTCACAGTAGATGTGGTGACACATACAAGACCTGAGAAAAATCAAGCCAACCAAAATATTGACTCATGTTGATTAGGTATTAGCAGTACCTAGTTGCTTGGAGAAAAAGAATCAACCTTTATTAAGGATGTGAGTTTCCTATGTTCCAGTAGGCAATCCCACAACCAAGTATACACAGGCAACACTAAGTGGACTAAAAGGGTTATAAAAATAAAATAAATTAAAAAGTATGAGTTTCAATGAGAATAGGATGGGAGAACATGGAATGAGTTGGATGGGAAAATGGGGGCTATGTATGATTATATTTTTGTATACAAGCACGAAATTCTCAAACATATGGAAAAGAAAAGCGAAATACCTAGAAACTTGAAATTAAAAAGAGAATTTCCAATTAACTAAAATCTTTGAGTCACTGAAATTTTTGTGTCCCCTGAGGTTGAATATAAATGAGGTGTACCATATTTAATCATAAATTTGTTCTGCATAATGTTATCCAGAATAGATTTATTATATTGATTAGTGTATTATGCTGATTTAAGTGATGGTTTTCATTATCTTCCCTCAAGTCAAAATTAGATCCACCCCAGAAGCGTGAGGACAAGCATTCCACATTCACACCTAATAAGATTATCATTACTTATAATGAGAAGTAAGTAGAGACTCTTCGGTTGACTTACTGATGGTCACAGAGTTAACAAGGCAACAGAAGTACCTGCACTCGGACTGCAGAGATGAAGAGTAAAGCATGCCTCAAGAACCCTCATTCTGCACAAACTCATTCCCTGCCTGAAGCCACACACACTGTATTAGAGAAAGTTTATGTTCAATGACAGCAATGAAAGGCAACACCCTTTGCTGTAACAAATGCAACTGCCTGTTCTATCTTACTGCTGATAAAGTGACATATTCTTTAATTTGACCAAACCAGACTGACAATACATTTGCTTCCACTTCTCAGAAGAGCTGGATGACAAAACAGACACCTTGATGAGCGTTGACCAGGTGCTTTTGCTAATGGAAAGGGGCCATGCTGAAAACATCTGCCTCTGAACTTAGTACAGAAGCCAGTACCAGCCATAAGTTTTCACTAAACTTTAAGTAGAGGAAAGAAAAACTGTAAGTACCCAGAATATTAGATACATAGATGATACATAGATATATGATAAATAGATATAGATAGATAGATAGATAGATGAATTATAGATAGATAGATAGATAGATAGATAGATAGATAGATAGATAGATAGA
>NW_026596051.1:23685387-23713052 GCF_907164565.1 Psammomys obesus | reverse complement strand
AGATAGATAGATAGATAGATAGATAGATAGATAGATAGATAGATAGACAGACAGACAGATAGTTAAATTTTTAAAAAATAAACACCGCTTTTTGTGTCCCCTGTAAAGACCTATCATTTGAGTGAAGCCTCAACATAGAGCCATTACAAGTATGGGCTTGTCCAAAGTCATGGAGAGTGGAACATTGCCACAGTGTAACCAGAGGATGAAATTCCCAAATCACACTGTGTCCTGATGGTAGAGCTTTGCCCACATGGCTAGAGAACAGGACATTCCATCAAAGGAGGTTCTTGGGTCTTAAGACTCACAACTCTTCTCACCTTGTATCCTGGCTGTAGCCCCCTCCATCTCCTCCCAGTTCCACCCACCCTCCCTCTTCTCCCCCTATGTCCCTTCCCTAATCCACTGATATATTTTGAACTTAGAAATTTTTAATTCATTTTTTTCAATCCTATTTCCCACATCCTTTAGTATGATCATGACTTTCCTATGACTGACCCCCTCTATTCTAATATCTGTTTGGCTTTAGTGGCTCAACTCTGGCAAGGGGTATTCCAGAGGGAGTTTTGTCTTGAGGCTCAACCACTTCTGATATGAATGGAATTTAGAGATGTTGAAACACTACATCAATGTTAACGGTGTGAAATATGACCCTTAGTGCTATGACAACGGAATAGATGTATTTTGTCTGAGAAATGATACAGATTTAAATTGTCATTGGGAGGCTGCTACTATCTGGTTGTCTACTTCTCAAATGCCAATACTGAAGCTTAATAATTACTGTGAACATTTCTCGAGGTGAAACTTTGGATGTGATAGATTGTGAGGAGCAGATTCTCCCTGAGACATTGATTACTGCCCTTATAAAAGAGGCCCTAGAAAGAGGCTCCTTTCGCAACATAGGGAACACTGAGAAATCACTGTCGAAAAGAGGTTTTACAGCCCTCAGATGTGCTGGAAATTTGATTTCAAACTGTCTAGATTCTGACAAATAACTATTTTTATAGGCTACTTAGTTCATGGAATTTTAATAGACTAGTCAATATTTTGTTTTAAAAGGTTGCTCTACATTATGTTATATTTATTATATCATATCATATCATATCATATCATATTATATTCCAATATCTTCAAATAAGCTATGCCTGACTTCATGTTCTAATTAAACCTGAAATCTCCAGTACTGACATTTCTGGGAAAACAAGGCACCTAAACATTAAGAGACAACAAAGAAGCATTAAAAAAAAAAAAGGCACATTCAATAGCATTTGGGGCATCATAATCCAGTTTGTGATTGACAAAGTTACTGCAAAAACAATATACAGTACCATTTTCCCAAAGAGAACAGCACAATTACCACGGCCTGACATTCATTGCACACAATTTATTTAGAAGAGACGTATTTGTCTCCTCATAAGTGGTCCCGTTGCTGAGATAAATCAGACACATACGAAGGCTCCTGACTTCAGGACACCTGTTTCAGTGTTTCCTTGTCCTCATTTGTCTGTCTTTCTGCTTTGTGCCAGTTGTTTGCATTTCCTTTATGGTACTATGATTAGAGCACATAACATAACCTGCCCAACTATTACACACGGTTGGTGGGGTAACTGGTTAACTGGACAGTGTCTAAAGGGGGAGGGAAGAGAACCATCAAGTATTAGTGAGTGGCCCAAGCACAAGACTGTGACCATGGAATGCACATAATACACATTGTTTATGAGATCGTCACCTGATGGGGGGGAAGGAAGAAAGGCAGACTGCATCAGATTCATGATTTTGAAAACCAAGGAAGGCTTTGGCCTTTCTTAGATGCTGCGTAGAGCATGTACTTATCCATAGTCACTTATCCTTGTCAGGACAGAACTTTCAACAGGAATTAAATGGGCAGAAGACTCTTATCAGTCAGCTGACTTGCATCCCACTTGTCAGAACTGTTTCTTGGATGTAGTTCCCATTTTTCTTAATGTACGTTTTATTTATCGCTGAAAATAACATGTGTGTGTACAATGTACTTTTACCTTATGTGCCCCCATTCTCCCAATCCAAATCCTCATAAGATAAAATCTTCTTTCAATACATCTTCTTCCAGATGTCTTCTTTTTTCTAGAAAAATTTAACCCATTGAGTACAATTGGTGTTTCATCTCCACACCGTATTGTGTGGTGGCATCTGCAGGGTCATAGGAAAACCACAAACTACCCTGGCCTCAAAGAAAAGCGACTCTCACTCTCCTGTGAGCCACAACAGCAATACCTCTACAAGTATGGGTGGGGCTTTAGGAGCCCCTCCACCATCTTTCTTAGAATTTTTAACTGATTTGATATTGTGCAGGTAGCCACAGTTACTATGAGTTCATATGCACAACATCCACACTATATACAGAAGATAGCATTTCACAGCACCTTTTTCACACAGTGAACAAAATGGCAGGAATTAATACACATCCTTCAACATTAACTGACCTAAATTCCTCATTGAAAATACAGGGTCTATTATATTGAATTAAAAAAATACTCCACAAGCAGAGCAACAGAACAAGATAATTTGAACACAGGGAACTTCCCCGAAACTCATATTCCAACCAAGGACTATTCGTGGAGATAACCTAGAACCCCTGCACAGATGTAGCCCACGGCAGTTCAGTGTCCAAGTGGGTTACATAGTAATGGAAAGAGGGACTGCTTCTGACATAATCTGATTGGCCTGCTCTTTTATCACCTCCCCCTGAGGGGGGAGCAGCCTTACCAGGCCACAGTAGAGGACAATGCAGCCACTTTTGATGAGAACTGATAGACTAAGATCAGAAAGAAGAGGATAACCTCCCCTATCAGTGGACTTGGGGAGTGGCATGCATGCAGAAAGGGGAGGGAGGGTGGGATCAGGAGGGGAGGAGGGAGGGGGTTATGGGGGGATACAAAATGAATAAAGTGTAATTAATAAAATAAAATAAATGCAAAAAAAATAGGTTCTACAACAACAGATCATCTGGAGGTATCTCCATCCCCAATCTCAAGCTGTACTATAGAGCAATAATAATAATAAAAACTGCATGGTATTGGTATAGAAACAGAAAGGAGGATCAATGGAACCGCATAGAAGACCCAGAAATAAACCCACACACTTATGAACAGTTGATTTTTGACAAAGAAGCCAAAACCATTCAATGGAAAAAAGACAGCATCTTCAACAAATGGTGCTGGTCCAACTGGATGTCTACATGCAGAAAAATGAAAATAGATCCATATTTATCACCCTGCACAAAACTGAAGTCCAAGTGGATCAAAGACCTCAACATAAAACCAGATACTCTAAATCTGTTAGAAAAAAAAAAGTGGGGAACAGCCTAGAACTCATTGGCACAGGAGACAACTTCTTGAACAGAACTCCAACAGCACAGGCTCTAAGAGCAACAATCAATAAATGGGACCTCATGAAGCTGAAAAGCTTCTGTAAAGCAAAAGACACCATCATCAAAACAAAACGACTGTCTACAGATTGGGAAAGAATCTTCCCCAACCCTTTATCTGACAGAGGGCTAATATCCAGTATGTATAAAGAACTAAAGAAGCTGAAAAGCAACAAACCAAGTAATCCAATTAAAAAATGGGGAACAGAGATAAACTGAGAATTCCAACAGAGGAATATTGAATGGCAAAGAAACACTTGAAGAAATGCTCAACGTTATTAGCCATTAGGGAAATGCAAATCAAAATGACCCTGAGATTTCACCTTACACCCATCAGAATGGCTAAGATGAAAAACTCAAGAGACAACATGTGCTGGAGAGGTTGTGGAGAAAGAGGAACCCTCCTCCATTGCTGGTGGGAATGTAAACTGGTACAACCACTTTGGGAGTCAATCGGGCACTTTCTCAAACAGTTAGGAATAATGCTTCCTCAAGACCCAGCTATAACAATGCAAGGTATATACCCAAAATGTGCTCATGTACACAACAAGGACATTTGCTCAACCATGTTTATAGTAGCATTATTTGTAATAGCTAAAACCTGGAAACAACCCAGATGTCCATCAAAAAAGGAATGGATACAGAAATTGTGGTATTTTTACACAATGGAATACTACTCAGCAATCAAAAATGAGGAAATAATGAAACTTGCAGGCAAATGGTGGGATCTAGAAAAGATCATTTTGAGTGAAGTATCCCAGAAGGAGAAAGAGAAACATGGTATATATTCACTTATATAAACCTACAAGATATGATAAACATATTGAAGTCTATACACCTAAAGAAGATAAATAAGAAAGCAGACATGGGGGAAGATGATCAATCCTCACTTAGAAAGACAAATGGGATGTGCATTGGACGTATGACAAGAGTCTACAGCAGAAGGCATCTGAAAGACTCTACCTAGCAGCGTTTCAAAACAGATACTAAGACTCATAACCAAACCTTTGGCAGAAGGGGAGTTAGTATGACGTGGAAAGGATAGGAGCTCCACAAGGACCAAATATATCTGGGCACAGGGTTTTTTTCTGAAACTGTTTCTTCAACCAAGGACCATGTATGGATATAACCTAGAACCTTTGCTCAGATGAAGCTCGTGGTAGCTCAATAACCAATTTGTTTCCCATAGTAAGGGGAACAAGGACTATTTCTGAAAGGAACTCAATGGCAGGCTCTTTGACCTCCCCACCCTCCAAGAGAGGAGCAGTCCTGCTAGGCCGCAGAGGAGGACTTTGCAGCCAGTCCTGAAAATACCTGATAAAACAGGGCCATATGAAAGGGGAGGAGGTCCTCCCCAATCCATGGACTTGGAAAGGGGCAGGGAGGAGCTGAGGAAGGGAGGGTGGGATTGGGACGGAATAAGGGAGCAGAATACCGCATTAATAAAATGTAACTAATAATAATAATAAATAAATAAGAAAGCAAAAATAGATAGATAGATAGATAGATAGATAGATAGATAGATAGATAGATAGATAGATAATAGGTTCTATCTTTACTTACCATCTTCAAGAATCATTTTTCACTATCAGTGATAAATATCATCCTTAAAATAAAATGGTGGCAAAAGGTATCCCAAACAAATAGAACTAGTAAACAAGTAGGGTCACTATAATAATAATCAAAACAAACAAACAGACCACAAAACAAAACTAGTGAGAAACAATAAGGAAGGGTTACATCATATCCATTAAAAGAATAACCACCAAGGAACATTCTAATTTTAAACATATGTGTATCAGGGCTTAGAGAAATAGTTTAGTGGTTAAGAGCTCATACCACATACCTTTCTTTCAATAGACCTAAACCTTATGCCTGTGCCCAACACCACTCCACTCCAAGGTAAATACATGTATCTTGCCTCCATGGTACCTGTGCTCACAGGTACATATCCACACTCGTCTACACACCCATACAGAGGCACATCCTTTTTTAATTAAAATAAACCTTAAAACACCTTTAAATATGTGTGCACCAAACACGGGTGCCCCTAGTTTCATAAAACAAATGTTACTAGATGTGAAATAGGTCAGCTTCAGCACAGTGCCAGTGAATGACTCAATGCCCAACTCTCACCAATAGTCACGTTACCTGGACAATAACTAACCAATCAAATTCATTCTTCTCAGCATTTCCTAATGTTTTATTACGTTTGAAGGAATTGTTTCCTGGCATGAGAGAGCCTGCAGGGTGGGATGGTGATTAGATTTCTGGTTTGCTAAAGCTGTTTGAGTATCATGTAGGACCGTTGTGCTACAGAAGGTATATTTGGGGTTTATTCACTCATTCATTACTCCATTCATTCATTGAAAAGTATTAATTGCTCAGTTCAAACTTAGAAAGAATTTCATGTGTAATATAGTATTACTTTCAAGAATTGTAAATTGTAACCTAAAAAAAATATGATGCAAAGATAAAAACTGATTTTTGAAAGAATGTAGATAAATGTAAAGAATAAAAGTACAAAGATAAAAACTGATTTTTGAAAGAATGTAGATAAATGTAAAGAATAAAAGTACATAAGACTTATAGATCTTTGTGAAGCAGGAAGAAATCAAGAAAAGCTTTTTAAAAAGATTATTTTACAAGAGGACTATTGCAGTTTCTGTGGTGTGAGGGAAAGGGCAAAATCTTATTGACTGTAAGAAATCCATCTGTGATGGAGGTGAGAGCCTGCCGTGGGTGATGATTCCTGCCCCAATGCAATCCCCATGTTTCTCTATTACTCATCTCCTGGAACAGTCTCACATCTTAGAGCACAGGTAGAATGTAAAGAGGGCTTATTCCTTTGTCTGTGTAATCCCTGCTCACAGAGTGTTTCATCTGAGAGTTACCTACTCTGTTTATACCCATCAGAAGCCTTAACAATCGCAATGCACTGATTTAATTTTTAAATTACATTTTAAATTTGTTTACTGTGTTTCTCTGTCTGTATGTATATCAGTATATGTCCATGTATGTATCTGTGTTTGTGTGTGTCCATGTGTGCTGGTGTGTACACACATGTACACATCCATTAGCACGTCATATTGCACTTCTGGAAGGCAATTTACAGGAATTATTTCTCGTCTTCCACTATGTGAAAGCCTGAGATTGACCTCGGGTCATCAGAGTTGGCAACAAGCACATTTATCTGCTGAACCATCTCACCAGCCATAAAATGATAATTTGCAGAGGCTTTGTATTAAAGTTAAGCCCTAATAGGTTTTTGTTAAATGACAGCCTGGGTACAGAACATGAAACTCAAGAACAGGTATTGGTAAAGGTAAGTAAAGGGGATTGAGTAAACTCTGAAGTTTTTTAGCATTTTGCCTCTAGCCACTATTATATTTTTAATTTTGTTGTGCAATGTAATAATATTTCAGCCACTGAGACAAAGGAGCAAGAAACTAGTACATAAAAGTGGGTTCTGTAAAATGAATCTACCATCACCTCTGCACAGGGCTTCAGAGTTTACTCATTGTTTCATGTCAACGTCTTCTTTGGCAGAGAACATTGAACTTTAGAAACATGTTAGAAATGTAATGGAGGGGGGCCAAGATGGCGGTTCTGGGAGAACACTGTGTCTGAGAAGCGGGACAACACTCTCAGTGCAGCGACCAGGAGACTGAACTCTGGGCCCTAAAACTACAGCGATTGTGTTTCCCAGGTGAGGGGAGGCTCCCACAGCATGGGAATCGGTTGGGTCTACTCTCGGCTACCCAGCCAGAACCCAGAAGAGATCCCAGGTAACGCGGGCTTGGGTCTCCATGCTGGAGCTGTACCCCTGCCTGTCCCGATCACTTTCCCAGGCTGATTGGTGGGCACAAGGGTGACAGAGACTGGGAGTCCTAGTCTCAAGAAAACCCCACAGGGAAGGAAAGTTGCGCCAGACTGGTCACGGGTCACCCAATCTTTCCCAGGAAGGTCTCCCTGACAGTGAGTACTCGCCACCATCACAACTGAGCTCCCTCCACACGCACAGAGTGGCTGCACGACCAGCTCAAAAACCCTACTCCTTCTTCGGAGGAGGCAGGAGGCGTCCAGCAGAATCTGCCACAGACCACATTGTCTGTACCCCAACCCGAGATCGGAGCTGAGAAAACCCAATCCTTTCGGGCACTCCCCCAAATGCCGTCATAACCCTGCCACTGCACAGCAGAAGGATAAAGGGGCGCACAGCAGCTTCACAGTGCCGGGACCCCAGTGCTGCCAGCTGCTCCTAGCAAACAAACTTCAGCTCAGGATCTGGGACTGTGGTCATTCAACACATCCTGAGACTCTCCCGGGTCCAGCGCAAAAAGGACTAGCACCAAGTCCTAACACCGGGCCCACTGACCCCTAGCTCAGGATCAGACTGAGAAGTCCCAACCCCTTCAGGCACTCCCCTGAGAGCTGCACCATAAGCTTGCCCTAGCAGAGGGGAAGGTCAGAGGGGAAGGACAGAGAGGCAGCCTGTCACAGGACACAGCTCCCCCTCTCCAGCTCACCCAGTGGCCTCTGGCAGAGAAACCCAAGCTCTGGATCTGAGGACACTCAACCATACCTGGTACTCTCTCGGAATCAGAAAACATTGGTTCTACTGCCAGGTTGCTTCTGGCAGAGAGATCTGGGCCCGGGTTCTGGGATTGAGAATACTCAACCCAACTCTTTCCCGCGCTACCCCAGGACCAGTCAACATAACCCCTCCTGGCAGAAGGAAAGAACAGAGAGGCAGCACACAAGAAAGGTGGACACCGAGTCCTGCGGCCACAGTGCCACAGAGCTGACTGTTAGCCTACCCGTGCATTTTCTGCAGCAGGACCAAGCAGAGAGTAGAGAGCAAGGGGAACCCCTGTGCATTCCAACTGGTCCTGCAAGAGAGTGAGTGAGCCTTCTAGGGAGAGATTGCCCCAGACCCAGGGCCTCTCCACAGAAGCAACCAGATGAGATCCCTGCCACCCACACCCCTAGTGTGGGCATCATAAGGATTCTTGGGATAGCGACCCCAATGTTGAAGCCTCTGCCTTGTGGGTCCACCAGTGTAATCCAGGCAAACAATCCCTGGATCTCAGACAGAACTGCATAATAGTGGCCTGCAGGCCACTGCAATGGTCAGAGGATCCGCACATTCACACTGCGCCTGCTAAAAGCGCATGCGAACAGTGCCAGCATCGCATTCCTTACTTAGGCAAAACTGAAACCACAACACACACTCCCAAACCAGTGAACCTTTCTCATCTTCCTGAAAAAACGGTCCAGAAAACAGAAAGAGATGATCATAGCCCAAACTACAAACTCGAGGAACAAACAGTGAGGGTTATAAATAACCAGATGGCTAGAGGCAGAGGCAGAGGCAGATGTAAGAACACACCCAACAAAAATCAGGACATAATGACCTCACCAGCAACCCCACAAAACAATGGACACTTCAATTCAGTAGATAAACAAGAAAACGACCTCAAAACTATGTTTCTCCAGCTATTAGAGGCCCATAAAGATGAAATGAACAAAGCCCTCAGAAAAATAGCGAAAGAAATCGAGACGAACCAAGGGGAAACAAATCAAGCTCTCAGAGAAATGACCACGAAAATTGAGGCAAACAAAGAAAAAATGAACAAAGCTCTCAAAGAAATGTCCACACAAATGAAGGCAAATAAAGAAGAAATAAACAAAGCTCTCATAGAAATTCAGGCAATTATAGCCAAAGAAGTAGAGGCACAATTAGTGATACATAGAGAGGAAACGGACAAAAAAATAGAAGCTGTCATTGGAGTCCACATTCAAACAGATGAAGGAAATGGTGCAAGACATGAAAACAGAATTAGAATCAATAAAAAAAACACAAATAGAGAAAAACCAGGAGCTGGAGAACATAGAGAAAAGATCGGGAACTACAAAGGTAAACATCACCAACAGAATACAAGAGATGGAAGAAAGAATCTCACGAGCCGAAAATACACTTGTGGAAATTGAAAAGAAAAAATAAAATCAGAAAAGTTCCAAACACAAAACATCCAAGAAATCAAGGACACCATGAAAAGACAAAATCTAAGAATAATAGGAGTAGAAGAAAAAGAAGACATCAGGCTCAAAGGTCCGAAAAATATTTTCAAGAAAATTATAGAAGAAAACTTTCCCAACTTAAAGAAGGAGATGGCCATAAACATACAAGAGGCCTACAGAACACCAAGTAGACTAAACCAGAAAAGAAATTATTCATGTCACATCATAGTCAAAACACTGAACCTACAGAACAAAGAAAAAAATTCTAAAAGCAGCAAGGGAAAAAGGCCAAGTAACATATGAAGATAGATCTATCAGAATCACACCAGATTTCTCAACAGAAACTATGAAAGCCAGAAGGGCCTGGACAGAAATCATACAGTCCTTAAGGGACCACAGATTCCAACCCAGACTACTATACCCAGCAAAACTTTCAAACAACATAGACGGAGAATTCAAAATATTCCATGACAAAACCAAATTTAAACAATATTTAAATAGTAACTCAGCTCTATAGAAGTTACTAGAAGGGAAACTCCAAACCAAAGAAAACAACTACATCTAAAGAAACAGAGGAAATAGATAACTACACAACAAAAAAAAAAAAAAAAAAAAAGAATACAATCAAGTGACACCACCAACTCCACATCAAAAGTAAGTAACAATTGTTGGTCACTAGTATCTATCAACATCAACGGACTCAACTCCCCAATAAAAAAGACATAGACTAACAGAATGATTGTGGAAACAGGATCCAACATTCTGTTGCATCCAAGAAATACACCTATGCACGAAAGATAAACACTACCTCAGACTAAAGGGCTGGAAAAATGTTTTTCAAGCAAATTGTTCCAGAAAACAAGCTGGGGTAGCCATCCTAATATCAAATAAAAGAGACTTTCAACCCAAGTTAATCAAAAAAGATAAGGAGGGCCACTATATTATCATCAAAGGAAAAATCCACCAAGGGGACATCACAATTTTGAATATCTATGCCACAAATACAAGAGCACGTACATTCATAAACGAAACAATATTAAAGCTTAAATCACACATTGATCCTAATACCTTAATAGTGGGAGACTTCAACACTCCATTCTCACCAAAGGACAGATCAACTAGACAGAAAACAAATAGGGAAATAAAAACGCTTACAGAATCCCTAAATCAAATGGACCTAATAGACGTCTACAGATCTTTTCATCCAAACTCAAAAGAGTATACCTTCTTTTCAGCACCGCATGGAACCTTCTCCAAAATAGACCATATAGTTGGTCATAAAGCAAGCCTCAACAGATACAAAAAAGATTGAAATAATCCCTTGTATTCTATCTGACCACCATGGACTAAAGCTGGACCTCAACAACAACAAATAACAAAAAGCCGACACGCACATGGAAACTGAACAACGTGTTACTCAATGACAGCTGGGTTAAGGAAGAAATAAAGAAAGAAATTAAAGACTTCCTAGAATTCATTGAAAATGAAGGCACAACATAGCGAAATTTATGGGACACATTGAAAGCAGTGCTCAGAGGAAAATTTATAGCACTAAGTGCCTGCAAGAAGAAATTCATAATGGCCCAACTGAAAACCCTAGAAAAAAAAGAAGCAGACACACCCAAGAGGAGCAGACGGCTGGAAATAATCAAACTCAGGGCTGAAATCAATCAATTAGAAACAAATAAAACTATACAAAGAATCAATGAAACAGAAAGCTGGTTCTTTGAGAAAATCAACAAGATAGACAAACCCTTAGCCAAACTAACTAAAAAGCAGAGAGAATCTATCCAAATCAGCAAAACAGAAATGAAAAGGGTGACATAACTACAGACACTGAGGAAATTCAAACAATTATTAGGTCATACTACAAAAGCCTATATGCCACAAAATTTGAAAACCTAAATGAAATGAACAATTTTCTTGATAGATTCAATCTTCCAACATTAAGTCAAGATCAGGTAGAAAGACTGAATAGCCCTATAACCCCCAAGGAAATTGAAGCAGTCATTCACAGTCTCCCCTGCAAAAAAAGCCCTGGGCCAGATGGTGTCAGCACGGAATTCTACCAGACCTTCAAAGAAG
Organism: Psammomys obesus; assembly: GCF_907164565.1. Taxonomy (NCBI): domain Eukaryota; kingdom Metazoa; phylum Chordata; class Mammalia; order Rodentia; family Muridae; genus Psammomys; species Psammomys obesus. The sequence continues at coordinate 23,701,537 of NW_026596051.1, read as the reverse complement.
TGCTCACACCAATTCTCCTCAAACTATTCCACAAAATAGAAACAAAAGGTACATTACCAAACTCATTTTATGAAGCAACAGTCACCCTGATACCTAAAACACACAAAGACCCAACAAAAAAGAAACCTTCAGACCTATCTCTCTTATGAACATTGACGCAAAAATACTCAATAAAATGCTTGCAAACCAAATCCAAGAACACATCAAAGATATCATCCACCATGACCAAATAGGCTTCATCCCAGGTATGCAAGGGTGGTTCATATGGAAATCCATCAATGTAATCCACCATATAAACAAACTGAAGGATAAAAACTACATGATCATCTCCTTGGATGTTGAAAAAGCATTTGACAAAGTCCAACACCCATTCAGGTTTAAAGTCTTGGAGAGATCAAGGATACAAGGCACATATCTAAACATAGTAAAGGCAATATACAGCAAGCATATAGCCAACATCAAACTCAATAGAGAGAAACTGAAATGGATCCCAATAAAATCAGGGACAAGATAAGGCTGTCCACTCTCTCCATACCTCTCCAACATAGTACTTGAAGTCCTAGCCAGAGCAATAAGACAACTAAAGGAGATCAAGGGGATACAAATCAGAAAGTGTCACTATTCGGAGATGATATGATAGTATATATGAGCGACCCCAAAAATTCAACCAGATAACTTCTCCAGCTGATAAACACCTTCAGCAAAGTGGCAGGATACAAAATCAATTAAAAAAAAAAAATTAGAAGCCCTCCTGTATACCAAAGACAGAAGGGCCGAGAAAGAAATTAGGGAAACAACACCCTTCACAATAGCCACTAATAACATAAAGTACCTTGGGGTGACACTACCCAAGCAAGTGAATGACCTGTTTGAGAAAAACTTCAAGTCTCTGAAGAAAGAAATTGAAGAAGATACCAGAAGATGGAAAGATCTCCTGTGCTCAGGGATTGGTAGGATTAACATTGTGAAAATGGCCATCCTGCCAAAAGCAATCTACAGATTCAATGCAATTCCCATCAAAATAACAACTCAATTCTTTACAGACCTTGAAAAAAAGATTCTCAGCTTCATATGGAGAAACAAAAAACCCAGAATCTCTAAAACAATTCTGTACAACAACAGATCATCTGGAGGTATCTCTATCCACAATCTCAAGTTGTACTACAGAGCAATAGTAATAAAAACTGCATGGTATTGGCATAAAAACAGAAAGGAGGATCAATGGAACCACATAGAAGACCCAGAAATAAACCCACACACCTATGAATACTCGATTTTTGACAAAGAAGCCAAAACCATTCAATGGAAAAAAGACAGCATCTTCAACAAATGGTGCTGGTCCAACTGGATGTTTACATGCAGAAAAATGAAAATAGATCCATATTTATCACCCTGCACAAAACTAAAGTCCAAGTGGATCAAAGACCTCAACATAAAACCAGATACTCTAAATCTGTTAGAAGAAAAAGTGGGGAACAGCTTAGAACTCATTGGCACAGGAGACAACTTCTTGAACAGAACACTAACAGCACAGGCTCTAAGAGCAACAATGAATAAATGGGACCTCATGAAACTGAAAAGCTTCTGTAAAGGAATGGACACTGTCATCAAAACAAAACGACTTCCTACAGATTGGGAAAGGATCTTCATTAACCTTTTATCTGACAGAGGACTCATATCCAGTATATACAAAGAACTAAAGAAGCTGAAATGCAACAAACCAAGTAATCCAATTAAAAAATGGGGAACAGAACTAAACAGAGAATTCTCTGTAGAGGAATATAGAATGGCCGAGAAACACTTAAAGAAATGCTCATCCTCATTAGCCATCAGGGAAATGCAAATCAAAATGACCCTAAGATTTCACCTTACACCCATTACAATGGCCAAGATGAAAAACTCAAGTGACAACACATGCTGGAGAGGTTGTGGAGAAAGGGGAACCCTCCTCCACTACTTGTGGGAATGTAAACTGGTATAACCACTCTGGAAATCTATCTGGCACTTTCTAAGTCAATTAGGAATAGTGCTTCCTCAAGACCCAGCTATACCACTGCTAGGTATATACCCAAACTTTGCTCAAGTACATAAAAGGGATACTTGTTCAACCATGTTTATAGCAGCTTTATTTGTAATAGCCAGAACCTGGAAACAACCCAGATGTCTATCAACGGAGGAATGGGTACAGAAATTGTGTTATTTTTACACAATGGAATACTATTCAGCAATCAAAAGGGAAGAAATCATGAAATTTGCAGGCAAATGGTGGGATCTATAAAAGATCATTCTGAGTGAAATATCCCAGAAGGAGAAAAACAAACACAGTATATACTCACTTATATAGACCTATAAGATATGATAAACAGAATGAAATCTATACACCTAAAAAAGATAATCAAGAGAGCGGACATGGGGTAAGATGATCAATCCTCGTTTAGAAAGACAGATAGGATGTGCATTGAACGTATGACAGGAGTCTACTGAGGGCATCTGAAAGACTCTAACTAGCAGTGTTTTCAAAGAAGATACAAAGACTCATGACCAAACCTTCGGCAGAGTACAGGGAATCATATGAAAGAAGGAGAGTTAGTATGATCGGGAAAGGATAGGAGCTCCACAAGGACCAAATATATCTGGGCACAGGGTCTTTTCTGAGACTGACATTCAACCAAGGACCATGTATGGATATAACCTAGAACCTCTGCTCAGATGTAGCCTGTGGTAGCTCAGTAACCAATTGGTTTCCCATAGTGAGGGGAACAAGGACTATTTCTAACAGGAACTCAATGACTGGCTCGTTGACCTCCCCACCCTCCAAGGTAGAAGCAGTCCTGTTAGGCCACAAAGGAGGGCTTTGCAGCCAGTCCTGAAGATACCTGATAAAACAGGATCAGTGGACTTGGAAAGGGGCAAGGTGGAGATGAGGGAGGGAGAGTGGGATTGGGAGGGAATGAGGGAGGGGGATACGGCTGGGATACAGTGTTAATAAAATGTAACTGATAAGAAAAAAATAAAATTAAAAAAAAGAAATGTAATGGATGAGATGAAGTTTCCTTGTGCGTTTCTATGGCAAAGAAAGAGCAATTTTCAAGAAACACCACACTCTAATATATTTTGCAACTGCCTGGATAATGCACTATCTCTGAAGTAAAATTACTGTCTCTATAAATACTCTGCGTTTGGCAGAGTTTTGTGCAGATACCTCCATGTTCTCCTTGGTGTGTGTGTGTGTGTGTGTGTGTGCGCGCGCGTGTACGTGTGTATGTGTGTGTATTTGTTTTTGACATTTGCATTTCTTTCTTGACTCTTCACAGTTTTGGCAAGATGAAGGCTCGTGGTGTTTGGGGAACGTGTGGTGTTTCTACAGTTTGGCTGAATATACTACCTTTGCAGCGATCAGCCAATATTGTTTGGTCTCTGAGCTGCTGTTCTTCTTCTGATGGATTCCTATCACTCCACAGCATGGCTGGCTGGTGGAGGAGATAATCTGAACTCTGTTGGAGATTTCAGTCAGTAGTGGCATTTCTTTCATGGTAAACAATCTGCCTTACTATGTGTCTCTTTCGTATGGATTCTCTAATTCAATCAAGGTGTCTGCTGGAGTTCATCACTATGCCCACATGCCACCATTCACTTTGTTATACCCCAGGCAGGAACTGTAAAGAGCCTCAGTCTCACAAACGAAAACTCAGGCTTCTCATTTAGCAGTCTTCCTGCCCAAATAACCCCCAAATCATCTGCTGTTACAGAGATTCTTTGAAACTAAGAATTTAGTGCAAAACTTCGAAAAGCTCTGGCATGAAGTTATCTTAATGACTGTAAATCAATCACTACATTCCATAGTAAAAGTCTAATTACCATTTCTCTAAAGTTTCACTAAATAACCCCAAAACATTTTTTTGAAAAGTAAGTTAAACATCATCATAAAAATAAAATAGGTAGCCAGGCATGGTGGTGCAGGCCTTTAATGCCAGCACTCAGGGAAACAGAGACTGACAGATGGCTGTGAGTTCAAGGCCAGCCTGCTCTACAAAGCAAGACCAGGACAGCCGAGGCTGCACAAAGAAACCTCTCTCAAAAATAAATAAGTAAATAAATAAACAACAAACAAAAATAAAAATAAGTAAAATAGGCAGATCATTATTCAATATTTCAGTCTTTTATATGCTACATATAAATTCAAAACACTGTATATAACTTTTCCCTATATATGTATGGACATAAAAATATGTTTTTATGCCTCTATTACCAACTTAAGAAATATAAAATTAGTCAACAAATCTCCTAGTTTAAATGTTTGACTTTAATTTATAGGCCAAGTTTTTATAAATAACACAACATAAAGCTCAATTCTATAGAAAAGACAGAGAGAGAAAGGCATGAAGAAATAATTTGAGGGTTAAGGTATCTCAAGATATTCAAAATAGATTTGAGATTGATATGTTAACTGAATGTTTCCAGATTTATAGTAGGGAAGGGCTATGTCCTCCACAACATTGTAAATTCTGTGAGTTTTTCAATATTAAAGAAATACTTTGCTGTGTTTTTTTATGGGAGGGTGATTGTTTTTATTTCACTAGAAGCTATGTGTTCTCTGAACGCTGAGGGTCTCATTAGGTACAAAGAGATGGAGTGTTTTACACTTCTTATTTTTGGAAACATTTAATTTGGCATTTCATGTAAATTGTCCCATAGTCTTATCCTCTTTCAGGAGATTATTGTCAGGTATATCTGTCACTTTAGTTTTTCAAAATTAGAGGTGAAATTTTTTTCCTCCTGATGAACTAGTGATTTAGTTTTCTTTATAGAAAAGAAGTCATTCCTCCCAATGCTTATCATTAACTCTAGGAGAAGCAGCTCTAAGTGACTGAAAAAGGGTCTTATTAATTTCACTTATTTGCTTGTTTACCCACTCAAAAAGAAGTATGCCAGCAAATTTTATGGGTGCTTTATATATATATTCGGAGAAAAATTACAGTTATGAAAATGTATAAAAATACAAAGAAACCCTCTGTGGCAGGTTTCAAGGTTGTTTCCTGTTTTCTTCTGGCTTTCAGAGGCCCTTTGTAGCAGGTTCCGAGGTTGTTTCCTATTTTCTTTTTCTTCTGATGTCCTTCCTCTTTGCCTTTCAGGATGGGGATTGAACATTTTAGTTAGGGTCCTCTCTTTTGCTTAGTTTGTTTAGATGTACAGTGGGTTACATAGTAATGGGAAGAGGGACTGCCACTGACATAATCTGATTGGCCTGCTCGTTGATCACTTCCCCCTGAGGGGGGAGCAGCCTTATCAGGCCACAGTAGAGGGCAATGCAGCCACTTTTGATGAGAACTGATAGACTAAGATCAGAAAGAAGAGAAGAACCTCCCCTATCAGTGGACTTGGGGAGTGGCATGCATGCAGAAAGGGGAGGGAGGGTGGGATCGGGAGGGGGAGGAGGGAGGGGCTTATGGGGGGATACAAAATGAATAAAGTGTAATTAATAAAAAAATTTAAAAAAATACAAAGAAAATCAGACTGTGGAGAACACTATAAATGAAAAGAAGAAAAGCCAAAGCAGAGAAGTAGGGAAGAATATAATTCTTTGTTTGGGACAGTTTCACTTCTGAGTTCACAGTATTTATGGATAGAAAAGGGGTTGTATGCACTTCCAGTACTACCAGAAATACAGTCAAAATAACAAAATTCCATCTGTAATACGCACTCAGCAAATCCAGGATTCAGTGGTTCCTATATGCCAAGCAGCAGGCCTTATATTACAGATATATAACTAATAAAACAAAGCTCTCTGATATGACAAATACAGTAGGCTATCAGTAAATGACGGACAACAGGATCTTCATAAAACAATCAAATAGATAGTCTAGCGGCATTTCTAAAACATTGTAATCTAAATTGGCATGGGCCAGTAAGTCAATCTTTCTTGACTGCGTCCTGAGAGAAAGAAGCAGGAGATCAGCATATAAGGAAATAGATAAGGTTAGATGCGACAGGTCTTAGATTAGCTAGGTTTTATGCCTAGCAAGCTTATTAAAAAGCACAGCATTTTATCTATTATTTTCAGGGAAAAAAAATGGAACAAAGTTAAGAGAAACTATCATACTGTGGGACAAAGTAAGCAGGATGCTAATCAAGTAATATTACAGAAGAGGAACACATCTCAGGAGCATTACAGATCTAGCACACAGTGGCCGTGAAACTGATAACTCCAGTGTCTTCAGGAGAAAAACCAAGTTTTCAGGAATTGAAACCTTAACTCTTTCAAGGCCCTTCCTTAAGTCCCAGACTGGCCTTGCCACTCCTGTTCCTGAGTAAGGACACAGAACTTGATTCCTTTTGTCCTTTCATAGGGGCCAGCTCTCAACACTAAATAACTTACAGTGGCTAACTGTAAGCAATCACTTGATTCCAGGACAAAAAAAAAAAAATGTTCACAATGGGGGAGGATGTTTGCTGTCTTCCTTTTATCACTGTGAATTTAGTTTTGAGACAGGGATTCTCACTGAAACTGATGTTTTGTCATTTCAGCTAAGTTTGCTGACCAGGGTGTTCCCAGAATCCACCTGCCTCTGTCTCCTAATGCTGAAGGTTTCAGCTGGGAGGACCATGCCAATCTTTCATGTGGATGCTAAAGATTCTAATTTAGGTTTTCTTAATTGCACAGCTAGTGTTCTTACTCACTGAAACATCTCCCCAGCCCCAGGTAACCCACTTATCTGACAGTAAGCACTAACTGAGCACATTAATGATTTACATTAACACATGAATTAGTTGATAGGAGCTAGTGAATCAAAGAAAGTATCTACATGTAAAAGAATGGAATGCTGGGAGGAAGTTGGGTGTACTAATATACTGAGATGGAAATTGACCTCTCTCAGCTGGTGATATTTCACATACAAAGAGCCAGGTTCTGAAGCATGAGGGATATTACAGAAAATTATTTTATCTGCAGCCCCATGTGGCTTACATTGAAAGACCACACAGTAGCTAGTGTGCATGAGGTAAGTGAATGCCAAGGAAGGAATTAGAAGACTACCTAGGATCTGAAATGGGATGAACTCCTAGAGATAACCAGAGGAATTTTAGGGTGTTACCATCCATTAATTTGGGGGCTAATTTAAGAGGTTGAGCACAGGGGTCACATGATCTAATTTGTGCAAAAGTGCTGTAGTGATCCTGTTAGGCTGAGAATTATTCAGCTGCTTGATTATCACAGTTTGCTCAGACCAAGCTATATTTGCAAGAGGTAGAGCTGCTGGTAAGAAGGTAGGTTCCAGGCATAATGAAGAAAGAAGCTGAAAGGACGTCCTGATGTTGGAGTGTACAGGGTGAGGCTGTAAAGAAAAGAGAGAATACTGTTGATTTGGGGGCTGAGAAGGACGAAGGAAACGGTTGCTACCAGGCTTCCAGACTTTGAGATACGACTTGACATTGCTGGGCAGGGCTCGGAGCACCACTTTTAGACACAAGAACTTTGAGACAATGTTGAGGAAGTCAGGAGAGTGTTGTGAACAGATGTGTACCATGTGCTAGTTGGTCAATGAGAAATCACCTCATCACACCATGACCTGGTGATGGCTTAGCCATGGTGTTATAACAAACCCACAGCACATGTTGCTGCTGATTAAATGGTCATATTGTCATATCCTCCACAATATATGGAGGATACAATATATATATATATATATAGTACATATTATCTGATAAAATTTAGACAAAGCTATGTTCTGGGGTTACATGTGTGCTATGCTATCATTTTGCTCTTATTTGGGGGTGTATTCTTATTCCTTACAGAATAGTTTATTCTAAAAGTGTGTCTGGCCTCTCATCCTGGAAGTACCTCATTTATCTCATTCTCACCATGAATTTTGGTAACTTCAAAGGGCCACACCACAGACTGGGCTTTACAGTATAGGTCTAGAAAAGTACTCCATGGTGTTCACACATGGTGGATGGAATTTCTTAGCAATACATTTCTCACAAGATGTCCTAATTTTTAAGCCATATTATGCATAACTGTTCATTGGTTATTCTGCAAATAAATGGTTTGAAAGAAAAGTGTTTGATGATTTGAAAGTCAGATGTCAGAGGGAGAGACAAAAGAGAAAGGAAACAGAGGGGAACAGAGTTAAAGGGGAAAGGGAAGAGGAAAATGAAACTGAGATGAGAAAGAAGAATGGGGGAGAGCAGAAAGGGCAGAATGGAGGAAATAGGTAGAGAGGAGACAGGGTTAAAAATACAGAGGGGTCGGTGACCGAAAGACAAACTTGGTATATACTCGCTTATATAGACCTTCAAGATATAATAAACATAATGAAATCTACACACCTAAAGAAGATAATCAAGAAAGTGGACACAGGCGAAGGTGATTAATCCTCATTTAGAAAGACAAATGGGATGTGCATTGAACTTATGACAGGAGTCTACCACAAAAGGCATCTGAAAGACTCTACCTAGCAGTGTTTCAAAGCAGACACTAAGACTCATAACCAAACCCTCGGCAGAGTGCAGGGAATCATATGAAAGAAGGGAAGTTAGTATGATATGGAAAGGATAGGAGCTCTACAAGGACCAAATATATCTGGGCACAGGGTCTTTTCTGAGACTGACACTCAACCAAGGACCATCTATGGATATAACCTAGAACTTCTGCTCGGATGTGGCCCGTGGTAGCTCAGTAACCAAGTAGTTTTCCAAAGTAAGGGGAACACGGACTATTTCTAACAGGATCTCAAGGGCAGGCTATTTGACCCCCCCCCCCCAGGGGAGGAGCAGTCTGTTAGGCCACAGAGGAGGACTTTGCAGCCAGCCCTGAAGATACCTGATAAAACAGGGTCAGATGAAAGGGGAGGAGGTCCTCCCCTATCAGTGGACTTGGAAAGGGGCAGGGAGGAGACCAGGGAGGGAGTGTGGGGTTGGGGAGGGAATGAAGGAGTGGGATACAGCTGGGACACAGAGTTAACAAAATGTAACTAAAAAGAAAAAAAAAATACAGAGGGGAATCAATGGAAAGAAGGGACTGGGGAAGGACAGAGAATGAAAGAGGGAAAAACCAAAGGGGAAGGAAGGAGAGAAGGGGGCTCAGGGTCCCAGTTCTCCCTTCTGGAATTCCCACAATGATTTCTTTCTACTAGACCTCATCTTTGAAAGGTACCAACACCACTATTAAGTACCACAGGTTAACAACCAAGGCTTTGTCACACTGCCCTTTGAGATGACATTTACCCAAACTATACCTCTTAGCTTTATCTAGACCTTACACTGTCAATTCCTACCTCTCTCTGGGGTCCTGCTGATGGAAGTATACTGTCTCTAACAGGTCCAGTTTAACACCGAGGCCCTGTGGGGAGTTAATCTATATAGTCTATTTTCCCAGTTCACACTGGACAAAGGGTGGCTCAATACAATCTAAGGGAGCTAAGTTCTCAGTTTTGGAGAATTTAGAGAAAAATCTCTGTTGCTAATAGATTTGAATCTTAAATTGAGTGTTATTTCCTATTGGGTAGGTGTTTTTGTTTACCCCACCCAAATCCTAGAGTTAGGATAAAGCCCTCTATGAACCTTACATAACCTCAAAAAACAGAGCATGGTTGAACATTTTTGTCATGGGTTCCCAGGTCAGTATTGCCTTAGCTCAGTGCAATATATCCACCTAAGCTAATATTTTCTTTTTTGATTCATCCAGTTTAAATTCAGATTATCTATTCATTTCTAAGTGGTTCAGATAAGTATTGTTATCAACACTCAGATACAAACAGGGAAGACTGAAGCTCAGTTTTCAGTGAATCACTAAATATCTATACCCACACAGCTAAAATGAAGTCAGGTATTTAAGTAAGTGTGCTTTATCTGACCAACTCAGGAAAATATAAACAGTAACCTAACTTGGTACAGGAAAAAAGAAATGAAGAAAAGTTAACTTGCTAAAAATAGGAAATCAAGTGTGGTTTTGACAGTTGCTTTTTGGCTCCCCTTAGGAGGAGGCCATTCCAGTGCTATGTATGAGCTCCAGGCAGTTTTAGTAGCCCTTCTACAGTAGCTAGTGGCTGTTTCCTTCTGCTAAGCCCAACCTGCTTCGTTGCTGAAGAGGAGCCCTACTTCTGACATGTTTTCCCAGCTTCTGTTCCAATCTGACATCTTCAGAGGAATTTTCCAGTCAATGTATTCCACCTGCTCCCATGAAGAATTGGGAAGCAGAACAAGTGGGTCAGAGATTCTTCCCGTGGCTTTATGTGGTTACTTCATAGAAGAGTTGGCTCTTCTTGGTAGGGAAAGGAAGGCATGTAAACTTTGAAACTGCTGTGTGCTTGCCTGGGCTCATACTCCCTAAATGTGGCCAGAGCACATGACAGCATCATATGAAAGGGTTTTGACTACAGCATTCAGATGGAGCATGAAAGGGATGGAGGTGGCCCTCTTGAAGACCTTTTAGCTTCTCAGTCAGGATTTTTACAGAGCTAGTCTTTGAGGCTGCTGTATGTTTATAAAAGTCCATCACATGCTGTAGAGAGTTGTTTTAGCTTCAGGTTTGTTGTTGTTGTTCTGTTTTGTTTTGTTTTAAGCAAAAAACAGTTTTAATTCCCAAACCCTACCCAGACCATGAAATTAATTTTCTTTTATGGGGAGGGTCTTGCTGTGTGTATTGTAGGCTGGCCTCAAACTCATTCACACCTTCCTGCCTTAGGCTCCTAAGGGCTGGACCCACATATGTGCTAGCATGTCCAGCTGAATGCTATGGTTTAACACAAGTTTAGTCTATAAATAACATCTTTCTCTTCAAAAAACACTTAAACTTCATGGAATCTCAGCTTTAACAGTTTTGGTCTTTTGTAACCAGGATTGTACTGACTGTTGAAATTACAGAGTGGGTATGTCTTTTTATTTATTTATTTATTTATTTATTTATTTATTTATTTATTTATTTATTTTTTTTTTACTGTGACTCTTAAGGGCCACCACTTAGTTGCAAGTAGATGTCCCATGAAATGCTGTCTCTGCTTCACCCATTTTTCCCCCTATATAGTTGGAATATTTCCTCAGCCACCCGCATGGTTAATTCCCCTCCCTTATTAAAAAAATATGGAACAGATATGGTTGCCAATATAAGACCAAGACCAAGTCATCTGTTGTTGTTTTAATGAGAAATGCCCTCGATAGTCTCAATTACTGGAGTACTTTGTCCCTAGTTTTTGGCAGAGTTGTTTGCTTTAGGAGGAGCAGCCTTGATGGAAGAAGTATGCCTTTGGAAATGGACTTCAAGATTTTAAAACCTCGTGTCATGTCCAGTTTCATTTTTTTTTTTTTTTGTTCATGCTTGCATTTGAAGATGTCATCTCTCAGCTTTTTCTCCTGCCAGTCTGTCTGCTGCTTGCTGCTATGCCTGCTTGCTATGATGGACTATCATCATTATTCCTTTAGAACCATAAGCTAATATAAACTCTTTTTTCTATAAATTGCCTTGCTTATGGTGTTGTATCCTAGCAACAAACAAGTAAATAAGTCAGCAAGTTAGAAGAGAGAGACAATGTGGTTTTAAGGTGCCACACTCAGATTAGGTTTTGTAGCTGATGGGTGCTAGAAAAGGGTGAATCTGTTTCCTCAGTTCCTGTTCCATGGTAAATTGCTCATACTCCAGTGAACAATCCTACATCCATGTGCATATGAGCAGGACAGCAGTGACTGCACAACACCAACAGACCAAACTCTGGGCCCTAAAACATCAGCAATTGTGTTTCCCAGGTGAGAGGAAACCCCATTGTGTGGGAAGCAATTGGGTCCATTCTCTGGTCACCCAGTTAAACACTGGAAGAATTCCTGGGTCCTGACAGGCACTCCATAGACACCCTAGAGCTACACTCCTGCATGCTCTGATAGTATCTTAAAAAAATTGTGCTAGTCTAACTGGATGTCTACATGTAGAAAAATGCAAATAGATTTCTATTTATCACCCTAAACAAAACTAAAATCCAAGTGGATCAAAGACCTTACCATAAAATCAGACACTAAACCTTTTTCTTTGAAGAAAAAGTGGAGAAGAGCCTCAAATTCATTGGCACAGGAGACAACTTCCTGAACAGAACACCAACAGCACAGGCTCTAAGAGCAACAGTCAATTAATGGGACATCATAAAACTGCAAAGGTTCTGTAAAGCAAAAGACACTGTTGTCAGAACAAAACAACATCTGACAGACTGGGAAAGGATCTTCACCAATCCTATATCCAGAATACATAAAGAACTCAAGAAGTTAAACAGCAACAAACCAATTAATCCAATAAAAAATAGAGTACAGAGCTAAACAGAGAATTTTCAATAGAAGAATATCGAATGGCAGAGAAACATTTAAAGAAATACTCAACATCCTTAGTCATCAGGGAAATGCAAATCAAAAACACCCTGAGATTTCACCTTACACCCATCAGAACGGCTAAGATAAAAAACTCAAGACTCAAGTGACTGCACATACTGGAGAGCATGTGTAGATAGGGGAACCCTCCTCCACTGCTGGTGGGAATGTAAACTGGTACAACCACTTTGGAAATCAGTCTGGCGCTTTCTCAGACAACTAGGAATAGCACTTCCTCAAGATCCAGCTATACCACTCCTAGGCATATATCCAAATGATGCTCAAGTATACAACAAGGACATTTGCTCAACCATGTTTGTAGCAGCTTTATTTGTAACAGTCAGAAACTGGAAACAACCCAGATGCCCCTCAGTTGAGGAATGGATACAGGGAATGTGGTACATCTACACAATGGAATATTACTCAGCAATAAAAAACAAGGAAATCATGAAATTTGCAGGCAAATGGTGGGAACTGCAAAAGATCATCCTGAGTGAGGTATCCCAGAAGCAGAAAGACACACAGGGTATATACTCACTCATAAGTGTATATTAGGTACGTAATATAGGTTAAACCTACTAAAATCTGTACACCTAAAGAAACTAATCAAGAAGGAGCACTCTAGCTAAGATGCTCAGTCCTCATTCAGAAAGGCAAAGAGGATAAATATCGGAAGAGGGAGAAAGCATGGAACAGGACAGGAGCCTACCACAGAGGGCCTCTGAAAGACTCTATCTACCAAGTTATCAAAACATATGCTGAGATTCATAGCCAAACTTTGGGCAGAGTGCAGGGAATCTTATGGGAAAAGAGGGGGAGATAAAAATACCTAGACGGGACAAGAGCTCTACAAGGAGAGCAACAGAACCAAAAGATCTGGACACCGGGGTCTTTTCTGAGACTGATACTCCAACCAAGGACCATGCATTGAGATAACCTAGAACCTCTGCACAGATGTAGCCCATGACAGCTCAGTGTGCAAGTGGGTTCCCTAGTAAGGTGAAGAGGGACTGTCTCTGACCTCAACTTAGTGGCTAGCTCTTTGACTGCCTCCCCTGGTTGGGGGAGCAGCATTGTCAGGCCACAGAGGAGGACACTGCAGCCACTCCTGATGAGACCTGATAGGCTAGGGTCAGATGGAAGGGGAGGAGGACCTCCCCTCTCAGTGGACTGGGGGAGGGGCATGGCAGCAGAAGAGGGAGGTCAGGTGGGATTGGGAGGGAAGGAGGGAAGGGGCTACAACTGGCATGCAAACTGAATAAATTATAATAAATAAAAAATGCAAAATATAAATAAACTGTTCCCACCCACCTCCCCCCCCCCACAACCAAAAAGGAGCATTTTTGGAAATGTGTTTACAGGCAAGGCTATATCATTGAATATTCTACTAAACACATACATCATTTCTCCCTCAGTCTCTCTTTAGTCCTGTAGCATATGTCTCCTTTTAGAATACGAAGTCAATACTCGGTAGTACTCCTATATTTCCAACATGTAAAATAGACATATACATCAATAAATATTTTAAAAATATTAATTAATAAATAAATATATATGTAAGCATTGAATAGTATAAGCTAAACAGTAATTTATTTTTCCTGTCCTTATATCTTTGTTTCTATTTTATAATTATTGTCAGTTTCTCAGTTTCAATATTAAAGCATTTTACAGTATTTAAATATTATGTAACACTATGAACAATCTCTCTTTATACGGATCTTCTAAATTTCTTTTCAGGAAAATAGTTGTAATAGGTTTTTTAAAATTACTAAGCTAAAAAATATGTGATCCTAGGCCCCAGAAGATGACAATGCAGCCACTCCTGAGGTGATCTGATAGACTAAGATCAGAAGGAAGTAGAAGAGGACCTCCCCTATCAGTGGACTTGGGTAGGAGCATGCATGAGGAAGGGGGAGGGACAGAGGGTGGGATTGGGAGGGGAGGAGTGAGGAGCTTATAGGGGAATACAAAATAAAGTGTAATTAATAGTAAAAAAAATTAAAGAAATATGTGATCCTAACTGTATAATAAACTGCTTAAAAATTGAGTTTCTGCCTCAGAAACTAATATTTACTGTCACTTTTCTCTCCAGTCAAACTTGATAAGTTTATGGTGCTCTCGGGGGTGGAGGATGGTGCTGTCACCTCTTCACCTTCAATTGTGCTGTGTTTTCAGACTTCCACTTTTTCTCGATCTCACAGACCAAAAAAAAAAGATAGCTTTATTTCATAGTTCACTTATGAGTGTGATTATTGTTTTGTACTTGATAGTTGTACTCATTAGAGCAGTTATTTGCTTTTCCTTACAGTAAGCATTTCCGCTTAGAGTCCATATCATACTCTTCACTTTAAAATATTTTGTAGTTTCTAGTTTTCATCATTATTAGATATTTTATTATCCATAAAAATTTATGAAGCCAGGCATGAAGGCTCACAATGTAATTCCCACACTGGCAGGTTGAAGCAGGAAGATTGTCAGAAGTTTGAGTGAATTCCAGAGCAGTGTGGGTTATTGTGTGAATTCTTGTATCAAATTAACAAAAACAATGAAAAATATCTTTACAAGCTCTTTTCTTGCTTTTAAACATGTCTATCCATTACCAATTCTTGGTGTGTGTGTGTGTGTATATATATATATATATATATATATACACACACACACACATACATACAGCTAAGACCTCATTTGTGCTTGTCTTTATAGCATGGCTTTAGGAAGGTGGTCAGGATTAACTTTTAGGAATTATACTTCAATAGCCTCTAATCATTGAAATAAAAGTTGGGTTTATATATTTTCTTGTCACCAGATTAAGCATATTTAAAATATAAGTCAGATATTAATCATAATTTGTTGTGATTTATTTTACATATTGTGTCTTAGTTAGGGTTTCTATTGCTATGAAGAAACAGCAAGACCAAAAACAAGATGTGAAGAAAAGGATTTGTTTCAACTTATACTTCTAGGAAAGAGTTTATTATCACTGAGGGAAGTCAGGGCAGGAACTCAAACAGGGTAGGAACCTGGAGGCCTGAGCTGATGCAAAGGTCATGGAGTACTGACTAATTAGTGGCTGGCCTCTCTTGGCTTGCTCGGCCTGCACTTTCATAGGAACCAGGACCACCAGCCCAGAGATGGCACCACGGACAATGGCTCGGGCCCTCCCCCTCTATTACTCATTAAGGAAATGCCTACAGAGTTGTCTACAGCCTGATGTTATGGGGGCATTTAACGAGGTTCCTTCCACTCAAATGGCTTTAGTTTGTGCCAAGCTGACAAAGAACTATCCAGGACACTTGTTATTTTCTATGTGTCTCCAATATTAATATCAATGATATAACTCATCTACATGAATGTTTATGCTTAAAACTTCATCTCTTGAGACCAGGGCAACGACACAGTAAGTAAATGTACTTGTTATGGAAGTCTGATGAGCTGAGTTTAGATTCTAGGAATCGGTGTTAAAAATAGAAAAAGCTGAATATGGTAGCACATATGCCTAATCCTTTAGTGCTGTTGGAGTCCTATAGCGAAATAGAAACTGAAGGCAGGAGAATTTCCCCTCTAGGAAGGACAGGACCAGTTAGCCTGGAGCACAGCTAGGCAACAGAACACAGAAAAACTAAGAGAGAGCCATTCTCTAGAAAAGAACAGACACTTAAAAGTTCTGTTCTGTCCTAAACAAGAGCCCTGGTTTGTATAACCCAGTCTCAGAACCCTCTCCTTTCTCTCTCTCTTTCTTTCTCTCTCTCTTTCTTTCTCTCTCTTTCTTTCTTTCTTTCTTTCTTTCTTTCTTTCTTTCTTTCTTTCT
>NW_026596051.1:23666898-23685377 GCF_907164565.1 Psammomys obesus | reverse complement strand
TCTTTCTTTCTTTCTTTCTTTCTTTCTTTCTTTCTTTCTTTCTTTCTTTCTCTCTTCCCTTTCTTTCTCTCTCGCCCTCTCTCTGTCTCTCTCTCCTATACACACACACACACACTCACACACACACACACACACACAAACACACACATACACACACACCACTGTCATCTTTTTTGAAATCAAGAAATGGTCCATAAATGGTCCCTTTTACCTTAATTTGCCTTTAAATAACACTAAAATATTATTTCATTTTTCACCCACATTTTCTCTGAAAAAAAAATTGTTCTTTTCTTTCTTTTCTGTTTTCCCACCTTTCTGAATAAAGTCAGGCATGTTTCTTTGCTATGCAATCTGATATTCCATGTGTCTAATTATGTTTTAAAATATTTGTATTTATTCATATGAAATGCATTTTGATATTTTTCTGTCATATTTCATGTGGTGTATTCTGCATTTGCTGCTCCTTGATATTTTCTGTACACAAAATGTATTTATTTCTTGATTAGTGCAGTTAGTAATTTAGAATTCTGTTTGATAATTGTTTGCCTTCACATGATTTTTATAACTAAAATTTTAAATAAACAGAAGAACTTACTAAATGAGGCTGGAAGCTCTGGTCCTCACTGCTTGATCTGGCCTTACAGTCTTTTTGTTTGTTTTGTTTTGTTTGTTTGTTTGCTTGCTTTTTTGAGACAAGGTTTCTCTGTGTTAACATCCTTGGCTATCCTGGAACTCGCTCAGTAGGCCAGGCTGGCCTCGAACTCACAGAGCTCCACCTGCCTCTGCCTCCTGAGTGCTGGGATTACAGGTGTGTGTCACTAAGCCTGGCTGGCCTTACAGTCTTAATTGGTACACGTTTCTCCTTCTTCTGCAAACGTTCTAAGCTACTCATCCGCTTTCCTCTTGTTCCAAATGGCCATGTAGCTCCTACAGTTGCCTAACGGCAATGATTGCAGCTCATGAAACCATGGGAAAATAAACAAACAAAAAAGCTAAAATCCCCTTCCCATTCAAACTTAGTGCTCTCTATTGACACATTATTATAGCAGTAGCCATTTCTTCTCAGGTGCACTGGGACCCAGGGTAATTTTCTTAAACTGAGCATGTTTTTATAATCTCTGTGCACCTCCCCCTGTTTTGTTTCTCTTTGTGGGCATGTGTTTATATTTGTGGTTTTTCATGTGCATGCATGTACAGGTATGCATATATGTAGGTGCTTGAGAGTATGTATGCACTTGCATGTTGAGGTCAAAGGTCAAGCTCAGGTTTCATTTCTTAGGCTCTATCCATCTATTCTGTGTGTGCTCGTGCTTATATGTGTGTGTGATTCATATGTATGTAAATGTGTTGGTCAGTACATTAGTGTGAAGGCTCAAATAGACCAGAACAGGACTGTGTGTTTCTTCCTTCATAACTTTCTTTCGTATTACTTTGATGCCTGGTTTCTCCCTGAACTGGAAGTTCACCAGTTTGGCTAGGGTGGGAATTAGGTCCACCTGTTTTCCCTCCTTGTCTTGGATTTATAGTATGGGCAGGCATGCCTGCCTTTCTGTGTTGGTGCTAGTTTTTGCAAGTGAGTGCTGTTATTCACCCTGTCAACTTTCAAAATAATTTTTTCTAAGACAGCCTTTCTAACCATATTAAATCTCACCACAGAAATGAGGCAAGTGAGCACAGGGTGGCCTCTGCCTCTGCTTCCCCAGGACTGGAATTACAAGCAGGTGGCCTACACTCAGCATTTTTACATGTACTTTGGGGATCAAAGTGAGGTTTTTCTAGGTGCACAGCAAGGAGTTTACAGGGTGTCTTTTCTCCCTCACCTATCAGAGCTTTTCTCTTTGTCATTCAGTTGCAGCATCTTTCCGTGCTGTATATTTTACTTTTTACATATTGCGTTCTTTTCTTTCTAGCTATACTACAGTACCCACAAGAGCAGGACAACTTCGCCTGCTTGTGACAGTTGCTACTGCTGTGTCCCATCCACCTTTAATATCAGCAATAGTAAGCACTCAGAGTTTTCAGAACTTGTGTGAAAAATTGAATTTATTGTGAGTGCAGTGTGCTGTCCCCTTGTCTTCTAATGTTAATTGTCATTGTGTATCATTTTAAATCTAGCTGAGTTCCTTGCATGAATGATTTAAACATTTTTTTCCATTAGAGGCTAAATATGTACTTTACCTGTTGTATTGGTTTGAATAAGAAGTGTCCCCCCACAGTCATAGGTATTTGAATATTTCATCCCCAGTTGGTGTGATATTTAAGAAGGCTTATGTGTTGTAGCTTTGCTGGAGGAAGGATATCACTGGAAACAAACTTTGAGATTAAAAAGGCTTTAGTCAGAGACAGCCCTTATTCCCCTTACTAGGATATACCCACTTGGACACTGAGCTGCCATGGGCTATATCTGGGCAGGGGTTTAAGGTTATCTCCATGCATGGTCCTTGGTTAGAGTATCAGTCTCTACAAAAACACTTGTGCCCAGATATTTTTTTGGTTCTGTTACTTTCCTTGTGTAGCTCCTGTCTCCTCCAGGTCTTCCAGCTCTCCTTTCTTTCATAAGATTCCCTGCACTTTGGTCAAAGTTTGGCTGTGAGTCTCAGCATCTGCTTCGATACCCTGCTGGGTAGAGTCTTTCAGAGGCCCTCTGTTGTAAGCTCCTGTCCTTTTCCCGGTTTTCTCCCTCTTCCTATGTCTATCCTGTTTGCCTTTCTTAATGAGGATTAATCATCTTACCCAGGGTCCTCCTTCTTGCTTAGCTTCTTTAGGTGAAGGTGAACTCAGTGGCTGGCTCTTTGATCACCTCCCCCTGAGAGGGGAACAGCCTTACCAGGCCACAGAGGAAGACAATGCAGCCAGTCCTGATGAGATATGATAGGCTAGGGTCAGATGGAAGGGGAGGAGAACCTCCCCTATCAGAGGAATAGAGGATAGGCATGGGAAGAAATGAGGGAGGGAAGGTAGAATTGGGAGGGGATGAGGGAGGTGGCTACAGCTGGGATACAAAGTGAATAAATTGTAATAAATAAAAACAATGAATTAAATTATAAAAAGAGCCTTCAGTCATTTCCAGTTCTCTTAGCCCTCTGGAATCTTAAGCCAAGTAAACTCATTCTTTCTTATGTTGCGTTTGATCAAGATGTTTTATCACAGCAATAGACAAATAGCAAATACATTTGTTCACTATTCTCTTTCCAAAAGCTTTGAGTCATAGTGTACTGCTTTAACACATATGACTAGACTTTCTTCCTTTATATATAATTACTTATGAAACAATCAAAAACAATTGCTGAACTTTTGGAACTCACCATTTTGAGTCTAAACATTCCTTGTTCTTTCTGTTTTATGTTTTCTGTCAGCAATACTTTAATCTTTGCTTAAGTTCCTTCCTTGCACTTTGCTCTTTCATGGCTGACTAGATTCCAAGCAGCTTCTGCTTTCCTTTGTGCTGCTTCCAGTGCCGACTTGATTTTGAAGATGCTGTTTGCTCTGTCTTTTGTGCTTACTTACCAACTTTTGCCAGCCTGTGGCTCATCTCTTCTGGTTTACTTGACATTTTTTACTCATGCTCTTTTTGAAAAGCAGGTTTTTAAGATCTCACTGTGGCCCTGTATTTGCTCATACTCACATCTGTTCTGTGGTAATATTTTTCTGCCAACACTTAGTCATCATCCTCATGTTTCTAGTCTTTCTTGTAGCATCTTTGTATGGATTCTGTGCTGCCTCATCTTGACAAGTTTTTGTTTTTGGATGGGATGGGTTTTTACAGGAGCAGCTGTTTTCACAATGTCTGGATTATACCAGCTCTCTCAAGTCTTCATCAATAGACCTTTCCCTGTGAAACACTGTGGTAGCATATTTTTCTGTGATGTGTCTGATTATATAAAATTTGAGCCTTGCTTCTCCCCAGGAAGCATATATCCACAGCAGCAAGATTATTTTGAGCTCCTCTTCCTCCTCCTCTCACCAGTCAGGATAGGTGAAACGACTTGTTTCTCCCACCATCATAGTATTATGGATACAGCAAGGGGCTGCCCTCTGGCAAGTCTTTGTATGCTTTTCTAGACATTCCCATGAATAAATGTTTGATTTACCCTTTATGCACTAGATTTCCTTCTAAATTACATTCTTCTTTTTAATTTTATTTTTTTCTTATCAGTTACATTTTATTAACTCTGTATCCCAGCTGTATTCCGCTCCCTCATCCCCTCCAAATCCCACCCTCCCTCCCTCCTCTCCACCGTGCCCCTTGCCAAGTCCACTGATAGGGGGGACCTTCTCCCCATTCATCTGATCCTGTTTTATCAGGTATCTTCAGGACTGGCTACAAAGTCCTCCTCTGTGACCTAACAGTACTGCTCCTCCCTTGGGGGGTGGGAAGTCAAAGAGCCAGTCATTGAGTTTCTGTTAGAAATAGTCCTTGTTTCACTTACTATGGGAAACCAATTAGTTACTGAGCTACCAAGGGCTACATCCAGGCAGAGGTTCTAGGTTATATCCATAAATGGTCCTTGGTTGAATGTCAGTCTCAGAAAAGACCCTGTGCCCAGATATATTTGGTCCTTGTGGAGCTCTTATCCTTTCCCCATCTTACTAACTCCCCTTCTTTCATATGATTTCCTGTACTCTGCTGAAGGTTTGGTTATGAGTCTTTGTATCTGCTTTGAAAACTTTGCTAGTTAGAGTCTTTCAGATGCCTTCAGTAGACTCCTGTCATACATCCAATGCACATCCCATCTGTTTTTCTAAATGAGGATTGATCATCTTACCCCATGTCTGCTCTCTTGATTATCTTTTTTAGGTGTATAGATTTCATTATGTTTATCATATCTTATAGGTCTATATAAGTGAGTATATACTGTGTTTGTTTTTCTCCTTCTGGGATATTTCACTCAGAATGATCTCCTCTAGATCCCACCATTTGCCTGCAAATTTCATGATTTCCTCCTTTTTTGATTGCTGAGTAGTATTCCATTGTGTAAAAATGCCACAATTTCTGTATGCATTCCTTCGTTGATGGATATCTGGGTTGTTTCCAGGTTCTGGCTATTACAAATAAAGCTTCTACAAACATGGTTGAGCAAGTATCCCTTTTATGTACTTGAGCAAAGTTTGGGTATATACCTAGCAGTGGTATAGCTGGGTCTTGAGGAAGCACTATTCCTAATTGTCTGAGAAAGTACCAGATAGATTTCCAGAGTGATTGTACCAGTTTACATTCCCACCAGCAGTGGAGGAGGGTTCCCCTTTCTCCACAACCTCTCCAGCATGTGTTGTCACTTGAGTTTTTCATCTTGGCCATTCTGATGGGTGTGAGGTGAAATTTCAGGATCTTTTTGATTTGCATTTCCCTGATGGCTAATGAAGTTGAACATTTCTTTAAGTGTTTCTCTGCCATTTGATATTCCTCTACAGAGAATTCTCTGTTTAGCTCTGTTCCCCCTTTTTTTAATTGGATTACTTGGTTTGCTGCTTTTCAGCTTCTTTAGTTCTTTGTATATACTGGATATTAGTCCTCTGTCAGATAAAGGGTTGGTGAAGATTCTTTCCCAATCTGTAGGAAGTCGTTTTGTTTTGATGACAGTATCCTTTGCTCTACAGAAGCTTTTCAGTTTCATGAGGTCCCATTTATTGATTGTTGCTCTTAGAGCCTGTGCTGTTGGTGTTCTGTTCAGGAAGTTCTCTCCTGTGCCAATGACATTCTTAAAAGTCAATAGAGATGGACTCAGAGACAGAGGGTAAGTTCTAGCCAGGAGACATGAATGTGTTTATTGGGTGAATACAGATGACATTGGTTGAGACACAGAAAGAAGCAGAGAGAGAGATTTGATGAAACAGTCCAAACAGTGGACTATGATTTGTTCTGTTTTAAGGAAGCTATTGAGCTAGTTTTGCAAGAGCTTCAGTGACTCCTGAATATGGAAGGAGAAATCCTGTGAGGAAGATGACTTGGAATTTTGTACCACATATAAATAATTATATAATGTTAGTCCAAATCAAATTGATGGTAAAAATATGTATTGGTAGTAAGTCAGAAAGTAGTCAGACTTCCTATGGGGTCTTGTGTGGAAGTGGGACTTTTCCTAGAGGTGGGGTCTCATGTAGAGTTGGGGTTTCACATACAGGTGGGGTTTCATGTAGACATCCAAGAGAGGGACAAGAAGAAGTACTTGGCTTCTCTGAAAGAATTGTCAAGACAAATTTCTCTATTAAGCCATTTTATGTCATTTTAATATTTTTGTCCTTACATAAAATTCTCACTAGTATTTAATTCATGTAACATAAAGCTCCTTTATATTTAATGACAAACTGAGAAAAGAGTAAAGAATTGTTATAGACCCAAGTTCATTCACATTTTTTACTTGTGAGTGCAGAGGAGCAAACCCTGACCCTTTCACAGGCAATGCAAGCACCCAAGGTACACTTTTAGTACTTCAATTAGGACTTTTGTAATAGAAAAAACAAACAAACAGTGTGTGTGTGTGTGTGTGTGTGTGTGTGTGTGTGTGTTTACCTCATGGGGCAGGGGTTCCTAATGGACATGTTTAAGAACCTAGTTAATTTATTAATTCAGCAAAACACTGAGAATCCATTGTGAGTGTAGAAGAAGTCCTTACCCTGAAAATAGGAATGAGTCAATGAGAAAGAGATTAAAATCCAACCCTCACAGAATTTCAATGATAGATGAGTGCTTCTCAATTTCTTTTATGTAGGGAATGAAATAAACTCTAATATGGGAAAAAGCTATATTTTGTGTAACATTTCAAGATTAAGAATCACATGCCACTCATTATAAATTAAGACTCACTTATCAACAATAGAGGAGTGGGTAGTGTGGATCTCATTCAGCCTAGTAGATGTGAAAACACCAGCATGAAGAACTCTATTAAAGGGTCACAGCATCAGGAAGGTTGAGAACCACTCCCCAAAAAGGACATATAAAAAGACTGACTTTTTCATATTCAATTCATTTTAGGGCATATAGACTGATAAGCTTCCCTCAAGGTTGTTGGAGTTTTATTCAAATATTTTTAATTATTTTTCAAATCTACCCCATTATCTCAGGACTGTGAGCCAGCTGCCATCTTGCTACACTGCTTTCCAACTCCTAGACTCAAATGATATGATCGCCTTATCCTCTAGCATGGTTGTGACTACAAGAACAAATCATTGTGTTGAATTTAGCATTTTGAAAAGTACTGGAACAACATGGCAATTCAGATTTATGATCACAGTAAATTAAATCACAAAGTATATTGATTGCTAAGGCATCTGTTATTTGGTGTTATCTAACATCCCCAAAGTCCTCTGGGGACTGTCTTGTAAGTTGAATTGCCTATCTGCCAAAGAATGGACACAACCAGTATGAAAGTCTTATTTCTAGTTCTAGACAAGATTTTCCTCCTTCAAGGTAAGACACACGTGTGAATGAATTTTAACATCACAGCAGACCAAAAGATGACATTTTCTAAGCACAAGAACTGAGAAGTAGGATATGATGTGATTGTAAAACTTTATAGCAGATAAGACCAGTCACTACATTGATAGCAGACTAGACCTTTCACTACATTAACAGTAGACTAGAACAGTTTGAAAAAGTATTAGAAAGATAAATGTGAACATCACTTATGTGTACCCAAAGATCACTGAATATTTAGTGAGATGGTATCTTTCTCATTTTAGGTGTAAGACATTTATGAGTCTCAGAAATTAACATACAAGTCACAGGGGCACTCAGCAAGGGATCCTGTGCCCTGGCCCAGGCTCTGCATCTTGCCTTTAGCCTGAGTAAATAAACCTACTTAGCTTTTTTCTCTTCCCTTCCCTAAGTGTTTTCATCCATGAAGACAACAGTAGGTTCTTTGTTTTCCAAAAGTGAGTTAACTAATAAAGCTATGTATCTCCTCTAGCATCTGAGAGGCAAAGCAGCCTCCCTCTCATTCTCTTTCTCCTATTTATTTATTTATTTATTCATTCATTCATTCATTTATTTATTTAGTTGTTGTTCCAGTCATGAAGTTCAAACTTCCAGAGGCAATTACAAGTGGTAGATTATGTGAAAAGATTCAATTTTTGCACAAGCTCTTAAATTAGAAGGACCATAAAGGTATCTCAGAGTCAATGGGTCTAAGCCCCAGTCAACATCAGTCATTTTAAGGCAGTGTGTTTCCACACAAATGCTACATTAATCTAACAAATGTTTCACCACTTTGTTGCTAAACATATCTCAAATACAATGGATGAAAGTATTCATAGATAAATATATTAAAGCAAGAAGGGATAGAACATATCTTCATTTCCCCCTGCATTTTACAGGCTCAGTTCAGAGAAGAATAACATCTGTACTTTCTCACTCTACCAAGAAACTGTTCTGCAGTCAGTGTAAAGAGGAGGGCATGCATAGTTCTTTGAATTATATTTCTTTAAATTTACATGCATGTTTGACTGTGAGTTTGTCTCTCTGTGTACAAGGGTTTGTAAAATGCTGCTCCTGTTACATGGCCATATTAATACTGGGTTTGCAAGGGTGTAAATGAGAGATTGGACACTGCACACCTTGGTCTCTGCCTTTGCAGACTGTTCATGCACACAGCCATGCTGCCTTGAAGGGTTGACTGTGTGATCAAACATATTCATTATGTTTAAGAATTGGGGGAGGGGCACATATGTGCCTGAATGCCATTGTAAGGGAGCACTGGTATCTCATGTTTTTGCTTCCTGATTGGTTGCCCATGTCTGAAAGTTCCATAACAGACGTATATTCATACTGGTAAGAATGTAAATTCATGTGTGTTTTGTCAGTCTGGGGACTGTAAGGAAGGGGTCTGTCATCAGTGTCATGGAATGACAGAGTGTTACTGGAAGGGCTGTTTCTTAACAGCTATGCTTCACTGACAGCACGGAAGCTGTTTCTAGCATCTCTGCCAATTTGTCATGCTGTTAATTGATGTCAAAGTTGTGTTGGTTGGATCTGGCATTCATGCAGTAAAGTGAAATTTCCAAACAAGTCCAGACCCCCAGCAGTTGGTCCCGAGTTTACAAGGTGATAGAAGATAAGCATTTTTTCAAGTAAAGACTTGCATGTCTGTTGTTACCATGTTAGTGGCTCTGCTGATGAGCTGATGTGTAACACAGCTGGGGGAGGAAAACAAGTGAGGACAGGCTGGGACTGGAAACTGGCTGGCCAGCGACACACCAGTGAGCTAAGGTAGAGCCAAGATACATTTTCATACATTCAGTTCTTACCCACTCTCAACTTTCTCTCCAAAAGTAGAAACTACTAGAACTGAGCAAAACACCATTGAGCATAATCCATTCTTTAGATTTTAGGAAGTGGAGGTCAAGGGATATAGTCTAGGATGAGACATAAGGTTATAAATCAAATTAATGGAATATAAATATCTGTTTTTTTTTAATTTAACCATTTAAGAATTTAGGCCTTTTCATGTGTTCTGATAGTCTCTGTTCTTTTTCTACTAATCTGTATTTAAAGATCACATTTCAATAAACTACAGGGGAATTGTTTAGCCAACAGTTGAATAAAGGAAGAGAGATAATAAAGTGGGGTTCTTCATGGATACCTGTTTCCTTCATTTGGGCTTCAATTAGATAATTAGATTAGATAATCTAAAATCTAAACACTCACAAATTTTCTTTGTCTCTCTCTCTCAACCAGTAGTTTGAAATATAGACTTAACTCATGAAAGTACTTCTAACTAGAAGGTACTTTAAATTCCTTCCTTACTCATTACATACATTATAGTTGAACACCAGTTTTTCTCAACTTAAGCTATAAAGAAACAAATTTAATAAGCTATGTGTCTGCTTATGCTCATGCAATTTGTAGGAAGGACAAATGAAAATTTATAACAGGTATGATGATTAAAATAAACCATGTTTAAGAGCTCTCAAAATTACTTGTGATAAACAACAATTACTAACTCCCTATATAGGTAAATATACAGACAGGGCTAGCCACACAATTTTGATAGTAAAATATTCTTTAAGCAGGATACGAAAATGTTTCCTGAACTGACACATTCTGCATATAGTAGCTTAAAACTGCAAGAGCTCTTACAGGGGCAAGGATATTCCTCTGAAAGATAAATGTGTGACATTGGGTGAGATCATACCTTAAAGATACGTCACAGTGTGGTTGACAGTCTTGCATTTCTCAGAGTAGATCAAGACACACTACTCAATAGTTAGAACGTTACTACTCCAAGTCTATTTCAAAGGCATCCCAGATTGATTGCCTCATACACTGAAGAGGCCAGCTTCTTTTGTAAATGATATGTATCTTTCCTATTAAAAGTTTCTCCTTTTGATTGTTATCTTTTAGAGACAACTTGGTACATCCCAGTGTTCCTTTGAATAGGTCTACCAAGTCAGATCTGATGCTGACTCCTGCAAGGGAGTACACTCTAGTATAACATTTCAAGGCAAAGAAGGACAGTTGGAACTCAGATAAAAGGACTCAGAACTGTTTCTTTTGTCTTCAGAACATTAAGAAATTTTTCACTCATGATCACAATGAGGAACTATAGAAGTAGTATCAGGTGGTACTTGATTAAATTGGAATTTGCAAGCTAAGGCTATGACTAAATAGACCTTACCATTTCACATCTATGGTCTACAAGCCCATTATCTTGTTTCCCTTTGGAGTCAACTAGGAGAGATGTCTTAAAATCATAATGATCAGATGACCCAATAATTCTGATGTAGTTACTCAGCCATTGGATAAAATGGTAATCAACTGGGTGTAAAGGTACATACACTCTTATATAAGGTATCTTAAACTTCAGAGGCAGAAAACACAGTAAGAATGTGGAGCTCTGCTAGATAAGGGTGAAGTCTGACTTATCCAGATAGCCAAACTGAGCTCTGTCTACCACGGTGGACTCCTTTTCTCCTCAGGGTTCTAAGAGTCACCTGCTGCCTCCTGCTGAACTGGATAAGCCAGGTCACACAGCCTTCAGAAAGATCACAGGCCAGACCCTTTCTCAATAAAGGAAACCAAACCAATTCAGTTAGCTATTTCTGGAGATATATAGCCTATGCTAATGAGATGCCTTGGTGCCTTTATTTCCCAAATGACATTTGCCTTTACCTGAAGATTTTCTTCTACTCATAGGATAATTAAGTGCTGTGTTCTCCTTCTTGTGATAGACTATGTTAATGCGTGGAAAATAAGGCACTGTACCACTACATGCAAATCAGGTAGACCTGACCCATTGACCCTTGCAAATCAAGCATATTCGCCCTCAAAATACCTCCCACTGCCCAAGGTTTATAAATCCCTCAACCCCTTAAATCTTAATTTGTAAGCACTCAAGTATGAAAACAAGGTCTTTTTAAAAAGAGCAATGAAGCCTTAAGTTCTTTCTTTAATTCCATGCTTTCCCGGAGAAAAGTGTTAAGTTTAGGCTCACACAATGGGTAAGTACACACTGGGTAGAAATGTGTCTCATTTCTATCCCATTATTCTCCACTTAGAGATAAAAAACAAGGGCATCCAAGAATTTTTTTTTTTCCCTGAGGTATTGTTCATCATCTCCATCATTTCTGAAGGCCTTCTCTACCTGAGCAGAACCCCATTGTTGCCCCTCCCCCACCACACTTTACTCTCAGCATCTATTTGAGACAATTTTTTCACCTTATTTTACTTCCAACATTTTACCGTGAGGGAACCTGATGGTGATTACCTGCCAGATAGACAGGGACTTGGATACTTTATTCTTTCCCCTATGGCATAAGCCTGCACAAGGCTGATGGATTAAAAGTGTCATTGAACAAGAGGACTGAGTGTCATTTATAGAAATCTGTCATATTACTCTAAAGATGTATTGTGTAACAGTAAGTTTTCCTTCCTACGTAACAGTTCACTGGAAAAAAATAATGCCATAAACATTCTTAATTAGCTCATGAATGTTAGATATTAAGGAATCTCCTATACCATTTCACATTGGGGAAAACCAGCAATATCTGTCCAAAGTCTTTCTTTGTCATATAGAAGTTAGTAAATCTTAATGAAGTCACAAGGCCATTGAGAGAATAAAGACATTTATCATCATATGAAGTTACTGTAAAAATTAGATAAGGTGATATTTTATTTCTCTGTACATATTTTTGTGAGTGTGTGTGTGTATTGGACTCTTAAAAATAAAACTATGTCTTTTAACAAATATCCCTAATGAATACATGTAGCTTTGGTTATACCTATGCTTCTTGTTTTTCTTTGTTTGTTTGTTTTTGTTTTTGTTTTGTTTTTCAACTTTCTAGTTTAGCTGGATGCATTTTTATGTCATTTTTTAATTTATTTTATTTTATTAATTATACTTTATTCACTTTGTATCCCCCCATAAGCCCCTCCCTTCTCCCCTCCCAATTCCACCCTCCCTCCCCCTTCTTCAAGCATGCCCTTCCCCAAGTCCACTGTTAGGGGAGGTCCTCTTTTCCTTCCTTCTGATCTTAGTCTATTAGATCACATCAGGAGTGTCTACATTGTCATCTTCTGTGGCCTGGTAAGGCTGCTCCCCACTCAGGGGGAGGTGATCAAAGAGCAGGCCAATCAGATTATGTCAGAGGCAGTCCCTCTTCCCATTACTATGTAACCCACTTGGACACTAAACTGCCATGGGCTACATCTGTGTAGAAGTTCTAGGTTATCTCCTTGCATGGTACTTGGTTGGAGTATGAGTCTCTGGGAAGACCCCTGTGTTCAAATTTTCTGGTTCTGTTGCTCTCCTTGTGTGGTTCCTGTCCTCTCCAGCTCTTACCATTTCCCACTTCTTACATAAGATTCCATGCACTATGCCCAACAGTTGGCCATAAGTCTCAGTGTCTGCTTTGATAGTCTGCAGGGCAGAACCTTTCAGAGGCCCTCTGTGGCAGGCTCCTAAGTTGTTTCCTGTTTTCTTCTTCTTCTGATGTCCGAACTCTTTGCCTTTCACAATGGGGATTGAGCATTTTAGTCGGGGTCCTCTCTCTTGATTAGTTTCTTTAGATGTACAGATTTTTACTAGGTTTATCCTATGTTATATGTCTATATGAGTGAGTATATACCGTGTGAGTCTTTCTGGTTCTGGGACAGCTCACTCAGGATGATCCTTTCTAGGTCTCACCATTTACCTGCAAATTTCATGATTTCCTTATTTTTCATTGCTGAGTAATCTTCCATTGTATAGATGTACCACAATTTCTGTATCCATTCTTCAGTTGAGGGGCATCTGGGCTATATCCAGCTTCTGGCTATTACAAATAAAGCTGCTACAAACATGGTTGAGCAAATGTCTTTGTTGTGTACTTGAGCCTCTTTTGGGTATATGCCTAGGAGTGGTATGGCTGGATCTTGAGGAAGCGCTATTCCTACTTGTCTGAGAAAGCGCCAGATTGATTTCCAGAGTGGTTGTACAAGTTTACATTCCCACCAGCTGTGGAGGAGAGTTCCCCTTCTCCACAACCTCTCCAGCATGTATTGTCACTTGAGTTTTTCATCTTGGCAATTCTGATGGGTGTAAGGTGAAGTTTCAGGGTCATTTTGATTTGCATTTCCCTGATGGCTAACGACATTCATTATTTCTTTAAGTGTTTCTCTGAGATGGATGCATTTTTAGTCATTTAAATCCTATTGCAGATAGTGTGAAACACATTGATTCTTAAGTGTGCCTAATTTTAAGTTGAGTTTTAGCACAAAGAGCAGTTGTTGTGTCAGAAATAAGAATGTACCGCTGCTGCTATTGTGTGTTTACGCCTGGCCTCAATAATGAGTACAAAAGTCCAAAACTATCAGAAAACTCTCCATTTGCTTCCAGCAAAGCTCATTCCAGCTGTGACTCTATGGTCTGAGAGGCTAACTTTTCTGCCAAATTAAAATTGAAATCACAATTTGGCAAACACAGCTGGTAAAGTTCACTGCAGGAACAAATAAGCTCAGACAGTAAAGTCAGCTATGATGTCCAGACTTGTTTACAACTGCCAATGATTTAATTGAAACACAGCTGCAGGATTAAAATAACAATGTTTAGCCTTTTCCAATATTTTCAAATCTTTTGTCCCATCCATTTCCTAAATAGACTACTTAAGACTCTTAATGGAGTTAATGAGTTCACATAAGCTAGGTTATGCCTTGCCAACTAAGAACTTCCAAAAATCAGTGGGTTAAAAAAATGAGTTAATTTCATGCCTATACAATTTCTTGTTCTCTGAAATTCCAAGTCACTTATTGATTTAGACATGTTATATGAGTTATAATTTTCCATCACAACACATGGCCTCCAAGCTGGCCAGGAGCAGTGTTTGTTATTAGAGAAAAAGCTACTGAAGACATAAGCTCTTTTGTATGACACAAGCAGCATGGTCTGTGGGGCAGTGTTTAAGATATGTTTAAGAATCTCATAACGGCTTATGAGATTCAATTCCTGTTAAAAGAAGGTTAAACTTTGATCAGTTTTTTATTATCATATGAACTTATGTATTTTGCTAACACTTCAAGGGTAAAATTTTTCTGCTATTCAATAAGGATATATACTGAATGCTTTTTGAAAATTAACAATGCTAAATAAATCATTCTTACACAAAAACTAAGACATTTTTTGTTATGTTAAGGCTATTGTGATGACCAGTGTTTTATGTCATCATGGCTAACCTACAGTTCTCAGTTATTCCATCAAATGATAATATAGACGTACAGTGAATCCATTTTTAAAGATATGGTTGCAATGAACTTTAGGAAAGTTCTCCTTAGCTTTCTTGGAAGGCATGTTGCAATGTCATGAATCACATTGAAAGCAAAATTGTGCCTTACTTGAAGAGGAGGAAATAGATTGTAGTTTTAGTTTATGCTACATTGTTCCAGAGTATTTTGTGCTTTAGAATTAAGAGTTGCCTCATTGCTTTAACATAATCACATAGGCACCTCTTTAGAGTGAATTAGATATATCAAGTTAAATGTTAATACATATTGTCTGTATCTATAGATAGGAATTTGCTGTTCTTCTTGTTGTTTTGTTTTTCTTGTGTTTGTCTGGATGAACCCTGACTGACTGATGTTGTTATATTTACATGGTAAACCATTCAAGGCACACTGTTTTGTGAGTATAGTCAAACTATACTTATGTTTCCAGAAAATATTGAGTAACATGTCTAGCAGGAGGAGTAGTGATTTGATTCCTGTTCTAAGATATCCTGGGGCAACAAAATCAGATAGTGAACACAGCATTAAGACAAAAGTTTAAAAGTGCTATAAAAACAAAGAATATGGGAAAATAAGGCATTCTTTGGACATTCATTATGTTCCAGTAGCTCTAATAGAGTATTTACACATTTTGTTATATTTAAGATAGACCAGGTTTAGATATACCATGTCAGAGTCTGCGAAATTGAACATACACAGATTTTTTTAAATTTTCTTTTTCTTTTTTTTTCTTAACTTTTTTAATTACACTTTGTATCCCCCTATAAGCCCCTCCCTCCTCCCCTCCCAGTCCCACCCTCCCCCCTCCTTTCTGCATGCATGCCCCTCCCCATGTCCACTGATTGGGGAGGTCCTCCTCTCCTTCTTTCTGATCTTAGTCTATCAGTTCTCATCAGAAGTGGCTGCATTGTCAGGGTTCTAGGTTATCTCCATGAATAGTCCTTGGATGGAGTATGAGTCTCTGGGAAGTTCCCTGTGTTCAAATTTTCTTGTTTTGTTGCTCTCCTTGTGGAGTTCCTGTCCTCTCCAGCTCTTACTATTTCCCACTTCTTACAAAAAATTCCATTCACTCTACCCAACAGTTGGCTATCAGACTCAGCATCTGCTTTGACAGTCTGCACGGCAGAGGCTTTCAGAGGCCCTCTGTGGCAGGTTTCAAGGTTGTTTCCTGTTTTCTTCTGGCTTTCAGAGGCCCTCTGTGGCAGGTTCCGAGGTTGTTTCCTGTTTTCTTTTTCTTCTGATGTCCATCCTCTTTGCCTTTCAGGATGGGGATTGAACATTTTAGTTAGGGCCCTCTCTTTTGCTTAGTTTGTTTAGATGTACAGATTTTAGTGGGTTTGTCCTATGTTGTTTGTCTATATGAGTGAGTATATACCGTGTGTGCCTTTTTGCTTCTGGGACAACTCACTCAGGATGATCCTTTCCAGGTCCCACCATTTACCTGCAAATTTCATGATTTCCTTATTTTTCATTGCTGAGTAATGAGGTATCTCCATCCCTGATCTCAAGCTGTACTATAGAGCAACAATTATAAAAACTGCATGGTACTGGCATAGAAACAGAATGGTGGATCAATGGAACTGAACAGAAGACTCAGAAATAAACACATACACAGATTTAAAATTCTTTTATTACAAATATTTGTGTGTATGTGTGTGTACTTGTGCCCTAAACAGATCATTTGAATGGGAGAATCCTAGATGACTTGTAGGAGATCTTCATGATACCTAAGAAGACATAAAAATTGACACTTGAAATCAGGTCTTTTTATGCCAAAGATCATGAATAGCTGTAAACAATGAAAATCTGGAGGTTTTATTCTTACATAATGACTCACATAAATGCTTCAGGAAGTTAATTAACTCCATGGTTTATGTTAATATGGAACAGGACATTTAACTTGGATACCATCATTCATATAATATCCAATCCAAAGTGAGGTGAAAAGAAGATGAAGGAACGACCAAATACTTACTAAATTCTAGGTAGACTATGTCTCCACAGCAACTGTTGTCATTGGCCCCTATCATTCCCTACACATAGGGGGCATTTTCACCTTTTCTCTCAACCTGAAATGATCCAGGAGGTCAACACAAAGCCAATGTCCATAAAAACTCCACAATCTCATCCTGGCCTTCAATTCCTGTTTATATTCTGGAGTGTATTACATGCTGCATTGTTTACTTCATGGCTGTGTGTAGAAAACTGATCCAGCTGAGTGTGGAAGAGCCCACACTTTGCCATATTATGAGTAACTTGAAAAAATAACATTATATATGTGTATTTACATGTATGTGCAAGTATGTCAAATTATTGTATGCAAAAACAACAGTTTAGTTAACTACTTTTCAATTCTAATAATCACATATTATGTCAATCAATATATCTTTGTGTGTGTGTGTGTGTGTTTCAAGAAGTGAGTTGACACTATTGATGTAATGGCCAACAGTACTGAGTCAGAGCAAAGACATAAGGCAAGAGGCTAACCTTAATCACATACACAGCTTCATCATGTGTGTGTGTGTATCTACCTAATAGCATGGCATATTATTGTACATGTGGTGGGAAGTCAATGAGTAAAATTTATATATATTTTCCCCCTTTCCTCTTGTACTACTTTGTAGGCTCTGTCAATGAAATTATGAACTGACACTTCAGCATCTGCCAAAACCAGAGATGACAACTTACCTGTCTAAAAGGCAAGAGATGAGTCTCTTGGCCAAGTGCCTGCTCTCTATATCACTTTCATCCTTCCCCATCTCTTGGAGACAGATTCACAGTCCTCAACAGATCCTCAGGCCAAAGACATTTTTATTATTTACACTTAGCTTCCTCCAGACTTGAAAAAAATGATTAGTAGTCAAACAGAAAGAAAACAAAAATTTGCATGCTCAATCAATCTTCCTGACTCCTCAGATGCTAAGATTTACAGCTGCTAAAAGCAATAGTGAAGAAGCACTGGATAGGGAAACAGAAGGCTGATTTCTAGAAGTCAAAAGATGACATGAGGATAAGTAGTCTGTATTTGGAAACTTATAGCACCTTATTATTATATCATGACTCACATACATGTTTCAGAAAGCTAATTAACCCCATAATTTGTTACTATAGAATAATAAATTTAAACTGAACACCATCATTAATCCAATATCTGATCCAAAGTGTCTGCTTACTAGAAAACACATCTGCCCCATTAATGTGGGGGAACATCTTACTTTTACGAAGCAGTAATTGATGATTTACTATCAGTTGGCATTAGAAATAGGAACACATATTGGTAATAGTATACTTAAATATGCACAAACCTTTGAGAAACAGCAGTATCAAATAAGAGAGTTGAATGCATGTTTTATTCTTATTATTCCAGTTTTTAGCCTCATGTTTGATGTCAATATCTGATTCTCTCTGTCAACAGATATTGATTGCTTATAGTTCTTTTTCTACCTGTGGAGCATTGAAAATTTCCTGCATACCATTTTATTGGCATTTGTTTTATATTATGTGCATGAGTGCTTTCCTGTATATATGAATGTGTACCATGTGCCTGCAGTGGCTGAAGAAGCCCGAAGATAATGTCAGAACCTTGAACCTGAGTTACTGTTGGCTGTCAGGCACCATGAGGGTACTAGGAACCAAACATGCATCCTCTGCAAAAGCAGAAAGTGCTCTTAATGTGTTAAAACTTAAATTTTAACTGTATGATTGCTTTATTTTTATTTTTTCACATTTTATATATTATTAAATATATATATATATATATATATATATATATATATATATATATATA
>NW_026596051.1:23660380-23666888 GCF_907164565.1 Psammomys obesus | reverse complement strand
ATATATATATATATATATATATATATATATATATATATATATATATAATATTTGAGCAGTCGCCCCATCATTCCTTCTGAGGACACTCTTTTTCCCAACAAGACTCTTTCCTGCTTTCCTGTCCTGTACTGTGAGCCACTGAGTTTAATTAGAATCATTTGTGGTAGCATGATTAGTTATTTATTTGACCAAAAATAACTTAACCAGTAACTTTGTACTGAGAACTCAATCATGTGTGTTAATACATGCACACTTATGCATGTGAGGAAGAAAAAAATAAGCTCTAGTCCATTGTTCTAGCTTATACTTTACCTGCTTGCTTATTCATCACAACTTCCAAACTATTTCTCCACCGGCT
The DNA here is from genome assembly GCF_907164565.1 of Psammomys obesus. Classification (NCBI taxonomy): domain Eukaryota; kingdom Metazoa; phylum Chordata; class Mammalia; order Rodentia; family Muridae; genus Psammomys; species Psammomys obesus. Next base: position 23,666,530 of record NW_026596051.1, on the reverse strand, counting down.
AAGACAAAGATGTTTCTTTTTAGGTTTTGACATTAATTTTTATGGCCCATTACCACCTTCTTTATTGTTGCCATCAGGTCTGCCTAGGTCAGCATCTGGCTGGATGTTATCACCATTCTTTGGAGCAATAACTTGTGTAGCGTTATCAGTGGTCTTAACCACCACAGTGATGCCACAATCCAATAACCTGAATTGTCATGTCTTGGAATTCCAGCTTTAATAACCTCCACCTACCCTCTCATTTTTTGATGTCCACCTATTCTTACACTCTATCATGACACATCTCTGACTCCTCAACTTCTAAGATAGAAGTTTTACTTTTCTCATTCTTCAGCAATCACCTTCTCCTGAATATATATATATATTATATATAATATATATATTAAGTTAGTTTACTTTCTCCTTATGTTTCCTATACACAATCTAAGATACAGTTTCTCTCAAAATCTTTAGCATTCCCTGTGACCAAATACAATAACCAATGAATGCAGTTAAATTTATATCATTAAAGTACTAAAAACTTTATTTTGTTTTTTCACAGAGATTCTACATGCTTGCACTGTACTCATGTTAAAATATATGCAACTCCTATTCCTTCTAGAGCCAGATCTTACACACTCCTAATTAATATGTTCTCAACTAAAATTATTCATTCTCATCTTTTTATTCTGTGCTATCTTATATGCTTTCCTAAAAAGTTATATTACTATGTCCTTCTGTTGCCCACAGTTGAAGCTCATTAGCTTTGCTAAACACTTAGTCTAGGCAGAAGGAAATCTTACCATCTTACCTTTTGAAACTTTTTGATCACCCTCCGAATACAATGTTTTGAAAATGGTTTAATCTAATTTATCCAAATCCAAGGTATGAAAGAACTAGTCACATATCCCTTTAGTCTTTTGCCTTATAATAAGATCAGCATATTCAAGCAAATAACATAACCAAATCATATATAACACAGAATTTCAGTAGCTTTATTTTTATATTATGCATATGAATGTTTGCCTGTATTTATGTATATGTACCGTGTGTATGCTGTACCTGCAGAAACCAGAAGAGGGAGTCAGATCCTTGACACACCAATCTTACATCTTTTACCATTCAAGGCAACTCAGGTTTTCAGTTCAAATAGATTCCCCATTCCTTACACCATGGCTCCTCTTCATAATATTTTTGATGATAGTAAACAGAACAATCAGTGAAAATCCATTAGACAAATTGACTCTGGTTTTGTTTTGTTTTTATCTGCAATTGATTGTTTTACTTGACATGGATGTATTAAGAATCTCTGTGCATAAACTTCCCTCTATTAGGGCTACAGTCTTGTTTCTTTTCCATAGGACTTTGTTAATTACATACTTCCTCCAGATCTCCAACCGACCAGAGAAATAAATTCCAATAGCCCTGGATTCCATGTGCATCCTTACCTCAGGGCTCTCTGGCAACCTCTGTAAAGTAGGCCTGGAGATACATTTTCTGTGTTATTGTCTGTATTCCATTCAAAATGACTGATTTCTACATTTGTCCTCAGAGGTATCTTGGCCAGGGATAGGATGAAGCAGAGATGCATTTTTGGCTCATGTCAAACCCATAATTAGGCCTAAGGTTTTTCCCTTTTTTTTATCTCATTGCAGGAAAACCTCTCTAACACAACACATGTTTGTTAAAGAATAGAAATCTGTGAAACTGGTACATAGTACAAGCTTCAAAGCCATCTTCTTTGTCAAAATTTCAAACACATTTTCATTATACAAAGCAGGGCACTGGCCTAGCCTAAGAGCTTGGTCAGCTAGAAACCACTAGGCTTATGATGAAATCTACATTTATATAGTCATTTGCTGCCTTGTCACATGATTAAGCATGGCCTCTACCACCATACCTATATAGATGAAGTGATTTTCAAATATTGAATGTTATATTTTTAGCTTGTTTATAAAGATGCTCTTGAGACTTGTGAGAAAACTTCTACTGAGATCCAAGGAAGATTTACTGAAAGTTGGATCTACCCAAGTGCTCAGCTTGCTCCAGCATTCACTCACTGAAACCTTCTTGTTTATCCCTTGTGTAGGCTTCAGGAGTGTTCCTATTCCACAGTGTGACAATATTTCCTTCCAAACTGTGAAGTGGCAGACACTGTAAAACAAATAATTTGCCTCACTTTAGATGAAAATATGACATGCCTTGGAATAGTGGTCCCCTAAAACCCTCAACTGCCTCTTTCTGTTTTTTACAGCTCCCCTCTCTCTTTGGAACACACACACTGCACTGGTGTAGCAGGATAACTTATTAAGTTACTATTTTCCCAGCCAGTGTGTTAGTGTGTCAAGGCAGCAGTAATCAAGACCCTGCAGACTATGTGTGACAAATCTCTGTGGTAAAAGCTAATGAGGCTTTAACAGGGACTATGACTTCCATTTAAACTTGAAATGACTGGCTTTCTTTATTGGTGGGGATTGAAAATGTGCATTCCTCAGATCATTAGCTATATATCAAGCCTCTGGAGCTGTGTTTCATGTTTCCAGGAAAAAATACTGAGTTTGGAAATACCAGTGCCTGCTCTGGTTGTCTTAAAATGACTGAGCAGGTGAATGCCTCATTGGTGTATGACAGAACTGTCACCCATACACCCTTTCAGTCTTAGAAAACTGCCTGTACCCACAGATCTAAACATGATTATCAATAGAGGGAACCCAAATGGCTGAGAAACACTTAATGAAATGTTCAACATCCTTACCCATCAGGGAAATGTACATCAAAACTTCTTTGAGATTCCATCTTACACCTGTCTGAATGGCTAAGATCAATAACACAAGTGATAGCTCCTACTGACAAGAATGTAGAATATAGGGGAATACTCCTTCATTGCTAGTAGAAATGCAGACTTGTGCAGCCACTCTGGAAATCAGTGTGGCCAATCCTCAGAAAGATGGGAAATGATCTACCTCAAGGTCCAGCTATACCAGTTTTCTCCTTCTTCCAATGTCCATACCGTTTGACTTTCTGAGTGAGGATTGATCATCCTACCCATGGTCCTCCTTCTTGCTTAGCTTCTTTAGGTGTACAGATTTTAGTATTTTTATCCTATATTATATGTAAAATATCCACTTATAAAGAGAAAACAGGAAATAGGAATGAAGCCTACCACCGAGGGGCTCTGAAAGACTCTACTAAGCAGTGTATCAAAGCATAAGCTGCAACTCATAACCAAACTTTGGGCAGAGGGTAGTGAATATTAGGAAAGAAGGGGGAAATAGAAAGACCTGGAGGGAACAGGAGCTCCACAAGGAGAGCAACAGAACCAAAAAATCTGGCCCTATATTGCAACCTAAAAAAAGTCTGTCACAGGGCAAGATGTCATTTTCCATTGCCATTGATGTTGGCTTTCTCCTCCCAAGCTCTTTGTTGTTGTTGTTTTTTTTTTTTTTTTTTTTTTTTTGTGTGTGTGTGTGTGTGTGTGTTTGAGTGTTTGGTTTGGTGTCTTATGTACAGTTTGAATAGTATTCTTACCAATTTTATTACTGCTAGCACCTGAATTCTAAAGATGAAACTACACATACAGGACCGTTTCTGGATGTATGAATAGGAGGGCAGGACAAGAAGGAGAATATAGGTTGGAAAGTGTCTTGGATCCAATAAATGAATACTGAATACACACACTCTGCGCGCACATGTGTGTGTGTGCGTGTGTTGATCACTGGTAATCAATTATAAGATAAAAAATGACAAAATCTAACATGTGCTCAACTATAAAGAGGAGGCAGGGATACAAAGAAAGTGAATTAAGCTATAATCAGTAACAGGCAGCATCAGCAGCAGTAGGGAATCACAATGTTTTTAGTCTGGAAATATCTGCATGTACTATGAGGAAGCAATTTTGAGTTCTAGGTAACAGTTCTATAAAAAAGCTTTTGCTAGTAAACTGTACTTAATTTAACCAAGTTCAACACTTTAAAGTGGAGGGTGCTTTTACTCAATCCTTCAGCATAAAAAGTACTTAACATCTTTAGAAACTGTCTGCTATAAGCAGCACCTCTACAAACTCCCTGGGATTCTTCATTTCTTTTTCCCCCTATTTTTACTTTAAGTAGATGAATGACTGTTGGTTCTTCCTGCATTGTTATTCTGAAGAGTAGCTTCAACACTATGATTTAGTAAAAGCCTGGCCTGGGTTGTGTTCAGTTCAGAGTTGGAACAATGGGGTGTCTGCACTGACCAGTTGAAGTGAAGTTATCTTTATTGTGATTCCATTCTATAGAACAGTACAATTCATTCTACTTCCTCTGTGAGACATCACTGCTCCTGAGGCTTCACTGATGATTTGGTCCTTGGACTATACAATAGTTCCTGGTTACTATGTAGCATGCAGAATTCTGTACTGAAGTCAGGCATTCACTGGTGCTTGCATAGTCCCATGTATGCTATCTCGATGGTAAGAGGTTTCTTTCTTTGAAGCCTTGGACCTTGTCTTTGCCTACTTAATGCAAGTGGATATGTATGGCTTTCATTTATAGAATGAATTGTCATGTAAGTATTGTTAATAGCCCTTGGACAAATGATGCCAAATGCATTGTCTAGTTGCTCTGACATCCTTAACTTTTCTTCTTCTTTTTTTTTTTTTTTTAATTTGTTTGTCTTCTCTTGAGTTTTCAAGAGTTTTAGCAATATGTTCCTCTGGGTGATAATATCCAGGCTGGAATTTCTTTAAACATGAATCAATTGAAGAGAAAGTACTGGTTTTTCAAAAATCTCACTGTAGGGGATTGTTACCACCTTGCATCTCAACATTAGATTATTTCAGATAAACATAGAATTTAGAAGGTGCCTTTCAGGAAACAGGGGTCTATGAGGAAATCCCACAGAGACTATCTGATGACAAACAATTACTTCGGTGTATTTCAGTGTGTCTAAGTGTTAACATATTGTTGTTCCCCATCATCCATGTACCCAGAGTGTACCTTTGTGATACTGTATATTCATGGACACTGAACTCCAACAAACCTGGGGTCAATCTTGGCTTGGCTCTTCTATTTTCCAGGAGAATGAAGTTGGCCAACCCCTTAACTTCTCTGAAGACCATATATATATATAACTTGTTTAAATTCGTAAGAACAGTAGTTTGAAACAATAGCATGCTTGAGCATATGCAGTGAGTGTTTTATATGTATTCAAATCCCTGGAAGTACTCAATACTGAGTACAAATAAACACAATGGACTTTGGAAACTCACAGCATCACTTAAAGAGATCAAGGTTAAGGGAAGCTTCCTATTCCCAATGAATGTTTATTGCCAGAGCTGACAATCACAAATGCTATTATAAAACAAATAACAAATGAAAACCCAAGTGAATAACATTAGAATGAAGAATATTCATGATGAAATAAGTAAAAAAGTAAGCTTATAAGTACCACCATATAATATGCAAATGTAGCTTTGTTTTAAGGCTTAATATGTTATGGGATGGTTATTATTATTATTATTATTAATTTCACCTTTTTTTTATCCTAGTTGTAGCTCACTCCCTCATCTCCTTCCGGTTCCACCCTTTCTCCCTCTTCCTCCCTTATCCCTCTTCCCTAGTTCAATGACAGGGGAAGTCCTTCCCTAGTATCTGACCCTAGCCTATCAGATCCCAACAGGACTGCCTGGATCTTCTTCCTCTGTGGGCTGGCTAGGTCACCCCTCCATGGAGAAGTGATCAAGGAGTAGGCAACCTAGTTCATGTCAGAGACTGTCTCTTCTCCTCTTACTAGGAAGACCACATGGAGAATGAGCTGTCTGTGAGCTATATCTGAGCAAGAGGTCTATGTCCTCTCTATTTGTGCTGTTTGGTTGATGTAGCTCAGAAAGGTCCTCCCTAGTCCAAGTTAACTTGGGAGGCACAAGCTGATGGCAGGTTAGGACAAATGATGATGCATGGATCCCTGTTGGCAGAACCTCTAAAGGGAATCTCTGCCCTGTGGCTGAGGGGGATTTGCATATCAGCATGGGGGTGCAGAACACTGAGACAGATAGAGAGAGCTAATGACTCAGTAGAGCCATGAGATCCACTTTCTTAATTGCCTGAGGTTCTTTTTAATTTTTTTCTTTATTATTACTATTTATTCACTTTGCATCCCAGCTGTAGCCCCCTCTCTCATCTTCCTCCTGTC
>NW_026596051.1:23591910-23660370 GCF_907164565.1 Psammomys obesus | reverse complement strand
AAACCAAATCCAAGAGCACATTAAAGATATCATCCAACATAAGCAAGTAGGCTTCATCGCAGGCATTCAGGTATGGCTTAATATACGGAAATCCATTAATGTAATATACCATATAAATAAACTGAAAGAAAAAAAAAAAACATGATCATCTCCTTAGATGTAGTAAAAGCATTTGACAAAATCCAATACCTGTTCATGTTTAATGTTTTGGAGCGATCAGTGATACAAGACACATACCTAAGGCACATAGTAAAGGCAATACACAGCAAGCCTATAGCCAACATCAAACTAACTAGAGAGAAACTTAACTCAATCCTACTGAAAACAGGGACAATGCAAGGCTGCCCTCTCTCTCCATGTTTCTTCACCATAGTTCTTGAAGTCCTAGCTAGAACAATAAGATAACTAAAGGAGATAAAAATCAGAAAGGAAGAAGTGAAAGTATCATTATTCACAGATGACATGATAGTGTACATGGGTGACCCCAAAAATTCTATCAGAGAACTCCTTCAGCAGATAACACTCTCATAAAAGTACCTGGATACAAAATTACCCCCCCCAAAAAAAATCTGAAGCCCTCCTGAATACAAAAGCCCTCCTTCACAATAGCCACAAAGTACCTTGGTGTGACTCTAACCAAGCAAGTCAAAGACTTGCATGAAAAAATCTTCAACTCTCTGAAGAAAGAAATAGAAGAAGATATGAGAAGATGGAAAGATATCCTCATGCTCATAAACTGGTAGGATTAACATAGTAAAAATAGCTATCTTACCAAAAGCAATCTACAGATTTAATGCAATTCCCATCAAAATACCAACACAATTCTTTGAAAGAACAATTCTCAATTTCATAAAAACAAACAAAAACAAACGAACAAACAGAATAGCCACAATAATCCTATACAGTAAAAATCTTCTGGAGGTATCTATCTGGAGGTAATCCACCATATAAACAAACTGAAAGAAAAATAAAACAAAACACATGATCTCAAGCTGTACTGTAGAACAACAGTAATAAAAAGGCATGGCACTGGCATAGAAACAGACTGGCGGATCAATGGAATCGAATTGAAGACCCAGAAATAAACTTACACACCTAAGGAAACTGAATTTTTTGACAAAGAAGCCAAAATCATACAATGGAAAAAAAAAGGTAGTCTATCTCTTAAACTTACTCCTTCTACCCAAAAGAAACCATATCATTATGCTAGCAAAAATTGGGGGAAATCTCAGTAGACTCATCATGTAATAAAGGGAAATTTGGATACCTCCTTGGGGTTCTTCATCTCATTGATACAACTTTAGGAACTACTTTGACAAGAAGCTCAAGGACAATGGTAATGGTGTTTAAAAGAAAAACCTCAGGCATGTTGTGAGTCTCAGCAGTTGCTTGTAGGTGGAGTTGGAGATGGAGACAACAGATATATTCACTGTGCCCTTTGATTTAAGCTGGGACAGAGGTCAACCATAGGTAAATAAGCAGCTGCAAAATGTGAATGAACGCTCTGGAGCAAGAATAAGCTCAGGGGGCCAGGTCAGCATTTTAGGTCTGGCCAGCATCAGAAAGGAAAATGTATGAGAAGAATAAAACAATGGCTATGCCTTCCTAGATCCATTTCTGAGTCAGGTCTCATCTCAGAGGTAACAAATTCCATGAAAGAAAAGTAGGTGAACTCATGAAAGGGGTAATTATCTAACTATCCCTTTAGCTCAGCTTAAGGTGACTTTGCCTCTACATTTATTCAAGGATGGTTTTCGGAACAGAAATTCCTGGATAGAAGGTGTTATGCAAAAATTAATTGATTGATCAGAACTTTAGTTTTGTGAAGGGTTGGAGCATTACATATTTAGAGCCCTGTTATGTTTTACCTTGGGCTGTCCTCAGCTTCCTAAGTCCTACCTTTGTGGAAGACAAGTTTTTGTGACTAACTGATAAAAACCTTTGGAATGTATTAACTTCATAACGCCCTACTTTCTACTAACCAAATGTCTAAGAATGTCATCAGCTAGCACATGAGGCCTACAGCTAATTTCTCAGGCTTGCTACAGCTCACTACTTAATGTTTCTATCAATGGATTTGAAAGAAGTCATCATTCATGACTGTGTTCTAATACTATAAAACTTCATGAAACTCCTTTCATATTAGAACATGGAATTCAGGGTAAGCTAATTCTGTCTTCCTACTCATGATTACTGTTCATATTTGACTCCATAATAAACAATTTTATTCCCTTTCAGGAGAGTCATGTGTTTGTGCTTACAGCCTTTAAGCAGGTCATTGCCCTGCCAAACCCGAAAATGTTAGGTCTCTGCTAAGGCCAGAGATCATTCTCTTGACCAGAAGAGAATACTTTTTTCTTGAGGGGCTTTGAAACCCCCTAAAACAATTTTGCCATAATGGTTCTGATTTCACATAGGCCATAGGAATCTATGAACTCCACCACAGGTCCATAGGATAAGAAGTCAGTCGTATTTGTCAAGTAAAGACTATGGGGGAAAAGGCCATATGTTTAACAGAGATGAGGATTGAAAAACATATAAGTTAGGTATCTCGCCTCCTTGATTCCCATTAAGTCTTTATCTGACACTTTTAACCTGAACCATGGGGCTTGCATGAATCTGTCTAATTAAGGCTCTTGCCAGCCCAGTTTCCTCCTTCTTCAGACACAAGCGAAGAGGGTTCCTTGGAGTAGTGTACTGTTTTGTTACTGTGTTCTAGCTGCACAGTCATCCCTGTATTACACAAATGATTCACACAGGGAATTGTGTTCTGACTGCCTCTGCCAGCCCCCCTTTGCTGGTGCACAAAGCCATGGTTGATTGCTCCTTTTTACAAGGCTTTTTACTTCTGGAATCCTCCTCCACAATCATAACCCTTTGCACACAAACTTCCCCGTAACAAGTTTAGAAGGTTTATATTTTGATCAAAATGTCCCTGCTAATTCTCCTGCAAAATAACAGAACTAGGATCCCATAAATCCTGAGGTGAGGAGAGAGAATCACCTTCCTCAGCAGCTGTTAAACTTCTATGCCAGGACAACAAGCGTCCAGAAGCACAGCGGGATGAAGGATACACAGATGAACTGTGTTGTGTTTTTTAGTATCTCGAACAGCAGTTCTTACTTACTGCATGTTGCTTAACAGAATGATCTATGATATGTAAATTGCTGTTAATTAATTAATTTTGCAAATCCATTATTTCACATGTTATACTACATAAACTTTATTAATCATTCACATTTTATAACTCACAGACATGAATAATACATTGTTTTGTTCTAATATTATTTCAGTGTTATGAAAAGACTATTTTATGGAGAATGTGTGACGATAATAACTTTATATTTGAATATTTTCACATATGATTACTTTAAAAAGCTATCTTTTTTGACATATGAGGCATTGCCAAAGAAAATTTCCATAAATGAGACGTTTAAGGCACGATTATGATTTTCCAAAAAACATAAAATCTAAGAAACAAGACCTAACTAAAAGTAATTTTATATGTTTTTCACATTACATAGAAAACTAAGCAATACAGAGTGCATGATTCCAACGGTAAACCTTTGAAGGTTTGTCAGATGCTTTTGGGAAGTGTGAGGCAGTGAGTGCAGTTGCTTATCATGCTGCTCTGATTTTCTGTTTGCTTTCTTTACTATAAGTTGCATAAAAATAGGGACTTACTTCATTGAATGCCTTTCTTCTCAGTGAAAGTCCATTCTATATTTAGCAGCTGTGGTTTGTTATTTGATGCACGGTGCTTGGCTTTGATAGCCCTCTTTGTTATATTTATATTCTTGAAAGTCAAATTCATCAGCAACTGCAAATGAAGTCACTTCCATCACTCACAATATTATTTTCACCAAGTGCAGAATATAAGCAATGTTTTGGCTGAAACATATTGATCATGAAATTTCCTCTGAGATACACTATTTGTCAGAACTGTATTTTTAGCCAAGAATAATGAGTTACTGATAAAATGAATTATGGTAGGACATAATTGGCAAATGGAGAGCATTTTGCAGAAATCACTCAAAGTATTTTGAATTTCATTTCTTGCCATGGTTTATTTAACACTAGCTCAGTGCTCAAAGTCGCACACAAAAGATTGATGATCTTTTAGAGCAATTCCTAAGTGTAATATTATGTCTTAAAGAATTATGCATCTCTCTTTAAGGGTGCTGAGAAAGATGTTAGGAGGCATCAATAACAATTCAAGAATTACTAACCATCTGCATTTTGTAAATCAAATAGACAGGGATTTTCCCATGTAACCCCTAAAGGAATTACATGATCTAGAAAGACATTTGCTGAGTATTTGTATAACTGCTTAGTTTGTTATTGAAAGGTATTTGTGCATATCCTTGTATGTCCTAAAAAAAGAATGAAACAAAATAATACAAGCATGTATGAAAGAAGGATTGATGTGCTCAGTGTTGGCATCAATGTTTTGGTTAGTGTTTCCTGAAGCATGTCTGGTCTCTAAAGAAAATCATACATGGTCTGTCTATGAATCATTATATCAAATATCCATCCTGTGGCCTGAGCATGGTGATAAGGATTTCTAATCATGTTACCTAAGAGGAAAGCTTGAGGATTTGTCCTGCTTGCTGCTTAGTGCTTAACATTTTTCTCCTTCCTACCTCCCTCATAAATTCCTCTCCCCGCCCTGTGTTTTAATACCCATTTCTGTTTCTAACAGTTTGAATATGAAGAGCTAGCTTGAGTTTAGAATCACAGAACTTGATTCAAGTATAGTATTTGGGGTCTGTTAGCTATGGAGTTGAATGGGTTCTTAGTCTTTGTGTCAATTGGTTTATCTATGACGTGAAGTAAGGCAAACAGAAATCATCTAGCATAAGGTCTCTCGGGAACCCACCAGCATTAAAGTCTCTTGGCTCTTCCCAAAGAAAGCTTTTTCTATTGTGCAATGGGAAAGTATGTGTCTTATATTCTATAATATATTACATATATTTTTATATGTGATTCTGAGCTTAGCTAGTGGTTTTTAGTATCTGTCCAAAAAGAAAAAGGAATATGATATTTGGGATGGGGCAAGCTTATTTGGTGTTTTGGATTTAGTTGGTTTGTGAATCCTGATTTTTGTTTTTAATGAATCTCCTTGTGAATAAGTCATTTAACCCTGTGGGTAATATTTCTAACTCTGAAATTATAACAATTACAGTTATTTATGAGATTACTGTGGAGAGCCAAATAAGATCATGCGTACAACTTTTAAGATTGGAAAGTGGGTGTTTTAACAGGTTAGATATTAAAATCACAATTACAAAGAGCCAAATGGATTTTTATTTGTATCTTTCATCTATTTCCAGGAAAATTAGAAGTCAACATACTTACTATCCCAAACACTTCATTTAATATGGAACTTTCCCCTCATGAACTGCACTTAAACTACTCAACTTTACTGCTCAGGGGAATAAAAGTCATAATTCATGAGTAAAGAGTCTTCGCCAATTTGTCTGTTAGCCTTAACGCAGGATACAAGGAGATTGCTCCATAACGCCTTCCTTCAAGGAATGAGGAGTCCAGAGGGAGAAATAACTTATCCCCCTTCATTCAAAAACACTTCAGAGAAATGCAAACATGGTACTCTATCATATGCAGTTACCTGAAGCAAGGTTAGAGTTTGATGTTATAAGAATGCTAAGGAGAAAACAGAATGTGTCATAGAACGAGCTCTCAAATAATGTGGCATTTTGTATTTTGCATTAGGCACTGGATAAATGGTCCAGATGATAAGAGTATTCGTTGTTCCCACAGAGGATCTGGGTTCAGTTCCCACCACCAACGTGGAGACTCTCAACCACCTGTAACTTCATTTCTGGGTGTTTTGGCATCCTCTGTTGTCCTCTGCAGGCATCAGTAGGTATGTGGTGCATTTGCATACATGCAGGCACAATAGTCAAACACATAAAACAAAAATAAATCTTTATGATTTGTGGTAAATATAAACAGTATTGTACCTAGTGGAAAAGGTAAAAAAGACAGAGAGAGGAGCAGTAGTTATCAAGGAGCTGCAATGGATGTCTGGGAGAAGTCTATTGAATGGGGAAATAAAATTTACCTGATAGAATTTTCTTTCATTTAAAATTTTTATGCTGTCTGACAAGGTGCAAACTTAAAACTGGACTGACATCAGCACATAGGAGAAGGAGGAGCTGTTTCAATTTAAAGTCTAGCTATGGCATTATCAAATTTGTGTCTCAAGAATGTATCCTGATTTTCTTGTGGAACTCCTGTCCCTCCTGGTCCTTCTGTCCCCCAATAAGATTCCCTGAGCTCTGTACAAAATTTGGCTTTGAGTCTCAGCACCTGCTTCGATACCTTGGTAGGAGGAGTACTTAAGAGGAGAGCTATATTGGGCTCCCATCTTGTTTCTTCTCTTCAACCTCTTCTGGTGTCTATTCTATTTGCCCTTCTGAATGAGAATTAAGCATTTTCCGCAGGGTGTTTCTTGTTACTTAGCTTCTTTAGGTCTGTGGATTATAGTATGGTTATCCTGTTTTATATACCTAATATCTGCTTATAAGTGAGTATATGCCATATTTGTCTCTCTGGATCTGTGTTGCCTCACTGAGGATGATCTTTTCCAGATCCATCTATTTGCCTGGAAATTTCATGTTGTCTTTGGTTTTTAAATGCTGAATAGTATTCCATTCTATAGATGTAGCACAGTTTCTTTATCCATTTTTCATTTGAGGGATATCTGCATTGTTTCCAGTTTCTGGCTATTACAAATAAAGCCTTTATGAACATAGTTGAGCAAGTGTCCTTTTGGATGGTGGAGAATCTCTTGAATATATTTCCAGGAGTGGTATACCTGGATCCTAAGGTAGAGCCGTTCCAAAATTTCTGAGAGTGCTAGATTGATTTACAAAGACCTTGTACAAGTTTACGCTCCCACCAGCAATGGAGGAGTGTTTACCTTTTCCCACAATCTCACCAGATGTGCTGTCACTTGAGTTTTTTATTTTAGCTATTCTGATGGGTATAAGATGGAATCTTGGAGTCATTTTGATTTTCATTTTCCTGATGACTAAGGATGTTGAGTATTTCTTTCAGTGTTTCTTGGCCATTTGATATTGGATCTCCACAAGAATACCAAGAAAGCCAACAAATCTGGGCAAGCAAGGCCTGCTGTGACTGATGCACCAACCAATGACCACATATAAGCCCTTGCTCACATGTTGCCTATAGGCAGCTCGGTCTCTAGGTCTCTAGGTGGGTCCTCTAGTAAGGGGATCAGGGGGTGTATCTCACATGGACTACGTTGCCTATTCCTTGTTCATTTCCTCCTGGTGGGTGGCCTTGCCAGGCCACAGAACAAGGGGATGCAATCAGTCCTGATGGTATTTGATAGGGTGTGGTCAGTTGGTAGGGAGGAGAGCTCCTCCTTTCTGAGAACAAGAGGAGGGGGTTGGGGATGAGCATGGAGGGAGAGAGGTTGAGACTGGGATGAGACAAGAGGGAGGAGGTTACTGTTGGGATGTAAAGGGAATAAATTTAAAAAGTTTGAAAAAAGGTATCTTATTTTTATACATGTTTTAGCTTCATCTTTGGATCTGTTAGTGACTTTCAAAAACTACTCAGCCATTAATAACAAAAAATCATGAAATTTGCAGGAGAATAGATGATAGAACTAGTAAAGCTCATCCTGAGTGAGGTAACACAGACCCAGAAAAACTCACATGGTATATACTCACTTATAAGAGGGTTTGAGTCATACAGCACATGATAGACATACTACAACACGCAGACCCCAAGAAGGTAAGTCCGATGGGAATCTTAGCCTTCATGCCAGCCCACGAGTTAGGGAGTGGGGAATATCTCTGACATGGACTATGTTGCCTGCTTTTTCATCACTTCTCCCTGAAGGGGATTCCCTACCAGGCCATAAAGGAGGAAGACAACTCAGATTTCCTGTGATAGATGAGCTGGGGTGTCTGGGTAGAGTGGGGTTTCCCTATTCTGAGAAATAGGGAATATGGGATTAAGGAGGGAAGGTGGGCCTGGGAGGAGAAGAGTGAGGAACCCACAACAGAGATGTAAATTGAATTAATTAACAAAAAATTAAAAAAAAAAAAAGAATCAGCCTGCCTAGGATCATGTTCACGTGTGTCGATACCCATAACCATCTTTCTCTCAGTCCATGAGCAACAAGGTGTAAGGGTTTTATCTATACACACAACCCTTTATCTGCACTTCTCTAGATCTACAGTTTGATTCTGCCTTAAACCCCCTCACAGTCAATAACCCCTAAGTGTTCTGCAGAGCCATCTCAGATCCTCTGGAGAGATTACACTCTTTACTCCTGTCAGCTTGTAGGAAGCCATCCCTGAAACTCCACTACAATAGCTACCATGTGACTGACATGAGTTGTTCTGATTTTTCCTTCCCTGTACAGTTGTTTGTGATGAAACGGTCCATTTTCTTACCCCTTCTTGGAATTTCATATCACTTGACTTTGTCAATACCAGACACAATCCTGTAGGTATGAGAGTTGCTTCTGACATTTAATACCGGAAGATCCAATATGGAGTGGTTGTGAGGGTTCTCTGTCCCCTAAGGTCGGGTGTATTTACAGTCTGGCAGTTTTCAAATGAGACCACATTTTGTTGATATAATTTTCCACTTTTATTTCCTTACTGAAGGCACATTTAATGAGAAGGCTCATTATGTAAAGACGAATCTTGGGATGAATACCAATAAGCTGGTGGTCTGCTGCTATATTTTTTTTCTTAAATCTACAACTTGAGACAACAATGTAAATTCTCTAGGCCTGAATGGTGAGGCAATGATCGCATACTCTCTATGGATGCTTTCAGTTCTAGAGTGCTCTCATGTGCACTGTGAAAACCTGACCAAGTACTTGTGTGGCTACCAAAATAACAGTGTATAGTATTAGTCACAGATTTTCTCTTAGTAGTATGCCTCTACTCCATGCATAAAGTGGTTGATTACCCCCGTAAGGGGTATTCCACAGTTACATTACTGTACACATTTTCCTTGGCAGGCTGATTTTGTATCATACATCCCAGTGCTATAGAAAACTATTCATGTGGTTTCACCTAACACATTATGTTACCGTGTAAGCTGACCAGAAAACAATAAGATTCCCAGTAGGTTCAATATTGATTTCTTTTTGTCCAAACTATGTGGTGTTATCAGAAATATAGTCATGTCACCTAGATATGATTGGCTGCAAGGGTGATATTGTATGCTATTTGTGGGAAGGGGGAGTTACATGGCCTACCTGATAAGTTGCATACCCCTACCTGTGTCACTATTAACCTTGATTAGTGTTTTTTTTTTTTGGGGGGGGCAGAAGCTGTTAATACAAATCCTCATAGGTAATCAAAGTGCTGAATAAGTAACTGTGAGTGTTCAGCCCCAAAAAGTGCATGTACATCAACTAGCCTCCTTCTAGGCTCAAAGAATATCAATGAACTGGGGTTGACAGTAATATCAGAACTGGAGAATGGAGAGATGTGATGTGAAATATTGTCTTCTGGACATTACATGAGTGTTGCCCTCAAGAACTCACAGCATATCTGGTAACTGCAAGACCTTCACTAGATCAAGCCCAGCAAAATTCCAGCATGGATACAGGAGGAGGCCCACAAGACTTTACCCTAGCTAAGGAACTATTGGCAGCTGACTGCTGCTTGCGTAACTTTTCTCTAGGGGATATGACCCATGTTTGGTGAGCCATCCTCCAGTGGATAGCTTCATGTCCCTGCATATACAGGGAGCAGAAACTAAGCTCAGTGGGTTTTAAAAATAGTAAGACTAACAGAAATGAAGTTGTAAAGGAAATGTCTTGGGGTGGGAGGGCTATGGGCAGTTGGAGGGGAGGATATGATCAACATATCATGTGTACATTTTTGAAAATTTCCAAAGAATAAATTGTAAAGGTCACTTAGAGAAAATAAATAAATAATGCCAATAATAGTTTTCAGTAATCTCATTACCATGTGGATCCCTAAGCTTCATTCAGGCTTGCTAGAGACATCACTGCAGAGCCAAAGACTGCAAAGTGCTGTAGGCATCAAGTGAGTCAGCACAATGCACTTTTTTTTATCATAAACACCTTTATATTTATTTTTTTTAATTTTTTATTAATTACACTTTATTCATTTTGTATCCCCCCATAAGCCCCTCCCTCCTCCCCTCCCGATCCCACCCTCCCTCCCCTTTCTGCATGCATGCCCCTCCCCAAGTCCACTGATAGGGGAGGTTCTCCTCTCCTTTCTGATCTTAGTCTATGAGTTCTCATCAAAATTGGATGCATTGTCCTCTACTGTGGCCTGGTAAGGCTGCTTCCCCCTCAGGGGGAGGTGATCAAAGAGCAGGCCAATCAGATTATGTCAGAGGCAGTCCTTCTTCCCATTACTATGTAACCCACTTGGACACTGAACACAATGCACTTTTAGACTGTGGATGCACTTTGAAAAAGAATTACCATGTCTCAAGAGGCAAGGAAGCTGAAGACCCTAACTCCAATTCCTACTAAAATCACTGCATTTTGCCAAATTTTGAGATTATGAGAACATTCCTGAAAGCTAAGGAGTTTTTTTTTTTTTTTTTTTTATTTTCAGATAAAACCATCATGGGAGAATTCTCAAGTATGTGTACTGAAAACCAGTAAATCGCTGACACGCCAGGGCACTGTACCCACAGGGAGACCCCTGGGCCATCAGCAATGATTATATGGATATTCAACCACGAGGACTGAAAACAATCCAGAGCTTATAAGTACAGTTGCTAACCCCTCAGGGTTGCTAGATTTAGAATATGATTACCTTATCTGTAAGTGGCTGGGGAATTTCCTTATTGGCTAATCAGAGTAAGCAGTTCCATTTTTGGCTCGGCTGATGACACACAAAGCTTCGTCCATGCAATACTTGTAGAAATCTTGGAGAAGAAAGCCCATAATATTGGACTGATCCAAGGCCTCCAGAATTACCATGGATACTCAAGTTATGAGTTTCTGTGCATATACATGAGTTGATGAGGATGCAAGCTGGTGAGGGTTACTCAGTTTTTACAGCTACTTAAGGTTCTGCTCCAAGGGATGCTTTCGCTGATATTAGTGGATGTACAGAGAAAGTGTCTACATTGTCACCCAATTTAATATCTATCTCCATATAGAGCCCTAACTACTTTCTTTTTTTTTTTTTACTATTTTTTATTATTAATTACACTTTATTCATTTTGTATCCCCCATAAGCCTCTCCTTCCTCCCCTCCCGATCCCACCCTACCTCCCCTTTCTTCATGCATGCTCCTCCCCAAGTCCACTAATAGGGGAGGTCCTCCTCTTCTTCTTTCTGACCTTAGTCTATCAGATCACATCAGGAATGGCGGCATTGTCTTCTTCTGTGGCCTGGTAAGGCTGCTCCCCCCTCAGGGGGAGGTGATCAAAGAGCAGGCCAATCAGTTTATGTCAGAGGCAGTCCCTCTTCCCATCACTATGTAAGCCACTTGGACACTAAACTGCCCTGGTCTACATCTGTGCAGGGGTTCTAGGTTATCTCCATGAAATAGTCCTTGGTTAGAGTATGAGTCTTTGGGAAGTTCCCTGTGTTCAAATTTTCTTCTTCTGTTGCTCTCTTTGTGGAGTTCCTGTCCTCTCCAGCTCTTGCTATTTCCCACTTCTTACATAAAATTCCATTCACTCTGCCCGCCAGTTGGCCATCAGGCTCAGCATCTGTTTTGATAGTCTGCAGAGCTGAGGCTTTCAGATGCCCTCTGTGGCAGGTTCCTAGGTTGTTTCCTGTTTTCTTCTGGCTTTCAGAGGCCCTCTGTAGCAGGTTCCTAGGTTGTTTCCTATTTTCTTCTTCTTCTGATGTCCATCCTCTTTGCCTTTCAGGATGGGGATTGAGTGTTTTAGTTAGGGTCCTCTCTTTTTTTTCAATTTCCAGGCTTTTCCAGGCTTGTATCTACACCGGCCCTGTTTTTTTGTTTTGTTTTGTTTTTGTTTTTTAACCATTTATTCTCTAAGTTCTGCTCACTAGGGAGTTATAACCAAAATACCACATCTGTATCTAACATATGTCCATATTTAGAGTTGTTCTTCCCAAAATACTTCTTTTACTCTCACATCAGCATATGACATTAATGTAATTATAAAGCAACAATGCTGCCTCTGATTACTCCTCCAACAATAGCTAATCTAGTACTTGGCAATGCACCAAGAATAAGCTAAGAAGAAACACTGGCATAAGAAGGAGGAGCAGCATAGGTACCCTGAGCACACTTCTACAAAAGCCACATACCCCGACTTGTCCAGTGTTCTAAGTACCATATCCATAGAGAGGTGGATTGATTCAGTGCTTTTTCTGGCAGTGCTCAGCTCACAATAGGTAAACTTTATTTCACATTAACTGTAAACCTCATGGTGTACTTGAGTTTCTATTAAGATCCAGTCTTTACACTTCATGTCATTGCTGGGTATAGTGGCACAGGCCATTAATCCAAGCACTTGGGAAACAGAAAAGTGCAGATATCTCAGTTCATGGCCAGCCTGTGAAAAAGTTCTATGACACCCAGGGCTAACCCTGTCTTAAAAAACTAAAAAACAAACAAACAAACAAAAAAAACAGACAAATAAATAAATAACAAATAAATTAATAAACAAATAAACTTTATGTCATTGTTCTGAAGGTGGGCTCAGGGGTCATTGTAACTATTTTTTTAGTTAATTTATTTTTATTATTTACAGTTTATTCACTTTGTATCCAAGCTTCATTCCCCTCTCTCAACCACTCCCAATCCCACCCTCCCTCCTTTATTCCTCCCATGCCCCTCCATAAGTCCACTGATAGGAGAGGTCCTCCTCCCATTCCCTCTGACCCAAGCCTATCAGATCTCATCGGGATAGTCTTCCTCTGTGGCCTAGTGAGGTTTCTTACCGCTCAGGGAGAGGTGATCAAAGAGATAGCCACTCAGGATGATCTTTTCCAGTTCCCACTATTTACCTGCAAATTTCATGATTTCCTTGTTTTTTATTAATATTCCATTGTGTAGATGTATCACAATTTCTGTATCCATTCCTCAACTGAGGGACATCTGGGCTATTTCCAGCTTCTGGCTATTACAAATAAAGCTGCTAAAAACATGGTTGAGCAGATGTCCTTGTAGTATACTTGAGCATCTTTGGGATACATGCCTAGGAGTGGTATAGCTGGATCATGAGGAAGCACTACTCCTAATTGTCTGAGAAAGTGCCAGATTGATTTCCAAAGTGGTTGTACAAGTTTACATTCCCACCAGCAGTGGAGGAGGGTTCCCCTTTCTCCACATCCCCTCTAGAATGTGTTGTCACTTGATTTTTTGATCTTAGTCATTCTGATGGGTGTAAGGTGAAATCTCAGGGTCATTTTGATTTGCATTTCCCTGATGACTAAAGATGTTGAGCATTTCTTTAAGTGTTTCTCTACCATTCAATATTCCTCTTTTAAGAATTCTCTCTTTGGCTCTGCACCCCATTTTTTAATGGGATTACTTGATTTTTTGGTTTAAAAAAAGCAAAAATTTAGTTAAAAGCTTTTGTTCGTGAGTTCTTTATATATTCTGGATATTAGCCCTGTGTCATATATAGGGTTAGTGAAGATTCTTTCCCGGTCTGTAGGCTGTCTTTTCATTCTGATGACAGTTTCCTTTGCTTTACAGAAGCTTTTTAGTTTCATGAGGTCCCATTTATTGGTTGTTGAACTTAAAGCTTGTGTTGTTGGTGTTCTGTTCAGGAAGTTGTCTCCTGTACTAATGAGTTCAAGACTCATACCCACTTTTTCTTCTAAGAGGTTTAGTGTGTCTGGTTCTATGTTGAGGCTTTTGATCCACTAGGACTTTAGCTTTGTGCTGGGTGAAAAATATGGACCTATTTGCATTTTTCTACATGTAGACATCCAGTTAGACCAGCACCATCTGTTGAAGATGCAGTCTTTTTGTCCATTTTTTGTTTTTTGTCTTTTTTTTTTCTTTTTTTTTTTTTCAAAAATCAAGTATCCGTAGGTGTGTAGATTTATTTTCCGGTCTTCTATTTGATTCCACTAATCCATGTGTCTGTCTCTATGCCAGTACCATACTGTTTTTTTTTAATTTTTTATTAATTACACTTTATTCATTTTGTATCCCCCCATAAGCCCCTCCCTCCTCCCCTCCCGATCCCACCCTCCCTCCCCTTTCTGCATGCATGCCACTCCCCAAGTCCACTGATGGGGGAGGTTCTCCTCTTCTTTCTGATCTTAGTCTATCAGTTCTCATCAAAAGTGGCTGCATTGTCCTCTACTGTGGCCTGGTAAGGCTGCTCCCCCCTCAGGGGGAAGTGATCAACAAGCAGGCCAATCAGATTATGTCAGAGGCAGTCCCTCTTCCCATTACTATGTAACCCACTTGGACACTGAACTGCCATGGGCTACACCTGTGCAGGGGTTCCAGGTCATCTCCAGGAATAGTCCTTGGTTGGAGTATGAGTCTCTGGGAAGTTCCCTGTGTTCAAATTATCTTGTTCTGTTGCTCTCCTTGTGGAGTTCCCGTCCCTTCCAGCTCTTACTATTTCCCACTTCTTACATAGAATTCCATTCACTCTGCCCATCAGTTGGCCATCAGGCTCAGCATCTGCTTTGACAGTCTATACTGCAGAAGCTTTCAGAGGCCGTCTGTGGCAGGTTTCAAGGTTGTTTCCTGTTTTCTTCTGGCTTTCAGAGGCCCTCTGTAGCAGGTTGCCAGGTTGTTTCCTATTTTCTTTTTCTTCTGATGTCCATCCTCTTTGCCTTTCAGGATGGGGATTGGACATTTTAGTTAGGGTCCTCTCTTTTGCTTAGTTTGTTTAGATGTACAGATTTTAGTGGGTTTATTCTATATTGTATGTTTATATGAGTGAGTATATACCATGCGTGTCTTTTTGCTTCTGGGACAACTCACTCAGGATGATCCTTTCCAGGTCCCACCATTTACCTGCAAATTTTATGATTTCCTTGTTTTTCATTGCTGAGTAATACTCCATTGTATAGATGTACCACAGTTTCTGCATCCATTCTTCAGTTGAGGGGCATCTGGGTTGTTTCCAGCTTCTGGCTATTACAAATAAAGCTGCTACAAACATGGTTGAGCAAATGTCCTTGTTGTGTACTTGAGCCTCTTTTGGGTATATGCCTAGGAGTGGTATGGCTGGATCTTGAGGAAGCGCTATTCCTAGTTGTCTGAGAAAGCGCCAGATTGATTTCCAGACTGGTTGTACAAGTTTACATTCCCACCAGCAGTGGAGAAGGGTTCCCCTTTCTCCACAACCTCTCCAGCATGTGTTGTCCCTTGAGTTTTTCATCTTGGCCATTCTGATGGGTGTAAGGTGAAATCTCAGGGTTGTTTTGATTTGCATTTCCCTAATGGCTAATGAGGTTGAGCATTTCTTTAAGTGCTTCTCTGCCATTCGATATTCCTCTACAGAGAATTCTCTCTTTAGCTCTGTTCCCCATTTTTTAAGTGGATTACTTGGTTTATTGCTTTTCAGCTTGTTTAGTTCATTATATATATTGGATATGAGTCCTCTGTCAGATAAAGGGTTGGTGATGATTCTTTCCCTATCTGTAGGCAGTCGCTTTGTTTTGATGACGGTGTCCTTTGCTTTACAGAAGCTTTTCAATTTCATGACGTCCCATTTATTGATTGTTGCTCTAAGAGCCTGTGCTGTTGGTGTTCTCTTCAGGAAGTTTTCTCCTGTACCAATGAGTTCTAGGGTATTCCCCACTTTTTTTCCTAGCCGATTTAATGTGTCTGGTTTTATGTTGAGGTCTTTGATCCACTTGGACTTCAGTTTTGTTTAGGGTGATAAGTATGGATCTATTTTCATTTTTCTACATGTAGACATCCAGTTGGACCAGCACCATTTGTTGAAGATGCTATCTTTTTTCCATTGCATGGTTTTGGCATCTTTGTCAAAAATCAGGTGTCCATAAGTGTGTGGGTTTATTTCTGGGTATTCTGTTTGATTCCATTGATCCACCATTCTGTTTCTATGCCAGTACCATGCAGTTTTTATAACTGTTGCTCTATAGTACAGCTTGAGATCAGGGATGGAGATACCTCCAGAAGATCTTTTATTGTAGAGGATTGTTTTAGCAATTCTCGGTTTCTTGTTATTCCATATGAAGTTGAGAATTTTTCTTTCCAGGTTTGTAAAGAATTGTGTTGGAAATTTGATGGGAATTGCATTAAATCTGTAGATTGCTTTTGGTAAGATGGCCATTTTTACTATGTTAATCCTGCCAAGCCATGAGCATGGGAGATCTTTCCATCTTCTCATATCTTCCTCTAATTCTTTCTTCAGAGACTTCAAATTTTTTTCATACAGATAGAACTGTGGGCACCAGGACACTAGGGCACCATACTGTTTTTATTACTATTGCTCTGCAGTCCAGCTTGAGATCAAGGTTGGAGATATCTCCAGACGATCTGTTGTTGTACAGAATTATTTTAGCAATTCTGTTTGTTTTGTTTTGTTTTTCCATATGAAGTTGAGAATTTTTCTTTCAAGGTCTGTAAAGAATTGTGTTGGTATTTTGATGGGAATTGCATTGAATTTGTAGATTGCTTTTGGCAGTATGGCCATTTTCACCACGTTAATGCTACCCATCCATGAGCATGGGAGATTTTTCCATCTTCTGATATCTTCTTCAATATCTTTCTCCAGAGACTTGATGTTTTTTTTATCAAGCAGGTCTTTCACTGGCTTGGTTAGAGTCACACCATTATACTTTATGTTATTAGTTTCTTTTGTGAAGGGTGTTGTTTACTAAATTCTGTCTCAGCCATTTTATCTCTCATATAGAAGAGGGTTACTGATTTTTTTTTAAGTTACTTTTGTATCCAGCCACTTGGCTGAAGGTGTTTATCAGGTGAAGGAGTTCTCTGGTTGGATTTTTGGGGTCACTCAGATATAGTATCATATCATCTACAAACAGTGATACTTTGACTTCTTCCTTCCTGATTTGTATCCTCTTTATTTCCTTTAGTTATCTTATTGTTCTAGATAGGACTTCAAGTAGCATATTAAAGAGATATGGAGAGATTGGGCAGCCTTGCCTTGTCCCTGATTTCAGAGGGATTGATTTAAGTTTATCTGTTTAGTTTGATGTTGGTGATAGGCTTACTCTACATTATATTTACTATGTTTTGGTAAGTACATTACATCCATGATTTCTCCAGGATTTTAAACATAATGGATGATGGATTTTGTCAAATGCTTTTTTGGCATCTAAGGAGATGATCATGTGTTTTTTCTCCTTCTGTTTGTTATATGGTGGGTTACACTGAAGGATTTCCTTATATTGAAACACCCCTGCATGCCTGGATGAAGCCTACTTGGTCATGGTGGATGATATATTTTATATATTCTTGGATTAGGTTTGCAAGTATTTTATTGAGTATTTTTGCATCAATGCTCTTTTTTATTTTTATTTTTGTATATTAATTCCAGTTTATTTACTTTGTATTCCAGATGTAGCCCCCTTCCTCTTTCCCTTCCAATCCTACCCTTCCTCCCTCATCTCCTCATTGCCCCCCTCTATATCCACTGATAGGGGAAGTCCTCCTCCCCTTCCATCTGGCCATAGCTTATCAGGTCTCTTCAGGCCTGGTTGCAATATCTTTTTCTGTGGCTTAGAAAGGCTGCTTTTCCTCAGGGGAGGGAGGAGGTCAAAGAGGCAGCTGCTGAGTTCATGTCAGAGACAGTCCCTATTCCCTTTACTAGGAAATCCACTTGGATACTGAGCTGCCATGGGCTACGTCTGAGCAAGAGCAATGGGTTATATACAAACATGGTCCTTGATTGGAGAATCAGTCTCAGAAAAGACCCCTGTACCCAGATATATTTGGTCCTTTTGGAGCTCCTGTCCTCTCCAGGTCATACTAACTCCCCTTTCTTGCATATGATTCCCTGTACTGTGCCCAAGGTTTGGTTATGAGTCTCAGCATTTGCTTTGATATTCTGCTAGGTAGAGTCTTCCAGAAGCCCTTTGTGGTAGGCTCCTGCTCTGTTTCTTGTTTTCTTCTATTTTCAATGTCTATCTCATTTGTCTTTCTATGTGAGGATTGATCATCTTACCCAGGGTCCTCTTTCTTGTTTAACTTCTTTAAGTGTACAAATTTTAGTATGTTTATCCTATCTTTCAGGTCTAGTACCACTTATAAGTGAGTATATACTGTGTGTGTTTTTCTGCTTCTGGGATACCTCACTCAGGATGATCTTTTCTAGAATCCACCATTTACCTGCAAATTTCATGATTTCCTTGTTTTTAGTTGTTGAGTAATATTCCATTATGTAAATGTAACACAATTTCTGTATTTATTCCTCCATTGATTGATGGATATCTAGGTTGTTTCCTGGTTCTGGCTATTACAAATAAAGCTGCTAGAAACATGGTTGAACAAATGTCCTTGTTGTGTACTTGAGCATATTGTAGATATATGCCTAGGAGTGGTATAGCTGGATCTTGAGGAAGCACTATTCCTAGTTGTCTGAGAAATTGCCAGATTGATTTCCAAAGTGGGTGTATAACTTTACATTTTCACCAACAACAGAGTAGAGTTCCCATTTCTCCACAACTTCTCCAGCATGTGTTGTATCTAAAAAAAAAAAAAAAAAAAAAATCTTCCTGTATACCAAAGACAGAAGGGCCAAGAAAGAAAAGGGAAATAACACCCTTCACAATAGCAACTAATAACATAAAATACATTAATGTGCCTCTAACCAAGCAAGTGAAATACCTACTTGAAAGAAATTTCAAGTCTCTGAAGAAAGTAATTTAAGAAGATATCAGAAGATGGAAGGATCTCCCATGCTCATGGCTTGGCAGGATTAACATTGTGAAAATGGCCATTCTGCCAAAAGCAATCTACAGCTTCAATGCAATTCCCATCAAAATACCAACACAATTCTTTACAGACCTTGAAAGAAAAATTCTCAACTTCATATGGCAAAACAAAAAAACCCAGAATTTCCAAAAAGATCCTGTATAACAACAGATCATCTGGAGTTATCTCCATCCCTGATCTCAAGGTGTGCTACAGAGCAATAGTAATAAAAACTTCATGGTACTGGCATAGAAACAGAATGATGGATCAATGGAACTGAATAGAAGACTCAGAAATAAATTTACACACTTGTGGATATTTTATTTTTGACAAAGAAGCTAAAACCATTCAATGGAAAAAAAGACAACATCTTCAACAAATGGTGCTGGTCCAATTGGATGTCTACATGTAGAAAAATGAAAATAGATCCATATTTATCACCATGCACAAAACTAAAGTCCAAGTGGATCAAAGACCTCAACATAAAACTAGACACAGCAAATCGGTTAGAAGAAAAAGTGTGGAAGAACCTAGAATTCTTTGGCACAGGAGACAACTTCCTGAACAGAACACTAACAGCAAAGGTTCTAAGTTCAACAATCAATAAATGGAACCTCATGAAACTGAAAAGTTTCTGTAAAGTAAAGGAAAATGTCATCAAAATAAAATGACAGCTGACAGACTGGGAAAGGATCTTCACCAACCCCAGAGGACCAATATCCAGATTATATAAAGAGCTAACGAAGTTAAAAAGCAACAAATCAAATAATCCAATTAAAAAGTAGGGTATGGAGCTAACCATAGAATTCTCTGTAGAGGAATATCGGAAATATCAAATGGCAGAGAAACACTTAAAGAAATGCTCAGCTTCCTTAGCCATCAGTGACCTGCAAATCAAAACAACCCTGAGATTTCTTGACCTTACATCCCTCAGAATGGTTATGATCAAGAACTCAAGTGATAAGGCATCAATGCTCTTAAGAGAGATAGGTCTGGAGTTCTCTCAGTTTATTTTTTTTTCCCTTGGTTGGGTATTTGTGTGGTTTAGGTGTCAATGTGACTTTGGCCTCATAGAATGAGTTTGGTAATGTTCCTTCTGTTTCTACTTCGTGGAATAGTTTAAAGAGATTTGGAGTTAGCTCTTCTTTGAAGTTCTGGTAGAATTCTTTGCTGAAACAATCTGGCCCTGGCCTTTTTTTTTGGAAGGGAGACTTTTGATGACTGCTTCTGATTCTTTTGGGGATATTGGACTATTTAATCTGTTTACCTGATCTTGGTTTATTTTCTCTCTCTCTCTCTCTCTCTCTCTCTCTCTCTCTCTCTCTCTTTATACATGGTGAGACTCCAGCGGAATACCATTTTTTTTTTACTTTTTTTTAATTTTATTTTTTTTGAATTTTATTTTTTTTCTTATCAGTTACATTTTATTAACTCTGTATCCCAGCCGTGTCCCGATCCCTCATTCCCTCCCAGTCCCTCCCTCCCTCCCTCCCTCATCTCCACCGTGCCCCTTGCCAAGTCCACTGATAGGGGGACCTCCTCCCCATTCATCTGATCCTGTTTTATCAGGTATCTTCAGGACTGGCTGTAAAGCTCTCCTCTGTGGCCTAATAGGACTGCTCCTCCCTTGGGGGGTGGGGAGGCCAAAGAGCCAGTCATTGAGTTCCTGTTAGAAATAGTCCTTGTTCCACTTACTATGGGAAACCAATTGGTTACTGAGCTACCACAGGCTACATCTGAGCAGAGGTTCTAGGTTACATTCATACATGGTCCTTGGTTGCATGTCAGTCTCAGAAAAGACCCTATGCCCAGATATATTTGGTCCCTGTGGAGCTCCTATCCTTTCCTCATCAGACTATCTCCCCTTCTTTCTTATGATTCCCTGTACTCTGCCAAAGGTTTGGTCATGAGTCTTTGCTTTGAAAACACTGCTAGTTAGAGTCTTTCAAATGTGCTCAGTAGACTCCTGTCAATGTTCAATGCACATCCCATCTGTCTTTCAAAACGAGGATTGATAATCTTACCCCATGTCCGCTCTCTTGATTATCTTT
The DNA here is from genome assembly GCF_907164565.1 of Psammomys obesus. NCBI lineage: Eukaryota > Metazoa > Chordata > Mammalia > Rodentia > Muridae > Psammomys > Psammomys obesus. The sequence continues at coordinate 23,639,444 of NW_026596051.1, read as the reverse complement.
TTTAGGTGTATAGATTTCATTATGTTTATCATATCTTATAGGTCTATATAAGTGAGTATTTACTGTGTTTGTCTTTCTCCTTCTGGGATATTTCACTCAGGATGATCTTTTCTAGATCCCACCATTTGCCTGCAAATTTCATGATTTCCTCCTTTTTGATTGCTGAGTAGTATTCCATTGTGTAAAAATACCACAATTTCTGTACCCATTCCTTCGTTGATGGACATCTGGGTTGTTTCCAGGTTCTGGCTATTACAAATAAAGTTGCTATAAACATGGTTGAGCAAATATCCCTTTTGTGTACTTGAGCAAACTTTGGTATATACCTAGCAGTGGTATAGCTGGGTCTTGAGGAAGCAGTATTCCTAATTGTCTTAGAAAGCGCCAGATAGATTTCCAGAGTGGTTGTACCAGTTGAGGCTTGTTTTGTGCCCAACTATATGGTCAGTTTTTAAGAAGGTTCTGGAAAAGGTATCCTCTTTTGTGTTTGAGAGAAAAGATCTGTAGAACTCTATTAAGTCCATTTGGTCTAGGACCTCTGTAAGTGTCAGTATTTCCCTGTTTAGCTTCTTTCTATATTATTTGTCCCTTGGTGAGAGTGGACTGTTGAAGTTTCCCACTATTAAGGTATTGGGATCAATGTGTAATTTCAATTTTAAAAATGTTTAAGAATGTTGGTTCTTGTATCCGCAAACATTGTTAGTCTATGTCTTTTTACTGGAGAGTTGAGTCTGTTGATGTTGATAGATAAAAGTGACAAATGAAGTTTACTTCGTTTTATTGTGGAGTTGGTGCTGAAGTGTGTTCCTGTGGTTGTTTTCTTTCAAATTTTTTGTTATGAAGTTATCTATATCCTCTGTTTTCTTGGGTGTGGTTGATTTCCTTTGATTGGAGTTTTTCATCTCATATCTTCTGCAGGGCTGGGTTGTTAGATAGATATTATGTGAGTTTAGTTTTGTCATATGATATTTTGTTTTCTCCTATGTTGATTGAAAGCTTTGCTGGGTATAGTAGTCAGTGTTGGCATCTGTGGTTTCTTAGAATGTGCATGACATCTGCCCAGGACCTTCTGGCTTTCATAGTTTCTGCTGAGAAGTCTGGTGTGATTATTATAGGTCTACCTTTATAAGATTTGGCCTTTATCCCTGGCTGCTTTTAAAACACACAAACACACACACACACACACACACACATAAACACACACACACACTATATATATATATATATATATATATATATATATATATATATATAGTCTGTAGATTTAGTGTTTTGTTACTATGTAACATGAGGAGTTTCTTCTCTAGTCTAGTGTATTTTGTGTTCTGTATGCATCTTGTGTGTTTATGGACATCTCTTTCTTTAAGTTGGGAAAATTCTATTCTATGATTTTCCTGAAAATATTTTCTGGACCTTGGAGCTTTGAATCTTTTTTTTCATCTATTCCTATTATTATTTTTTTTAACAATAATATAAGGCTTTATTGTATGATTTGTAAAGCTATGCATGGGGCATGCCTGGAATCTGGGAGCACCAAGAGATGAAGGGTGAAGGCTGAGCTAACCTGGCCAGAGAGCCTTCTTTCAAAAAGGAAAAAAAAGACACATACACACACACACCTATTATTCTTAAATGTGTCGTTTCATGGAATCCTCGATTTCTTGGATGTTTTGTGTTTGGAATTTTTCCAATTTTACTTTTTCTTTGAGAGATATATCAATTTCTGCAATTGTATCTTCAGTGCCTGAGATTCTCTCTTCCAACTCTTATATTTTTTTGGTGATGCTTACCTTTGTGGTTCCTGATCTTTTCTCTAAGTTCTCCAGCTCCAGGGCTTTCTCTGTTTGTGTTTTCTTCATTGATTCTAATTCTGTTTTCATGTCTTGCACCATTTCCTTCATCTGTTTGAATGTGGATTCCTGTCTTTTCATAATGGCCCCATTTTTTTTTTGTTTGTTTCCTCTATATGCTGCTACTTTTTCCTCTACTTGTGCCTCTATTTGTTTGGCTGTATTTGTCTCTATTTCTTTGTGAGCTTTGTCTGTTGCCTCTCTATATGTTCCTACTCTTGCCTTTGTTTGTTTGGCTATATTTCCCTGTGCTCCTTTGAGAGCTTTTTTTTTTGTTTCCTCTTTATATGCCTCCAGTAACTGGATAAGCATAGATTTGATATCATTTTCTTGTGTTTCTGATGAATTAGCATATCCATTGATTTTTGGGGGTTGCTGGTGAAGCCATGATGTCTTGATTTTGGTTGCACGTATACTTATGCTGATCTCTAGCCATCTGCTTATCAGTAACCCTTGCTGTTTGTTCCTGGAGTCTGTACTTCAAACTGGATCCATCTGTCTCTAATGTCTGGAGTATTTTTCAGGAAGGTGAGAGGGGTCCACTGGTTCAAGAGTGGGTGTTGGTGTTTCAGTTGTAGCTAAGGGAGTAAGGTTGCAAGTTCATGTGCACAAAGCGCAGGTATATGCTTGGAAGTATGCCTTGAATTCCTGGGCGCTAAAGTGTCTAGATTCCTGGAAGGGTGGAGCCTATTGCATCAGAGGGTGCTGGAGCTGTTTTTGGGCACAATGCACATGTGTAGATTTACTGAATGCCTCAGTGGCCAGTCATTCTGTCCTCCTGGTATTCAGATCTCTCTGGGTTCCAGGAACTGTTTGCCTGGACACCACTGGTAGACCCACAGGGTCTTCAATGTTGAGAAAGCTGTCCCAAGGATTCCTATGTTTCCCACAGTGGGGGTGTGGATGGGAGGGATCAGAGGTCTGTCTGCTGGAGTAAAAACCCTGGATCTGGGGTTCTGCATACACTCATTTGAAGGAATGCTCACTGGCTTGCAGGCCTAATAGGGAAGCACAGGAATTCCCCTGTTCTCTACTTTCAGATTTGGGCCTGCAGGGGTAAATGAGTGTGTAGGAGATCTGTCAGCTCAGTGGTATCCACTGTTTGGTGGCAGGGCAATGAGACCCATACTTGGGGTACCTTCTCTGCCATCTCAATCAGCAAGCACACAGGCTCCTGCTTAGGCTAGCAGCTGACCTGCTATAGCTGCAGACCTGGAAGGCCCGCCTCTTCAGTCTCTGTCACTGAGCATGGACGCTCCTGCTTGGGGTAACCACTACTGCCTCTGGTGAGCAGGGAGGCCCGTGTCTGGGGCAAAAGAAAGTGCAGGGGTGTTGAATATCCACCATTGTCATTCCCAGAGATAGCCACAGGTGAGCTAGATCCCACTGTCCCAGTTCATGGGTTGTCCCCTCTTGCCCAGGAAGCCTCAATGTTGATATTCCAGCTTCAGCTGCCCCTCCACTCACCACTTTTGTAATTCGGATCCTGTGTCCCTCAGATAAGGTGCATACTGGTCGCCACGATCTTGGGCTTCCACCATAGTTGGACCTCTTTATTATGGCCTTATTGAGTACATCTTCTTTTTCTGATTTTTAAATATTTAAATTTTTTTTTGTCCAGAATTTAGTAAGTAAATCCTGTATTTAGATCTTTCCTTATCTTTCTTTTCTCTTTCTCTTTCCATGTTTCCCTCAGTAAAGAACCTACAGCTTCCATTTCCTTCCTCTGATTTTCTTTTTTTAATTACATTTTTATTTTTTATATTAATTACAGTTTATTTACATTGTATCCCAACTGTATCCCCTTCCTCAGTCCCTCCCAATCCCACCCTTACTCCCTCATCTTCTCCCTGCCCCTCTCTAAGTCCACTGATAGGGGAGGTCCTTCTCCCCTTCCATCTGACCTTAGCTTATCAGGTCTCATCAGGACTGGCTGCAATGTCCTCCTCTGTGTCCTAGCAAGGCTGCTCCTCCCTCAGGGGAGGAGAAGGTCAAAGAGCCAGCCACTGAGTTCATGCCAGAGACAGTCCCTGTTCCCCTTACTGTGGAATCCACTTGGATACTGAGCTGCCATGGGCTATGTCTGAGCAGGGAACAAGAAGGAGGACTCTGGGTAAGATGATCAATCTTCACTTGGAAGGACAAATGGGATGGATATTGGAAGTAGGAGAAAACAAGAAACAGGACAGGAGCCTACCACAGAGGGCCTCTGAAAGACTCTACCTAGCAGAGTATCAAAGCAGATGCTGATACTCATAACCAAACCTTGGGCAGAGTGCAGGGAATCATATGAAAGAAAAGGGAGTTAGTAAGACCTGGGGAGGACAGAAGCACCACAAGGTCCAAATATATATGGACACATGGGTCTTTTCTGAGACTGATTCTCCTTCATCTGATTTTCAATCTTGCTTTTTCTGTTGGAGGCCAGATAGCTGTTGGAGCTCCAGCATCTAGGATATGACACTAACAACTCAGATAAGATTATCACTCTAAATACCTTCTTGTATATACTTATGTTCATTTATTTCTTCATAACTTCCCTTTCGTTTCCAGTAAAATACATATTATATGAGCTCTCTAACTACCTATCAGAGCTATTAAGATGTAAATTCGTTCTTTTAGATATGAAGCACTTCTAGTACAAATATGAGACATAGTTATTCTAATAAGATGAACACAAAGTTAATTTCTATCTTCCCATTATGTTTGATGTCAGTGTCTCAAAATCAAATGTAAAGAGCTGATTTGATATAAAGTTATGTGTCTCAATTATAGTTCATAGTCACAATAAAAACTAAGGTAGTGAACACTGTTTGAAAATATATTTTAATAAACAAAAACCTTGTAAACCATATATTAGAAGCTGATTCCATTTTATTTTTTCTTTTATTTTATACTTTAAAATGTAATTACATAATTTCCTCCTTCCCTCTCAACCTTCTCATATTCTTGTCATTGTTCTCTTTCAAATTCCTAACTTCTTAGAATATACATACTAGTAACATTACACAGACTGAGAAGGTTATGTTTAAGAGCATAGATGTGCATTTAAGGATGTTACATTTTTCAAAAGCTGGTTTTATTTTAAATTTCATTTGTCAAAAAGAAATGAGTTAGTAGTTTGCTGAGAGCTGTTTCAGTAACGTGAATCACACTCTGTTGCAAAGAACACATAGCCTGGCTTGAGAGCTCTGAGAGTTTAACTCCATCACATATGTGTGTGTGTGTGTGTGTGTGTGTGTGTGTGTGTGTGTTGTGTGCCTTTTTAGAATTAGTATGCTATGTGTTTCCATGGATAAAACAAGATACTCATTTCTTTTTTTTATTGAGATTAGTCATAATCTTTAATTCTCAACGCTAAACTTACTTTTTTTTTGAGTTTTATTTTTTTCTTATCAGTTACATTTTATTAACTCTGTATTTGCTCAACCATGTTTATAGCAGCTTTATTTGTAATAGCCAGAACCTGGAAACAACCCAGATGTCCATCAACAGAGGAATGGATACAGAAATTGTGGTATTTTTACACAATGGAATACTACTCAGCAATCAAAAAGGAGGAAATCATGAAATTTGCAGGCAAATGGTGGGACCTAGAAAAGATCATCCTGAGTGAAATATCCCAGAAGGAGAAAGACAAACATGGTATATACTCACTTATATAGACCTATAAGATATAATAAACATAATGAAATCTGTACACCTAAAAAAGATAATCAAGAGAGCGGACATGGGGTAAGATGATCAATCCTCGTTTAGAATGACAGATGGGATGTGCATTGAATGTATGACAGGAGTCTACTGAGCGCATTGGAAAGACTCTAACTAGCAGTGTTTTCAAAGCAAAGACTCATGACCAAACCTTTGGCAGAGTACAGGGAATCATAAGAAAGAAGAGGAGATAGTCTGATGAGGAAAGGATAGGAGCTCCACAGGGACCAAAGATATCTGGGCACAGGGTCTTTTCTGAGACTGACATGCAACCAAGGACCATGTATGAATGTAACCTAGAACCTCTGCTCAGATGTAGCCTGTGGTAGCTCAGTAACCAATTGGTTTCCCATAGTGAGGGGAACAAGGACTATTTCTAACAGAAACTCAATGACTGGCTCTTTGGCTTCCCCACCCCCCAAGGGAGGAGCAGTCCTGTTAGGCCACAGAGGAGAGCTTTGCAGCCAGTCCTGAAGATACCTGATAAAACAGGATCAGATGAATGGGGAGGAGGTCCCCCCTATCAGTGGACTTGGCAAGGGGCACGGTGGAGAGGAGGGAGGGAGGGAGGGACTGGGAGGGAATGAGGGATCGGGACAAGGCTGGGATACAGAGTTAGTAAAATGTAACTGATAAGAAAAAAATAAAATACAAAAAAAAAACCTCTGTATCCCAGCTGTGTCCTGCTCCCTCATTCCCTCCCAGTCCCTCCCTCCCTCCCTCATCTCCACTGTGCCCCTTTCCAAGTCCATGGATAGAGGGGACCTCCTCCCCATTCATCTGATCCTGTTTTATCAGGTAAGATACTCATTTCTACTACTATCTGAATTCACTGCAGAGGGCTGGCTTTGTTGCTTAAATCTTATTCAAAACTGGCCTTTAAAACCATCTATTATATGAGTCCACTATATTGCTAATATTGGCACATATTATTTTCAAGATCCACAGAGCCATCCACCTTTGACCCTGTTTTTTTTTTGTTTTGTTTTGTTTTTTTGTTTTTTATCAGAAAGGAGTATATGCTGAATCATCCTGACTTTACCTTAAATGAAGTCTCTGAGTATTTCTCAAACACTTGGGACCATAACCATGTTATAAATTTGTCAGGTTATCAGTAATAGACATTGTATAATATTTTCTCTCTAAGGTATCTGTGCCTTTAACCAAGGCAAAATGACATAGTGCCATTTTCATACTGCAGACCAGTAAATCTTTGATCCTAAATCAAGAATGACCTATACCTTTTTAGGATATGAAATTTTATTGGGACCCACTCATATTAGGTACTAATTCTACTCAATGGCATAGATTAGTAATTTTCACAAATACTTTATGGTCCAGAAAGACCATTTGGTTCCTTACAATAATCTATTAATGAGCTTTGGTACAGTGAAGTCATATAATGAGTGAAACATGTTGAAATGGGTCCTCTTCATCTACATTGTGATGGATAACAGATTAACAATTCCCTCCCCACATCAGGATTGCTCATGTACATTACAATCTTTACATGTAGGTATTGACACTAGAATGTGTCATCACTCTTTATTGTAAAAAATGAAAAATCTAACTTTTCTAGATCAGTATAAAGTTCCTGAGAGCTTGCAGGATGCAAGAATTTATTCTATGTAACTTTAAAGCACACACAAATATTATTTACATACCACTTCATTAAGTCATTGCTACATGTATAACAGGTTACTTTCATTTGGCAAGATCTATTTCTTAAAACACATCAGTAGATTAATCAAGAATTCAATAAGAAATATCACTGTCATGTCCTTGATGTTTTTGATGGTGACATTAATCTCTGCCACTTTAGCTAGGATGTAGAAGTCATGTGATTTACTATAAATGGAGAAGGGAACAGTTTCACTGGCTTCCGCTTTGCCCTTTATAGCATAATAACTCTTCATCCACAGATGAGGGAACAAGGTGATGGTCCTGTCAGCCACTAAATATATCCATGACAATTATATGCCCACAGGATGCAGGAATGACCCAGCCTTATTCACTTAGACACTGAGGTGAGGCATATTTGGGTCATGATCAATTACTATTCATGCAGTCTTTTTACATGCACAGATTTGAAGGATGTTACATTAATTCTTTTGCTATAAGTTGCAGTTCAAATTCTGTGTCCAAAATCCTCCAAACACACAGATGTTCTTTTTATCCCAATGAAGATATAGTTTTGCAAACATCTGTGTGTTGCTTTGGAAGATGCATCTCTTGTTCTTTTCGGATGATCAGAAATGGCTTTATGGGATCATTCCTTACACAGGCACAATTTTTTAATCATCAGACTCAATTGAGCAAACTTACTTACATCTGGAAACCAGGCTATAGACAATGGTTTTTCAGTGACGCAGCTGACATTAGGGCTCTGCATGGCTGTTCTTAATCTTTTTTTAAAAGTCATATATGAAACATGATTATCATTGTTTATCCTCTTCTCCTCTTGAAATGTCATCATCAAATGCCTGGCTTATTTTCTGCCTATTGTATTGGTGAGTGGTTTATCTTTAATAATTGAGTGCCATTTGCCTATGTATTTTGAATACCCCCCATCCATATTAAGACAGTTCTGTTTTTTTTACCCTTCATGAACTTCTAGACAACTACTGCTAAATATCTACACCATCTAAAACATACTGGAATCAATGTAAGAGGTTTTAAATCCTAAATCACTATGGAGCATCCCTCAGGAATATATTCTCACATATCAAGCCAGATGTATTTCTAAACTCACCAGTTCCGTTCCCCGATGTGCTAGATTGCATTATCTGTTAGTGAAATGTGTTAGTTATTCTTCCAAGATGTACCTCCACATCCTTAAACCAAGTCAATGACAAATATTATTTTAGAAAGAAGTTGGAGAAGATCTTGAGATGGATGGGAAAATGACACATTGGTTGACACTTGCCTTAGGCAAAGTCTTTGCATAGTCTTCATATAGTGAGACAAGATTCCTCTTTAGTAAATAGCGTGAGCCATTCTGATAGCCTAGAGCATTTATGGGTATCACACTGTTCAAGTGGAGACAATATCAAGTTTCTCAAGCACGTCTATCCAATCTCACTGTCTGGGATTTCATAGATCTGTTTTGTTATACTATGAAACTGACTTTTCTGTCGAAGACTTGATAAAGATCTCAGTTCAGCTTTCAATCCAACTGTGAAAGCTTATTATTAAATAATTTATCCAATGTGGGAAAGTCTATCTTCCAAGTAGACATGGGGGAGTTTATAAACATTGTCAGTGAATGGCCAAGAATTCATAGGGATGTGCCCTATACTGACACTTGAATTTCCATTCAGTAGCCCTATGAATTTCAAGCAAGCCTTTTCTACCCAGATTACCTTTAACCTCTTTCAGTGCTGCTTTCCTGCTACCAGATACTATTTTGAACCTGTAAGGCACACAGGGCTTAGCGTTATGTCATCTTTGGAATATAACTGCTTAATAGAGGATAATCAGGATCAATGAAGACCTGCTGCCATTTGTTGAAAATAAGTTAAGACTTGTTTTGGCACTCAGAAGCTAAGAGGAAAACAAAAACGTTACAAAGTACAACACACCATTATAAGATTCTAACTCTTGTATTAATTGTTCTGTCAAAAAGCAACAACAGAGGAGCAGACCTGTTAGGACACAGAGGAGGACTTTGCAGCCAGCCTTGAAGATACCTGATAAAACAGGGTCAAATGAAAGGGGAGGACCTCCTCCCCTATCAGTGGACTTGGAAAGGGGCAGGGAGGAGACCAGGGAGGGAGTTGGGGAGGGGGAGGGAATGAGGGAGCAGGATACAGCTGGGACACAGAGTTAACAAATTGTAACTAAAAAAAAAAAAAAAAAAAAAAAAAAAAAAAAAAAAAAAAAAAAAAAACAAAAAAAAAAAAAAAAAAAAAAAAAAAAAAAAAAAAAAAAAAAAAAAAGCAACAACAGGAACAGTGGCCAGAAGAGGAGGGAACCACCATATCTAGTTCTCTATTTTTGGCAGTTATTCTGATTAAACTTTCTGGTTTCTTTAACAGCCACATCTGGTAACTAAAGGGGTTTAGGTTAGGTCATAAAATATAACTTTATAGGATCTAATTTTACCAGCTATATGTCAATGCCTCAATAGTTCATACTCTGAACTATTGAGTGTGCAAGGTGTGTCCCAAAAGTTTATTCATATCTAGTATAGTTTCCTAAAGTAGGGGGAATATCTAACTTACAGCATACTATCAGCATACTCACCCATTATTGCCCACTGCCCATATTCTTTGGGGGATGGCATGAAATTAACATATATTTGATTTAACTAAAGTGCAAGTGTTTGCATATCCCCAAGAAATCAGTAACCTGAAGTAAAGTGTGAGGTCACTAGTCACCCAGCATGGGAACATGGACAGACTAAAAGAAGGATTCTGTCTAAGTCCTATTTAATGAGTTACTGAGTTTCCTGGGGTTTCTTACAGAACAAGTTCCTTACAGACTCTCCAAGAACTACACTATTGAGTAGGCCCAGGCAAAACATGGGGAACCCAGAGAAAGCTGTATCATAGAAAAGCCTCATGGTAGAGAATATTAATAGACATGATCATATAATATATTCTGTAGATAAATACAGTTGCTATAATTCAGTGCTTATCTCTAACCTTGAGGTTATGGAAACACACATATAAATGAATATATATATATATATGGATCACTTATTATAAATTCTTACAGTAATCATTTAAAAATATGTATATTGCCTATACATAATAATAACTGTTTTTGTTCTATCATCTCCCATCTGTATTTATTTTTTAGTTGATATATATATATATATATATATATATATATATATATATATATCAGGGTTTCTCTGTGTAACAGAGACCTGTCTGAGCTCCCTTTGTAGACCAGGAAGGCCTCAAACTCACAGAGATCCATCTGCCTCTGCCTTCAAAGTGCTGGTATTAAAGGTGTGAGCCACCATACATAGCCTTTTTTAGTTAATTTTAACACTAAAAGTATCGTTTAATTTTTACATTGAACTGAATTTACAATTTTAAGTATACTTAAATGTTTACTAGTAATGCAATAATTTTTATAGCTGCTGTTTTAGTGAGAATTGTGCCCTTGATCTTTCCTCATAAAAAATGTTTTTGTTTTTTCTTTTGGAATCTTTCAATAATACAACATTCAGTATTTGCAAAAGAATCAATATATAAAACGTGTATATCAATATATAAACTCATACAAACCACTGTCAAGCTTATATAACATCAAGGAGAGTGTCAATTGCAAAACCAAAATATAAACAAAAACATTACAAAATAGTAGCTATTAATATAAACAGAATAATACCAACATAAAGGGCAGAAAATCATTCCCAATGCTAACAATTTCTCCTATGCAGCCATGAAGTGTTCCTTTAATCCTCTGATTGACATTGAATGCTCTATTGAATGAATGTGGTGTCTTTAGTTCATATACTTTATTACTCTTTCTTTTACTCTTAATCCTGGGTATTAACTACACAGAGAGTTACTCTAACCTAATAACAAAAATTCTTATCTTCAAACACTGACTTTTAAGTTAATGTAACAAAATTGAACACACGTTATATATAAATTCAAACGCCTAATCTAAGCTTATTAATACCCAAAGGCTAATGACCCTTAGAAGAATGTGAATCACTATACTGAAGTTCTGGCACTTGACTGTGAAGTCATGCTAATTCATTAATCATAAGTGATCCTAAAATCTACACTGAGCACAGAACCTATATGGAGGTAAAAGAGCAAAACGGATATAATGGTATTGAAAGTAGAATTTTGAAAAACAGAAACACATAATGATTAAAGCAAAGGACTATGGATGAAACTCAGAGATAGGGATGTTGAATACCAGTTGTGATATAGAATTTTTTTTTTCTGATGGCAGGGGCATTTACGTCAAAGTATACAACATCTTTTGAGGAGGAGAAAGATTTGAGGAACAGAATTGCTCATTTTGACCTGTGAGGGAGAATTGATAAATATAATAGCATCACAAATTATTTATTGTGGCAAGAGCAGGAACAAGCCATTCTTCTGTAAAAGGCCAGATGGTAAATATTTAAGGGTTTGCAGCCCTTAACTCTTCTGGAACTAGTGGAGCTAGAGGAGGAAAGAACACACAGAGCATTATAAACACAGGGGAGTAACTATTCCATGACAAAGTATTAGTTTCAAAAACAAGCATCAGTGGGAATTTGGAAACTTTCAGTTTTGAATTTAGAGGGCAAATGGAGCTGGAGAGGTTTGTACCATGGTAGCAGGCAGGAGGCAGAGAAGGAACGGTCTTACATAGGAATATTGTAGATCCTCCTTTCTCGTTACTGAGAGCTCATTGGAAATGGGAGACAAGTTAAGGAGATCATCAGATTGTAATTGTGTCTTGATTTTTGTAAAGTCATAAACCAATCAGGCAGGCATTAAGCAATCAGTGCAAATAAGAACAAGCTGAACTCAGCAAGAGAAAGAACGAGGAGACGAGAAGAGAAAGCTGATTCCATTTTGGGACTGCTTAAGAAGAGACTGGTGGATAGAGAAAGGAAGAGAATTGACAGTTAAGACAAGATCACAGATGGGGACAGGGTGGACAGATGGTTGACAAATTAAGAACAAGGAAGCGTAAGTACACACACACACACACACACACACACACACAGAGAGAGAGAGAGAGAGAAAGTGTCAATAATTCTCCTTCCTTTATGTTATTCAATTTAACCAAAAATTGATAGGGGAATTCATGAATTTTTAGAGCTATAAATACTTTTTCTAAAATTGTTCTGCTTAGGAGATGCTATAAATGGTTAATATATAACCTGCACATGTATGCTATAATCTGTTGCTGATGTGTGTTTTCCTAAATAGTAGTTCAGTATGTTTCACAGCTATATAGAAATGTATTTTTAAAAAAATGATGAGAATATGTTAATGGCTATTATATTTCATCTAAGAGCTTGTTAAGCACAGACCATGTATACTAAATTATTTTAATGTACACTCATTATTTTCATATATATTAATTATAACCTAATTGTAATTTAATAGAAAAAACAATGCAACAAAATGGAAATCATTATTTATGAAAGCCTTCATAGTTTATATTACTAATTCTGAGAATATCATTTGTTCTCTCCCTCTTCCTCTCTCATTTTAGTCTTAACTTACAAAATGCAGAGATTTAAATCCAGGACCTTGTATGTGCTCATCCAAGGTAACTACCACTGAGCTACACTCTACCTCACTTTGAGTTGTTAAGAAATATTTTTATCTTAACAAAGCAACTTATCTTTGAAATGAATATAACATTTATTTTTACTTTTAAAGTCCTGAGTATGAATTTAGTTAAAATCAGCTATTGGAGGTTATAACAGAAACACTAAAGAATATTAAAGGATTAATAAGTTCTGGGAAAATTGGTTTCAATTGAGTATTTTACTAGATAGCATAAAACTAATGATCTATACAAAGAAGATCACTGATTCTGTCAGAGCCTGGTTATTAATCACTATTTTATTTTCATTAAATATAAGCTTTAATATAACAAGAATCTCCTCTCTAATTTTCACCAAACTCCTTAGTATTCAGTGAAAAGTCTGGAAAATAAAGGAAATTCAACTGTCATTGCATTACTGAATGGATAAACTTGAAATAAAAAATCAAATAGATAATCTAAAAATTATTGCAGTAAATGCAACTTAGTAATTATTAAATGGTGGACAGTTGTGTCATCAGGTGTCCAACCAAAAAAGGGAAAAAACAACAAGGCCTTTGGTTTAGAATGATGGGGAGAAAAAAATCTCAGAAAGAAGTTCATTTAGTTTCACTAGAAAAGTGTTTTTGGTTTTGTGTGTGTGTGTGTGTATTTATTTGTGTGTGTTCATGTGTGAATATGTGTAGAGTCAATGTGGCAGTCTGTGATCATCAGAGATGGCTACCATTTCCCTCCCTCTATTGCTCCTTAGCTACAGTTTGAGAGATTTCTCATTGAACTCAGAGCTTGCCGTTTCCTCTAGTTTGGCGGCCTAACAATCTCTTGGCATTCAGGTGTCGCAGCCACACAGCCCTCAGGGCTATCCTCTCATGCTTGTTGCATCAGGTTTTGGTTGGGTGTTGGGTGGCCCAACTGCTTCTATACCCACAATCCATAGTTTTCCACAGGTGATTGCCACCACATTTGGGTTTTACATAAGGGTTGGGATCCAAGTTCAGGCGCCATGCTTGAGAAGCAAGGGCACAACCCGCTAAACCATCTTCACACCCCTAACAAATGTTTCTTAATGATTTATTCATGTGAATAATAAATCTTATGTTGTAATGGTTCATCGGTCCATTATGTAAGGGGAAACATCCTGTGAATATTAAAGAATGATAGATTACCCAGTAAGACAGCAAGGATACATGTGCCACTGAATAGTTGGTATTAGAAAATCCTCAAGTGCCTCATCTGTCTGTCCTACCAACAGCCATTATTGCCTAGGACAGTATCAATACAAAGAGGAGGTCAATGTTCCATGGCTTGAAATGGATTGCTCCTTATGCTAGACACATCCCTTTTAATAGGCCCTAAATTTGAGATTAAAGTTTAATATTTCAAGGTAGTTTTGTCCTCTTCATCTTGTCTTGTTTCACTTTGTCTTGTCTCATCTCATGTAGCTCTTCTTTTCATCTTCTCTTCTGTTTTCACTTCACACCTTTTTCTTATTCTGTTCCCTTTTCACTGTCTTTCTCTACCCCTATCCCTTCTTCTGTGTCTTGCTACTGCTCCTTTTATGTGTCCTAGTCTTGAGTTTTATGTCTGACAGCTTTCTCTGCTTTTCTGTCTTTATCATGACTTGTATAAACATATAAACAACCTTCTATTCTTCTGGTGTTCTTTTCAGTACTTTGTCCTGTTTTCTGACTCTCACTTTTCTTTTAATCTTTCTAATGTTAATATTCCTTTGTGAATCACTTATGTATCAGTAATCACTTGGCTTTTCTTTAACCTCTGGATTATACAGTTCATTCTATGACTGGCAGTTGTGAACAATATTAATAAACAGGTCAGAATACTAAAATATCACAAATCAAATTTAAGAGGAAAATATTCTCTTTCATGTATGTTTACAAATATATACACATACATATATATATTCTTTCAGTTACTCTTTTTCTCGGAATCATGTTGGGTTTTATACTTATGTGAAAGAGCATTATAAAGCCTCTTGTTATCATAACCCAACCTTTAGTAGAGCTGATTCTAAAAATAAAAAAGAATAATGACATTTCTGTGAGATTATAAGTGTGAAATTAACCCAAATAGAAAATGCTAGCATTCTGAAGAAGCCTGGAGGAATAAGGAGCATTAAATTGAAAGGCAGAATTGATCTTACATACACACAGACATTGTTTGGATGCAGAGAGGATGAATATAGAATTGAAGGTGTTAAAACCAAGTAGTTTTATTTTAATTCTGCATTTTAAAAAATCTCAGAAAACTTGAAATTCAGTTTAATAGAACTATTGAATCTCAGTGAGTCATGAGATCTAAGAACATATAAATTTCTGTAGATTCTGTTCACTAAATTTTAAAGAAAACATACATATTTATTGTGCAATATGTTACAAAAGTCATTAGAGGCATTTTCATAAATTTTTGAAAAATTTTGCTTTACGATACTTTCAGTTTTTTAAAGTAAGTTGTAAAACAATAGACAGACTTCTCATATGCTAGTGGTTCTTAGCCAAGGGTAATTTTGTTTCTTTCCTCAAAATTGGCTGGCACACCAAAGAAGGCATGTGCTAATACTTTGACCTCTTTCTCCCCAACCCCCCACAAGGGAGGAGCATCCCTGCTAGGCCACAGAAGATGACTTTGCAGCCAGTCCTGAAGATACCTGATAATTCAGGGTCAGATGGAAGGGGAAGAGGTTCTCCCCTATCAGTGGACTTGGAAAGGGGCAAGGAGTTGATGAGGGAGGGAGGGTGGGATTGGGAGGGAATGAAGGAGCGAGATACAGCTGGGATACACAGTTAATAAACTGTAACTAATATTAAAAAAATAAAAAATTAAAAAAATACTTGTACTGTGTCGATGCTAGCAACAATATTCAGATAACTTAATATGCACAGCATTTCCCCACAACAGAGTATGATGTCCACTCTTAAATGACTCTGAGGCTGACAATCCTTCTTACACACTGTCCAGGTTTTATAATGTTGCTATGACATATACTCTAAGCAAAAGTAATTTAGGACAGAAAGAGTTTATTTTACTTAAAACTGCAGTTTATAACCATTGTTCTAAGGAAAACAAGCACCCAAAATTTTCAAAATGCTAACGCTAAAAAAGAGAAAGTCTCAGCATCTGCTTTGATACACTGCTGGGTAGAGTCTTTCAAAGACCCTCTGTGGTAGGCTCCTGTCCCGTTTCTTGTTTTCTTCTTCTTCCAAAGTCCCAGCAATATATCAAAGCAAATGCTGAGACTCATAACCAAACTTTGGGCAGAGTACAGGGAATCTTATGAAAGAAGGGAGAGTTAGAAAGATTTGGAGGGGACAGTAGCTCCACAAAGAGAGCAACAGAACCAAAATATCTGGCACAGGGGTCTTTTCTGAGACTGATGGTCTTAGAAGGACTATTTATGGTTATAACCTAGAATCACTGCTCAGATGTAGCTCATGGCAGCTCAGTATCCAAATGGGTACCTAGTAAGGGGAACAAAGACCGTCTCTGACATGAACTCAGTGGCTGGCTCTTTGATCACCTCCCCCTGATTGAGGAGAAGCCATACCAGGCTACAGAGGAAGACAAGTCCTGTTGAGCAGCCAGTCCTGTTGAGACCTGATAAGCTAGGGTCAGATGGAGAGGGAAGAGGACCTCTCATATCAGTGGACTTGGAGAGGGGCATGGGAGGAGATGATGGAGGGAGAATGGGATTGGGAGGGACTGAGGGAGTGGGCTACAGCTGGGATACAAAGTGGATAAACTGTAATCAATATAAAAAATTTAAAAAAAATTAAAAAGTATCTTTTAGGAGAGACTTTTATTTTCTGTAATTATTCCATATCTTGCCAAATAGTCAACACATAATTTTATCATCAATTGATAATACTTTTAGACTATGGTGTTACCGTAGATTTTGGCTAGTGGTATTATTCTGTTTCATCATTTAGTCTATTTCTGTCGATGATCAGTCTGCAGAAAAGCTTTACTTACATTCTATATAACTGTTTGCTTGAGCATCAATTGATTTCAACATAGATTTAGCCCATCACTCTTGTCTTTCTGAGTGCTCCATTTCCTTCAGTTTGTACTCTATCCGCCCAGCAGGCACCCATTCAAGTTGCCTTTGTGCTTTTGAGAACTTGAGCACTTTCTTTCTGGTGAATGTGGTGTGACAGCCTTTTATCCTGACATCTATTTTCCAAATCTTCTAATTTAGATTGAAAGGGGAAAAGAAAAATTTAAGTTTATTTTTGTTGCAAAATAATTCATTTCATCATTTTATTTCTTTTTAAACTGAGAACATTTAAACATTGAAGTCTTGCTCTTAGATGGTCTTTTAAATTGTTCTTTATTCTCAGTGTATATCAGGTTGTTTTCATAATGTGTACTATATTAAAACCATATTCTTCTCATTATTTCTTGTTTTCAGCAATAGAAATAAAATCCCTCCAAGTTGAAGGGAGTGTGGGTCAAACAGATATTTAATAAGATAGTCTTACACATCTAAGTCTAATTGACCTGGCAATAAACACATGAGCCAGGATGTACCATAAAGTATGAACAATGCATTAAATTTCCTAAATGAGAAGAAAAAACTTAGTTATGGTGACCAGTCTGTAAACCCGAGGCTTCTAGAGGATACCTTGTGTCCACCAGAGTAGAAATTTTAAGGAGGAAGTAAGACAAAATTTACCAGTCTTAAATTGAGCCCTTGAAGCTGTCTTGATAATAGAACAAATGAAAAATGGAACTTCTCTTTTGGTGGTACCAAAGCAGACGTTTATCAGTAGATAGAAAGTTTAGCTTCAAACTTCCTAAAGGGACACTTGATAGATTTAATTAATTTATTTTTTTTCTGACAAAGCATTTTAGGTTTTCTGATTCTTGAGATCAACAGTATAGCTGTAATTAAAAAAGCAATTTAACCCTAGTCATTGCATGAATGTATGAATCTGTCCAATAAAATCTTATTGATGAACAGTGCAGTGGATGTATAATTTAATATAAGGTTACAAAAATATCTTACTTTTACTGCCTTAGAATCACCATAAACGCCAAAACTTATTTTGAGTTTATCAGACATTTAGTTGTAGTGGAAGAGAGCATGTGACAATCTCTGTTGTCAAGCAACTGAAAATGCCCAGAGAGAACATCTTCCACTGAGACTTGTCTTCTGATTTCTATGATTTACTTTCAGATAAGAATACTGAGCTGGGCGTGGTGGTGCAGGCCTGTTAATCCCAGCACTCAGGGAAGCAGAGGCAGGTGTATCTCTGTGAGTTCAAGGCCATCCTGGTCAAAAAGCAAGTCCAAGACAGCCAAGGCTGCACAGAGAAACCTTGTCTCAAAAGCAAAACCAAACCAAAACACCCCAACAACAATTGGACAAGTAGGAGATGCATTGTTGTTGTTTTTTTTTAATTTTCAATTTTTATATTAATTACACTTTATTCACTTTGTACCTCCCCCCATAAGTCTCTCCCTCCTCCCCTCCTGATCTTACCTCCCTCCCCCTTCTTCACGCATGCCCCTCCCCAAGTCCACTGATAGGGGAGGTCCTCCTCTCCTTCCTTCTGATCTCAGCCTATCAGATCTCATCAGGAGTGGCTGCATTGTCATCTTCTGTGGCTGGCCTGGTATGGCTGCTCCCCCCTCTGGGGGAGATGATCAAAGAGGAGGCCAATTGCTTTTTTCAAAATATGTTTTTATTAGCTCTTTGAGAATCTCATACAATGTGTCTTGATCATATTAAATCTTCCCTAACTGAACTCTTCTCAGAGCCACCTCCTTCCTTTTCTACCCAACTTTACATCCTGTTATTTCCCACCAAAGTCAATTTGTGATGCCAAAATATTCTTGCCCCTGTGTTCTTCACCTAGAATGCTGTTGAGTTAGCAGGGGTGAAATTCTTGGACAAAACTGACTTTGTCTCTTTCAACAGAGAAGAATTGCCAATAGTTCCTTGGTTAGGTTTACAACCTCATGCCCAGCTCTCATCTCTGTGATAACATTTGGTCTGGATTAGGCTTGCACAAGTTTTGTGCATAACTTTTAAGTGTTGTGAGCTCATATGTGAAGATTCCCTGCTGAATTCAGAAGACATAGCTTCTGTAGAGTCATCCACCACCTCTAGCTTTTTACTCTTTCTACCCTCTCTTCTGTGATGATATTTAATCCTTTGTTGGAAGGAGGTGTGGGGTGATTTATGTGTAGCATCAGCAAAACTGCTGTTTTTTTATTTTTAAATATAGTTTTAAGAAGCATATCTGTCAATGATTAATGTCATTAAAGCTATTTATTCATTGTCAGGACATCATTATGCCACAGTAGAGTCTAACTGTGTCCATTTAAAGTCATATATTGAAGTCCTAATCTCATGTACTATATAACATGATTATATCTTAAAGCAGAGTTTTTGTAGGTATTATTTTGTTAAAGAAGTCAGTAGGGCACAACTTTGTTAAAATGTGAGAGGTGTCTTTATACACTGGGGAAATGAGTACATAATAAAAAAAAACACCAGAGTCAGGAGAGCTGGCTCTGCCACCAGTGTGCCATGTGGTGTTGTGGGCAAGAGAGAAAGTGGCCCTCATACCCCCCTTACCTCTTGTCACCTGTGGCAGGTAGGAAAGCTGTCCCCAGGGTCATAAGAGTGAGTGAGGAGGCCCTGTACCTCACTGGCTGTAGCACTCCAGAGAGCAGGCCCTATGCCTTGCCTGAACAGCATTTTAGAATAGACCCTGGTGGCAGGGGTATGGATGAGTTAACCCCAGGTCATAAGCATGGTACGCTGTCCCACCCCACCTCATTTGTCTGCCTAGTGGTGGTGTGGGCCAGGGAGAGATGCCCTTCTTCCCCTCTCCCCTTGCAACCTGCAACAGGCAGGAGAGCTGGCCCAAGATCATGAGAGTGGAAGACCAAGGCATGTACCTTGCCTGGGCCACACTGTAGAGATGGCCTTCCTGGAGTGGGCACTTGTGAACATGCTCCAACGGTGTGAGAGCAGGACAGCTGGCTCTGCCACTTGCTTTGTGCAACTTTGAGTGAGCTAGCCTTGGCAATGCTGAAGCGCTCAACCTTGTGGTTTAGGTGCAGGAGAGCTGGTGGGTTGACCAACTCAGCTATCTATTTCCCAAGCCCAAATCCAAGGCTCTGAGTGCGCCCACCACAACATCTACTCCATCCATGGACTGTTGGAACACACAAAGGAACTGGTCCAAAAGATCCAAAGCTGCGGGATCGCCATGACAAAGGGCAACAGCAGAATATATGAGAAGAGTCTCTGGAGGATCTAGTATGGACAGTGTAGCAGGAGCCAGAGAACCCAAACCAGTCCAAGAAGTCATTGCAATGAACATTTGCAAGCAAAGAAGTGTGGAGAAGGACATACTGTCATACACTAGAGCTGGACTACTGTCATACTCTAGAGCTTCCACAATGTTATCTGCCTATCATCTATTTTTCTATTTGTCATTTTTTTTTTCCTGAAGGAAGGTAAGTTAGAGGGATAGAAGGTGAGTATGAAGGGGTTGGGAGATGAGTGGGATTGGAGTGCATGATATGAAATTCACAAAGAATCGATAAAAAGATTTTTTAAGAAGCACTGAGACTGACACTCAACAAAGGACCATCTATGGATATAACATAGAACTTCTTCTGGGATGTGGCCCGTGGTAGCTCAGTAACCAAGTAGTTTTCCAAAGCAAGGGGAACAAGGACTATTTCTAACAGGATCTCAAGGGCAGGCTCTTTGTCCCCCCCCCCCCCCAGGGGAGGAGCAGTCCTGTTAGGCCACAGAGGAGGACTTTGCAGCCAGCCTTGAAGATACCTGATAAAACAGGGTCAAATGAAAGGGGAGGAGGTCCTCCCCTATCAGTGGACTTGGAAAGGGGCAGGGAGGAGACCAGGGAGGGAGTTGGGAAGGGGGAGGGAATGAGGGAGCGGGATACAGCTGGGACACAGAGTTAACAAATTGTAACTAAAAATAAAAATAAAATTAAAAAAAATAAAAAAAGAAAAACCTTAGTGAATGAAAAAAAAAAAAAAGAAGCACTAGTGTCCCTCCCTGTATACAAACAATAGTCTCAACTAAAAGGGTCCAGAGTAGAAGTTTAAAAAAATTAATTTGTCAACGTTTTCATTCTGAAATTTGATCTCTCTGAATTTATTCAATAATAAATTTCTATATGAACTTCTCAGTCTGTGATTTTTATTGTTGTTCTTGCTGTTTTACACATCCACATGATATGAATCGTACACGTGCCTCCCTCAAACCCTTTACTGCTTACCCGAGGAAGAGTTAATCAGTTCACTCAGCACCCTATCTCTTATTTCTGTGGATTTTATCTTTAGGTGAACATTATCATATGTTATACCTTTCCCTGATTTTTAGCAAGGTCTATGTAAACATGAGGTCACACACCTGCTAAGCAGGCAGCTGGTATTGAATGCCTCAGTTTCCTGGGAACTGTCTGGAACCAAATTACACTAAAGGCTCATTCCCTTAATTATTTTTGTAGCATGGAGCCACAGAAAACTAGTGACCTTTAGTTTGGCTGTTCCCTTGACCAAACATGTTAACCAATTCTTAGGGGTGGGTGGAAGAAACATAATAAAACAACAGTGATGAGTGTAATGATGACATCAGCTTTATTGGCTTCCGTAGCCTCTTGGCACAGGGAGTGATAAAGCAATTGGTCTGTATGACATCACTCAGTCCTCCTAACACTGAATGAAGGTAATGATTTTTATTATCCTTCTTGAGTCATAGCTAACACAACAGAACCTCAAGAAGGCTAGGCAATATGCTAGTAAGGCTAGGCACAGCTAGTAAGTCATGGCAAGCGCTTTTGGCAGCATCTGAGCTTTCGTGTTGGTATTGGTACAGAGGAGGGAGAGTTAGTAAGTTTTAGTGATAAAAAAGTATAAAAGGAAACATTTGTTCTGGGTCTTACAAATGAACAGTAATCTATGGATATATTAAGGGACAAGGTCTCTAGCATAAAAGGGACTACTCAACAAGATACTATAGTGCATTCTTCTGTAGCCAATAAGCAAGAGTAAGGTAGCAGCACCCATTTATTGATGGATGATAATACAGAACAAGCAAGGAATGATAATGGAGGTCTTTCTTGTTTAACTTGAAAAGGTGTCTTTCATTTTGAGCCCAGAGATGTCTTTAAACATCTTTAGGCTGCAATCCCCTCATGGTATGACTGGAGTGGCTTGTGTTCACTCACCGTGGCTGAGCAGAGAATGGCCTGCAATAAATGAGACCAGTTTCATTTTCACACATTAGGAATCGAATCAGTTCAATGTATGTAAAGAACCTTTAATATATTCAACAGTATTCCATGAATACAGTGACTGCTTGAAAAATGCAGTACTGGTACTAAAGTGAGTTAAAAAGTCATATGCTGACCTCAAAGATTAGCATAAAGAATCCTACAGTGTCAGACTTGAGTGTGTAAGAAAAAAGGGAAGCACCACAACTTAATTTCCACACTTCAACTAGCTTCAAAGGCATACTTTTCCCCTTCTAAAATTGAAGGAAAATGTTATGTAACTTCTGAAGGGAAAAGCAATTGTCTCAGTTGAATTATGGACTTATTTTTAGTGCTTCATATTTCAAGGATCTTCACTTTTCCATTTCACAACCATTATACAAATCAAAGGGCTTTTTATTTTTTACTTCAGTTCTGATAATTGGTCCTCTTAATATTTCTCTTCCCCAAGGAGCACTGAGTGGAATTGGGATGCTCCTTCAAAATTAACACCACTAAAATCTAGTTTCAAGTAATGAATCAGATAATTCAGCTGGAAATAAATGACTGATCTGAAAAAGGCAGTCAAAAATGTCCCTTGCTTTGTGTGCCTACAGGTGAACAAGCAGAACAAGAGAAGAATTTTCTCTGCAGCCCAGACAAATGACTCTTACATTCTTGTGACTAGAAAGCTGGACATACATGTGTGTCAGGACTAGAGCTCTTGCTTACCACATATGAGGCCCTAGATTCAACCCTATCACCATCATCCCACCATCAACAACAAATATAGTATCAAATGAAGATCTATGAAAGAGTTTCACCCTTGAGAAGTGCCTAAAATTTGGTATCCATTTCCCTGAACTCATTCAAATGGCTTCTCTATCATTCTGTCTACAGATTTCTGTCATAGGAAAGGCCAACCTATAAAACCATGCTTCATGGCTTCATGGAAAACTAGACTTCTTGAAAAAGCATAAGAAATAGACTCAATAATTGAGTTCCCAGGAAGGCTGTTATTATTTTGTGCTGAGGGCAAGGAAAGGTAGGTGAACATTGCAGAGAATTACTAACCAGCTTGTCATAGCACTGTAAAACAAATATATTAAGATGATATTATACTACCAAAAGCAAGAAACTTTTAATGAACAGATGTGGTTTAGAGAATGCAAGCTTGACAGGGACTAAATTCCAGACTTCGAGAGCTAGGATATGGAGTTGGTACTAGCATTTTAAAGCTATTGATCCTCATGAATGATATGAGCCAAATGTCATTGTTTTCTCATCCACCTACCAATAAGGATTTTAACACCAGCATCTGTCTCATGTGATCATAGGATGGCTAGGTATAATGAACCCCTGAAAGCAGCATTCACATCTTCTACAACTGCAGAAAATCTGAGTTTTCTTAAAAACTAGATAAAACATGTTTTTTACCAAAATTTCCGAGTTTTTATTTTTATGAGATGACATTCATGCTGTATAATATGACCTAAGAAACTATTGAGTCAAGTAATCTTTGTGTGATTTTTATATAATGTTATATTATTTAAACCACTCACTGTAATACATATTTGTTAATGTAGTTTTCGAATTGCCACCTTCTTGATACTACCATTCTTTCCTTGGCAACCATTAATGCATTTTTAATATACAAAGTAGGAAAATAACTTATTAAATTGTCTAGCACAAATCAAGTGACCATACTTTTGCTATGAAAATATAGTAACTCTTCATTTACCACAAAACTGCTTTTGTGTACTTGACATAGAATATTTCTTACATCTTTGCATATTTTATGCTTTATTCTAGGAGACTTTAGCTTTAAAAAAAATCAGCTGTTTATCACTGTGACTCCAGACACTAATTTTAATAGAGATGTAATTGAGGTGGAATAAAACTTACCATTAAATTTTAACATTTGATTTTTAAATTATCTTCAGGTAGGTATGCAACTACTCACAGTGTATAATTTCAGAACGGTCATATAACAACAACTCTCCAATCATCAAGACCATGCAACCATTGGTATACTTGCTATCTAAAAAGACATATCTGTTGTGGGCACTTTATATAAAGTGAATCACATGTCTTTTGTACTTAAATTATTTTACTAAATATTTGTTTGCAAGATACATCCTGTTCTTTCATAAATATGTCTTTCAAATAAAAGTCACTTTATTGTAGAAAACTCCATGTGTAGTTCTTTATATGTTTCTTACACTTTTACTTACCATTCATCAGTTGATAAACATTTGCATTATTTTCATGTCAGGATCACTAAGAATTATGCATTTTTACCATCCATTTATAGACATTTGATTTACATTTTATATTACTCTGAATATAAGCCTAAAAGTGAAACTTCTGGCTCACATAACCCTATGCTTTAACATTTTGCAAGCCAACAGCACATGTAATTATCCACTTCATATCTCTTTTTTGCTAAATAAGTCTTACCGGCCTATATTAAATTTGCTGTCTTAACTGTGACTCATTGTTCTTTGATTATTTTGAGAACTTTTCATGTGTATTGACCACTTGTATATTTTTGGACAAGTGTCCATTCAAACTACTTACCCATTTTTAGTTGATTATCCTTCTATTTGATTTTTTTTAACTAGTTTTCTTTCTCAGTAATTTCATACAGATCATTTTAGTTTCTAATTTCTTTTCTTATCATTGTAGATCTTCAAAGCTTATTTTTCTATAACTAGGCCATTTTTTTTCCAGGGGTTTACTGTGACCTACATAGAATTAAGCACTCATAATAGGTATTAACATCACATTTTTCAGTTTTGCCTTCAAATTCTTAGGGTGATCTTAGTTTCAGCTTTGAATTCATGTATGCAAAAAAAAAAAAAAAGCCAAAAGAATAATTTTCTTCTTGCCTTAGAGAACTAACTGTAAGAAGAGTTATGCTTATTAAAAAAATGTGACTGCAGCCAGAGGCTTATAGTCCAATACAATAAGGTCTAATTGAAAACTAATTGCATTCATGAGAAAATGTGTTTCTCTAACCTTCCAGTTTAGATATTCTAATACAAATATCTTTAGAACAAAGTTGAGAAGGGTCCCAAAAACCACTTAAAATCAATGGAAAATGAATAATGTAAATACTTATGAAAGTTACTGGGGCTGTAAAAATTCTATTTTATCATTTTTACTCACACACACAAACAAGAGCAACAAGAAAGACTTGAATAGCATTCACATTTATTTAGGGAATACGAGTGAAGGGAAGGCACATGGTCCTCATCGCTTACTAAGATGAGGGCATTAAAGAAAAATATTTGTGTAAAATTAAAATGTTGCTTTCTTCTAAATTGAACTAATGATACAAAAATCTATGAGTTTGGGCATATCCACATACGATCATGATAACGATGATGATGGTGAAATGAATCGATATTTCTGACAAATTTTCTATTTGAAAATTTGCAAATTGAGTAAACAATGCACTGGCCTTGGAATTGTAAATTTAAGTAAGTAGGTTGAATTCCTCAAACCCTCAGCTTCTTCAAGTTCAATCTTACATTATTTGTCTTAGTCAAAGAATGGTATGATGCCGTTTCCCATCACTGTGACAAATAGTTGACATAATATACATGTAGGAAAAGATTTCTCTGCTCTCAATTTTACATTTTACTCTATGGCTTCTTGGCTTTTGTTTTATTAGATCTGATGGGAGGCATTGCAACATATTGGAGAACATATAAGTCAAAGACAATGCTCATTCTACAGTGGTAGGAAAAAAGGAGATATTAGAAGGGACTCTAGGTCCTTATAAAGCATTTTCCTATTGAACTCTGGTCTCCCAACAGACCTTGCATATTAAAGATAAATCCACCCTCCAAAGTACCACAGATTGGTATGTAACTTTGGACGAAGAACTACAACCTGAAAGTCAAAAACATTGTGGCAAGATTATTTATTTATACTGTTTGTTTTGTATGCCTTGAATCCATTGAGCAAGTGCCAAATCATGGACCTAAATATCAAACCATTGTGGTAATATATTTTTTCTAACCATCAATTTTTTTAAATTAAATCTTACAAGGTCTTTCCTATGATGAGACTTATACCTTGGAGCATGACTGGCAGGATGTTTGTATTGCAATATTATGCCCCTGTATTTTGACATTTGTAGCTCTTACAACCGTTTAAAAGTTCTTTCAATGCACAAATACAGATATTATTGAAAGATTTTTTAATCTTTATTAATTGCAGTTTATTCACTTTGTATCCCCTCCTGTAGCTCCCTCTCTTCTCCCCTCCCAATCTCATCCTCTCTCCTCCTTTTTCATCCATGCCCCTCCCCTAGTCCACTGATATGGGAGGTCTTCCTCTCCTTCCTTCTGATCCTAGTCTATCAGGTTTCATCAGGAGTGGCTGAATTGTCTTTCTCTGTGGCCTGGTAATGCTGCTTCCCCTTCAGGGGGAGGTGATCAAAGAGCAGGCCAATCAGTTCATGTCAGAGACAGTCCCTGTTCCCATTACTACGGAACCCACTTGGATACTGAAATGCCATGGGCTACCTCTGTGCAGGGGTTCTAGGTTATCTCCATGAAACATTTTTATATAGGTTTAAAAATTGAGGATAATGAAACTGGACAAAGGAAAAAGAGAATAGAAACTGGCTTTCAACTAGTGATTGCTGTGTATAAGTATGTTCATCACTTGGATAAATAGGTACATTTAGTTACATGCAATAAAGCTTTGTACATATATAAATAGGAATGAAATAGACAGCATCTGATAGCCGGTAGCTGGTCAGAGGATAAGCTTAATGGAATGAATAAAAACCATAAGTTGGAATGGAGTTCTGTGGACTTCTACTGTGCTAAGCATAGAATTCCCAATTACTGGATTATCAGAGAATTTGGTAGTTTTCAGGGAGAAACCAAGATTTCTACAGAGGGAGAAACTAATAGAGTGAATCACAGAGAAGTGCTTCATTAATATTTGGTTAAATATACAGTTAAAACTTTCATGCATGTGAGTCATGCATCCATGTTTCTAAGTTAGATATGCATATTTGGGGAAAACATGACTTTACTGAATTTGTATAACCTTTTTTTGTTGATATTACCTTAGTAACATTGAATGATGACTAGTCATACAGCATTTATACTCTAATGCTCATTTCAAACAAGAGAGATCACTTAAAGTATTTGGGATGATGTGAACAGGTTGAACATTTTATACAAGGGACTTGAGAATTTGTGGCTTTTTGTATTTATGTAGGTTGGTCAGAATCTGTGTCCTATGTCCCACAGACACACAGAGAGAAATGTATTTTGGTCAGTTGACAGTCTTAATGATGGGTTTTTAGTGAATATCAGCATGTCATGTGGGTAAAATAGATAGAACTGAGTATCTTCCCAGGACATAACTGAATGAAACAAGATTATTGTCCCTAGGAAAGCTTACTTAAGTATATTTAAAGGATAAGATGTTAAAATACAAGTTTTATTTAAATGGTAAGGTATAGATTAACCAGTGGTGACCTCAGAGGACAAATCTTTTCTGCAGGGATTTAATTCAATGACAGCATGCAAAAGCAACTAAGGCAATCACAGCAGCACAGGTTGAAGCCCAGGTCTTTGGGGCACCATTCTGGACAGAAGGCTCGGCAGCAGTGTGGAGCCTGTTTACTTCCTCTCTAGTTCACATATTGACATGATGAACCTAAGGCAGAGAATTTGTGCAGGTTGTTACAGACCACTGAAATGATGCAATGTGAAGAGGTCCAAGAGGAGAGTAAACACACATACATATTAAAAGATGTAAAAAAAAAAATCACAAGAGAGAGAAGAAATCTTCAGGGAAAATGATATAAAGAATCATCATGGAGGAGGAAGCCAGAAACACATTTTAGATCTGTCTGAAGGGCACCAAAGAGTCTTTTAGGAGGCAGCAGAATAAGACTACACTATCCATAAGGTAGAAAACACCCTTTGTTAAGACAGGAAAGTATTACCCAATATTAGATGATGGATGATGTAGATATTGTGAAGGGTTTTGTGTGTGTGTGTTTGATTGTTTTTAAATCATTACCAGAAGTTTCTGTGTTAAAAGTGAGTGTGACTTGAAAAAATTAGGTAGCTTTTGTTAAAGTTATTCTTCAACAATTCCATGCATGTATACTCTGAATTTTTATCAAATCTGTCCCTTACTCTCCTACTCTAACTACTTCCTGAGCCTTCTACCTCATCTTCCTCCTGACTTCAGGTTATTTATTTATGTATCCATCTGATTTCAGTTAGTGCTACTTACAAGTTTAGAGATATAGAATCATCTACCCAAGCATGGATACACTATCATTAACTTCTAAACAAAAGTAACTTTCCTTCTTCATGTAGCCACCAGCTTGCAGTATTTACTCAGCTAGAGGTAGGGCCATTGAGTTTCACCTGCTCTATGCTTGAAATTTTAACTGGATTGGTCTTGAATAAGTCTTGTGCAGGAAACTACTGATTCAGTGAATCCACATGTGCCATGTCCAAAGGATGGCATCTATTTCTATTCTCTCATCTTTTATCTACTCACTCTGTGATGTCCCATGAACCTTAGAGGATATCTCTTCTACAGCTGAGCATTCACAGTTAATTATTTCCAGAAGATGTAAAGCTCTCCCATGCTCATGGCTTGGCAGGATTAACATACTAAAAATGGCCATCTTACCAAAAGCAATCTACAGAATCACTGCAATTCCCATCAAATTACCAACACAATTCTTTACGGAATTGTTTAAAGAAAGAAAAGTTTTCTTGAAAGAAAATTTTCAGCTTTATATGGAATAACAAGAAACCCAGAATTGCTAAAACAATTCTCCACAATAAAAGATCTTCTGGAGGTATCTCCATCCCTAATCTCAACCTGTACTATACAGCAACAGTAATAAAATCTGCATGGTACTGGCGTAGAAACCAGATGGTGGATCACTGGAATCAAATAGAAGACCCAGAAATAAATCCACACACTTATGGACACCTGATTTTTGACAAAGATGCCAAAACCATACAATGGAAAAAAGATAAGATCTTCAACAAATGGTGCTGGTCTAACTGGATGTCTACATGTAGAAAAATGCAAATATATCCATATTTTCACCCTGCACAAAACTAAAGTCCAAGTGGATCAAAGACTTCAACATAAAACCAAACACACTAAACCTGTTAGCAGAAAAAGTGTGGAAGAAGCTTGAACTCATTGGCACAGGAGACAACTTCCTGAATAGAACACCAACAGCACAGGCTGTAATATCAACAATCAATAAATGAGACCTCATGAAACTGAAAAGTTTCTGTAAAGCAAAGGACACTGCAGTCAGACCAAAATGACAGCCTACAGATTGGGAAAGGATCTTCATTTATTCCCATTTTAAATAATAACTTGTTGGTTTTAGTTTGAGAATCTCATCTGTTTGTACAAATTTACTTCCCATTTTCTTCCCTCTAGCTCCTTCTAATTCACTCACCACTTTTCTCTCCCAACTTCATGTATTCTTTTATAAACTCATGGAGTCTGTTTAGTACTGTTTGTATGTGAATGGGTATAGAACATGCACTGGATCATGTGGACTATTTCAGGAAGGTCTGCTTAAGAAGAAAACAGTTTTTTTCTGTATTACAGCCATGGTGGAAAACTTAATTGAATTTTAAGTGGTTGAGAAATAAATTGAAGGGCATCAAGGGTAGTATGAAATTTCCTGATTTATGAACGTTGCAAAGTTTTAGAAATGATGCTGATAGCTCTAAATCCCTGTGGATGCAGTCAATGACATTGAAATATACATGCAATTTAGTTTTAAAAAAAGGAAGAAATTTTCATAATTATTAAAACATAAAATATATTATCTGTGGATTAATGCATGAAACACATTTGACAGTGGAGCAGGAGCCTTAGAGGATACAGCAAGCATGGAAACAGTTCCATACTGAACCCTGATAGTCACCATAACGAATGGAATTGTCTCTACACTTAGAAATGGAGGTTTGGAAATGCTGAGATTCCAAAGTTGAAGTACATGATAATGCTGAACTGGGAAAAAATTTTGATAACTTATCACTAAATTAAGAAATATATTTCCTCATAACTCAAGCCTATTTAACACCCCATTGCTCAATTTTGATGTTTAAATACATTTTGCTTTCTGTTTTGAGGGTTCACATAGAAGTTGTCTTTTTGACTATGCATGAATTTTTAATTTTTTTCTTCACAATTTATTCATTATACATCCTGATTGAAGCCCCCTCCCTCAACTCCTCCCAGCCTCACCCACTCTCCTTCTTCCCTTCATCCCCTTCCCCTAGTCCACTGAAGGGGGGGGGGTTTCTCTACTCTTGTCATCTGCCCATAGGTTGTTAAGTCTCATCAGGACTGCTTGGATCCTCTTCCTTTGTGGCCTGGCAAGGCTGCATCATCAGGGCCTAGTAATCAGAAAGAAGTCAACTGAGTTCATAATAGAGGCAACCCTTGGTCCCCTTACTCAGAGATTCACCTGGAGACTGAGCTGCATGAAATTTTTATCAGTAGAAATATTAAGAATTCTCTTATTACAGTGCAATTTTCCCATACATCGTAGCAATTACAGAACATGTGTTAAAGTAGATATCATATAATGTGAAATTTCTGGTAGAGGAGACAACTTTTTTTTTTTCATTTAGGTCATAGTTATTTAGTTACACATTACATTGCCTAGTAAATGCATG
Source organism: Psammomys obesus (assembly GCF_907164565.1). NCBI lineage: Eukaryota > Metazoa > Chordata > Mammalia > Rodentia > Muridae > Psammomys > Psammomys obesus. Next base: position 23,608,664 of record NW_026596051.1, on the reverse strand, counting down.
GATTTGAATGTTTGAGAGTAAAATACCTTACATAACATAAATGCTAACAAATTTTAAAAATCTTTCTTAAAAAGAGTTTACTTTGTTGAATTCATGTCAGACCCATAATTCACTCTGAAAATTCTTAACAATATGTAAGCAGAAGCATTCTCTCATCATTCACTCTGCAAGCTTTTACAGTAAGTAAGAAAAAGAATTCTTTGGTACTTAAAGCCTCATGTTAGACTATCTGCAAAGATGTAATCAGAGGAAAAGTATATCAGAATTAAAGTACCTCTGACAATGGTCTAATCATGTTGGGCAATTGAACATGTTTGTCCAGAGAAAATGAATTTGAATGACTAAGATTGTGGTACTATAATAGAGATTCACTAATCCCCTGATCAGTTAAAATGGAATTTTCTTGAATTCACAATAACCATTTCAATAATTGGTCCACAAAGATAGAATCGGAACAATGTGTGTCTAGAGTAACCAGAATAAAAATGTGTGAAACTTACATGCTGCGTGTGTTTCTTAACCTCTTAATGACTGCAGAAAGCTTTAGTAATTTCATTGTTTGGAATAATTATCAACCACATGAAGGGATGTTGTTGCACTTATTAAACAACCTCTTTCTCCTGAGACATTTCTCAGCGTTGTCTATGTGTCTTTCCTTTCATTAACTCATGAAAGTCTACATGGTAATATACGTTGATCATCAGAATAGAGAATTCAGTGATGACAAAACTGAAACTGAAGCATTGGGAAGAGAGGGGAAATACCTTTGATGTGGAAATGACTCAGTTGTACCAGTAATAATTTTATAGGCTAATAAAACTCTTCAAACATTTTTCAATTTCAGATTCTTAATACGTCAAAAAATATTTAGCTAACTTTAGAGGGCAGCTATGAGAAGGAAGCACAATTATCCTTTAAGATGCTTCATCAAGATTCTATATCATAACGTATGCCCTTTAACATAATTGATCACTTTTCTTTTGGGCTAGGTTCACATTAGTGAGAATAACTTAATACAATTGTGAGCACATGCTGGATGCATACCACAGGCATCACATCATATTTAATGCATTGTTCATTTACATTTATCTCTCTAATATTTATGAAACTTTCTTTTGTGACAGACCACAGTTTAGACACCAGAAAAACAGCATTAGAGAATAAAACACTTCCCATTCTCACAATTTCCTTTGTATTGCAGAAAACCATTACTTATCATACTGATAAATACCAGCAGTGAGTACTAGTGAGTTATTTACCATGTGTCAGCTCCTGACATATGTATAACATACACCTGTTACTTAAAATTTAGAAATAACCTTGTGCATTACAGAAATATTATTTTGTGTGTGTGGTGTACCAGTATGGTATGTGTTCACATTTTTGTAAGTGTACATGTATGAGAATACACATGTACACATGCATGTGTTGGTCAGGGTTTGATGTCAAGTGCTTTTTATTGCTTTCCACCTTCTATAGAAAGACATGATGTCTCACTCCAGCTCAGAGCTCACAGATTTGACTAGCTTAGTTCACAAGAGCACCTTAGGAAAACCCTGTTTTTACCTCTCAAGGGCTGGGATTATAAACAGGCTACCATAACAGCCTAGCATTTGTGTGGCTGGGAATCTAATCTCAGGTCTTTATGTTTGCATGGCTAGTAACTGGAGCAATTTCCCCAAACCAGGAGCTGTTACTTTTATTCCCAGTTTACATTGTAGGAAAATGATGAAGAAAAGTTGTGCATGAGCTACTATGTCAGTGGCATAGCAAGGTTTCAAACCCAAGCAGATTGTCCAAAACTGTCTTTTGCTGCTGTCTCTTTAAGCAGTGGGTGTTTGGCTGCATAGAAAGAAAGAAAACTAGACAGCTGCCAATCAAGCATGGCAAGCAATTGGATGCTATTCAAATTTTAATGGGAAGCTATTAGAAGGTTTTAAACAAGAAAGTGATGGAAATATCATTATGTTTCCTAAATTCAACCTAACTTGTGCAGTGGGGAAAGACATTAGGACATCTGAGGAACTGTGAGCTTAGGTTAGGATGCAATTTCTGAAAGTGTTACAGGAAAAATGATGATTGGACAAATTGGTGGTGTTGAGGCAATTACAACTTGCTGATGTGGATGTTTAGGAAAGAGGACTCAGGAGAGGTATTAGATATGAAAAGTGAGATATCAGAAGAGGAAACTTAAATTTGGTTTAGAAGTAGTTAGTTTAGGATACATATTTAAAATCATTCCCGCAATCAAATGTAAAGTTCTGTGAAAAGTGAAAAGCCAACGGTCTGTGAAAAATCTGCATGTTATTGTGCAATGATCTCTTTCAAAATGAGATCAAGAAAGAAGCTATTGTCCTGAAAAAACCTGACAAACCAGGGTCAAATGAAAGGGGAGGAGATCCTCCCCTATTAGTAGACTTGGAATGGGGTAGTGAGGAGATGGGGGGGGGTACAGCAGGGATACAAAGTTAACAAACTGTAACTAATATTAAAAAAAAATAATAAAATAAACATTTTAAAAAAACAAGCTAAAAATGAATAAATAAATGAAGGGTGATAAATTAAGATGGAAAAAATGAGCAAATAATTGGGACAAAGAAGAAACATTTATTTAATTTAATTTAATTTTATTTTTGGGTATTGTACTAAAAAACATCATTTAGTTCTTTCTACAAATTTTGTATCATGAGAAGATTACATGGAGCAAATTGGGTCCATACTTTCCTGGATGGGTTGATGTTCCCCTCCCTCTGCTAGGAGGCTAGTCTAGTTAGTGGGTGTCCTCTTTACTCCATGGCCTTTGCTACGAGGAGTCTCTGTTTGAGTCCCCTTCATATCCTCCCAGGAGTCTACCCTTACTTAGGTTTCCAGCTTGTCACAGAGATACTTCCATCAACACTTTCCCCTTTTTCTGTCCTCTAGCCCTTGTTCTCCCCAGGTCTGATCTCCATCCTCCTAACTCTGTGCCCCTTCTCCTACTTTTTTCCTTCTCTTCGACCACTACCTCTCTGTATTATATCTGCCCCTCTGAGTAAGAATTATGCATCTTCCCTTGGGTCCTTTGAGTTACTTATCTTCTTTTGGTATGTGCCTCAAAATATGCTTCTCCTGTACCACATGGCTAAAATCCCACTTATAAGTATGTGCATATCATGTGTGTCTTTCTGGGTCTTTATTATTCAGTCAGGTTGATCCATCCATTTGCCTGCAAAGTTCACGTTTTTTTTTTTTTGTTTGTTTGTTTTTTTTGTTTTTGATAGCTGAGTAGTATTCCAATGTGTCACAGGTTCTTTATCCATTCTTTGGTGGAGGAACATCTAGGTTGTTTCCAAATTTTGGCTTTTGTTAATAAAGCTGCTACGGTGTTTTCACAGCATCCCAGATTTCTTGGATGTTCTATTTCAGAAGCGTTTTAGTTTTAACATTTTCTTTGACTGATGTATCAATTTCTTCAATCGTATTTTGTAGCCCTGAGATTCTGTCTACCATCTCTTGTATTCTGTTGGTGATTCTTGTGTCTGAATTTCCTGTCCTCTTCCCTGAGTTGTCCATCTCCAGGTTTGCCTCACATTGTGTTTTATTTAGTGCTGCTAATTCCTTTTTTTAGGTCTTGAACAGTTCTATTTATTTCCTTCTCCTTTTGTTATTTCCTGTATTTCTTTAATTTACTTAAGGGATTTGTTCAGTTCTTTCAGTTGTTTGATTATGTTTTCCTGTGCTACTTTGAGAGCTTTATTTTCCTTCTTTACAGCCTCTATCATTTTCATAACCTCAACTTTTTTTTTTTTTCTTCAGGTATGATAGTACCTCCAGGGCTTACTGTGGTAGAACTGCTGGTTTGTGATGGTGACATGTGGCCCTGAGTTTTGTTGCTTGTGTTCTTATATTGGCCTTTAGCCAACTAGTTGACTCTGATGTTTTGTTGGCCTTGTGGTCCCTCTCCTGGATTCACTGTCATTGTCCCAGTTGGGCCAGGTAGAAGGGGAGCAGGAAAAAAAGATCACCAATAAGAAAGCTTATCCAGTGCCCCACAGGCCTCCTCAGGATGGGGGATAATGAGTCTAGGTCCTGTGCCCAGCTCAGCCTATGTGTCTGTGACCCAGGTAGGTCACACAGATGGGGAACAAACAGAAAGATCTCCAAGCTGAAAGCTGGTCTGGTGCCACAAAGGCCTCCTTGGGAAGGAGGCCAATGGGGCCTTGGGTCCTGCACTCAGCTCACCTCTGCTGGGCTATGTTTGTGACCCAATTGGGCCAGGCAGATGGGGAGCAGGCAGAAAAATCTCCAAGCCAATAACTGGTCCGGCACCACACAGCCCACCCTGGGATGGGGCTCAGTGGGTCTTGGATCCCATACCCAGCTCACCGCCATTGAGTTTGCTGTCCCTGCTGGGCTTGGTGTCTGTGATGCCGGCGAACCAGGAAGTGGGGAGTAGGAAGAGAGAACTCCAAGCTGAAAGTTAGTCTGGTGCCACACAGGCCTCCTCAGGATAGAGGACAACGGGGCTTGGGTCCCACGTCTAGCTCCACTCTGCTGGGCTCTGTATCTGTGACCCAGGTGGGTCAGGCAAATCAAAACAATATATTTTTTATTTAAAAAAAAAAAACAACTAAAGCAGTACCACATAGATGGCAAGGGAGTAAGAATGCTTGCTGTGAAAATATGAGAACCTGTGTTTGAAAGTAACACATATAGAGAAAGCCAAGTAAAGAGGCTGATGCACCTGTAGACCTGTATTCAGAATGGGGACAGCAGGATCACCAGGGCCACGAGCTTCAGTGAAAGCCTTTACCTAAAAGGAACATGACAGATAATATATAATAGATATGGGAATTATTAGCATACACAGGGCATGTCAACCAGGAGAGATGACGGTGCTTTTTAGAAATAGGAATTAAAAAAAAAAAAAAAAGAGTACATTACTCTGTTTACTTTGAGTACATTACTCTGTTTGCTTTGACAGGAAGAATTATTTTTATTCATTGCTGTACTCCCTGACACAAGCACTGTGTTTATCAACAAGTTAATGATTGCCTTAGATGGCATTAGGCATGCCTCTGTGACAGGGCTCTCTAACACTTCTGAAAGGCCCTGAGGTAGGACTCCCTTTCAATTCCATTTCGTAGGTCAAGAAATTGGTAAAAGCTTAGAATTGTTGCTATTCTAATACATATCTGTACCCTGTTCTCTATGTATAAATATTTAGTTAAAAACTCAGGATCAAGAGACTCATTCCAACAATTTTGAGTATAATTGTATATTTTAAAGTCTTTTAGTTATCGTAAGATCGTTTTGTTATTTTGTTGATAAGACAAGCAACATCATTAATTCTTGTGGAGGGGCTAGGACTGGCCAAATGTCAAGTTTAAGTCAGCTAATTAGTGTTAAGCATCATGATCATGCTTGCAGCCTTATACTCCTTGTATGAGCTCCTACTATTTGTTAGAAGTATGAAGAATTAATAAATGTGTAAACATAACTAATTTAAAAAATGATATTGATGACTAAAATTATGTAAATTCTTTGCAAGAAAATAATGAAAAGTGCATTTGGCATCTAATAAATGAACTCACACTTGTGGAGTTTCAGTATATTGTTTTCATGTAATTCTTTCTAAATATATTAACATGTAAAAATAATATAAACAACCCCAATTAAAAATGAACCACAACTAAACACCAATATCATCTAATTTAGTCTGAAAACGTTTCTCTAATGGACTCTGGTTGTGGTGCAAACTTTAATAAATATCATTTTATTTATTTTCCTAGTCCTGGGAAGGCTCAATTTAGAAACAATTAATTATACTAATTAAGTGATACAATTGAAGTAAGCAAGCACTGTTGAAATAGTAAATAACAAAGTTGGTAACTATTCACTATTCAATACTATTAAATGTTTTGTACTTATAGGATGTAACTTTAAATGAATAAGCATGATAAAATAAAAGAAATGTATTTATTAAATTAGAAGACATTTTAAATAGCATTATCAAAGCAGGAATTAACTCATTAATTCCTGTAGTATTCTTCTCTGGAAAATTTACTAGGCATCTGAAATTAAATCTTGCTTTTGCTATAAAAGTTTTGTTTAGTAGAAAAGGCTGATCTTGAACTTATGATTTTTTTATCTTTGCCTCTAAAGTTCTGGAGTAATTGAGGGGTGTCATTATGAGTAAATGAATAGTCACTATCATCTTTAAAGATAAAAGGTAACATAAAGATAAAAGGTAACATAGGCCCAGCAGCCACTATGAATTGATGTCCTTATCTTTTTGTATCAACTTTGACTCTTGATAATAGTAGAGGCAGTTATGACTGACATCAGTTTCATCACATATAAATTTTTAATAGTATGACTAGGTGGAATTTTTATACTTTTGATAAATAAAGGAGGCAAGGATGATCAGCAGTTTTATAAAGAAGAAACGTTCACATTTCAAGTTTTTGTGTATTCATAGAAAGTTATACAGAAGTTTCTTCGAGAGATTCTGTCAAGTTCTGAGCACTCAGGTTCATCTATAAGATACTCTTTAGGATTCATTGTTGTTGAATATTAATATTACTATTGATTTATCTTTGAGTTAAGCAGCAGGTATTCCTAAACCAGCTGTATACCAAGTCACCACACAAAGACTAGGACTTATTTAATTAACCTAGAGCACAATGCTAGGCAATAGTTATTCCATCCTAAACCTTCAAGCCTGCATAGTTTCCTGCCATTCAAATTTCACCCATTATACTTGCTTTTAGTTATATCTTAGGTCCAGGTCCGGCTTATCTTTCCTCTTGGTTCTAAGTCCTGTCCTGCTGATCTCCCCTCTCTTACTACTTCCACTTCTTTCTCCTCCCCTCTGGATCAGGATGTCCCACCCTATTCTCTCCATTGCACAGCATTATCTGGTTGTTTAATTGAAAATACAGAGAACAAATGGCTGCATGTTTACACAAACTTGAGATAGGTGATGATTAGAATAAGCATCACACTGCAATGTCCAGATTGAAACCAGATGGTGCAATAGAGAAATCAGCATTTGAATGAACAATGGTAAATTGCATACATTCCACAAGAGCATTATACCACCAATGCATGTTATATTCATATGGCCTAATGTCTTGCTTTCAGGCCTATAAAATTGCCATTTTAGTGGCATATATTCTATACAGAACTACTCATGTTCAGGAGAGAATGTGAAAAGACATAGGAAATCTTCAAATGATGATCAGTGTTAATGGTTTAGTAAGAGTCTTGTTTCAGGTTTCCCCATAACAAAGTGTGTTGAGTAACAAGTGAACTATTACAGTGTTTACTCAGTATAAAATTAGTACAGGGCTGTATCCTCTTGATACACAGTTGTAGTACATGTCCATGGTGCTGAGCTATTTGGCTTAGTGGATCCAACATAAAGAAAAGTACAGCCCTGGTCAACTCCAAGTCCTACCTTTACTTTCATGTAAACCTCGATCAGACCTTGCATCTTCTTCTTATCATTATGTATTAAAATTTATTCTATTTTATGTGTATGAATGTGTGCCTGAGTGCATGTATATGTGCTATGTATATACAGTGCCTACAAAGGCCAGGAGAAAGTGTCAGATGTCCAGGAACTGGAGTTGCAGATGTCTTATGAGGCACCACATGGGTGCTAGGTACTGACCTTGGGTCCTGTCCAACAGCAGCAAGTATTATTAACTGGTGAGCAGTCTCTCCATCCCTGACATAATTACTTACCCTTTTTTATAGTGCTAGCTCTATTAATCAGAATGAATCCCCTCTCAAGTTCATCTCTCTTTTAGTGGATGACAATATTTAGAGTAAATTATGCATGGATGATTCACCAGGTTGCTAACTTGGGAAGTGAGAAAGCTAAGTTATTTCTAGTATGTGGAAACAGATCGCTTTAAAATAAATTGACACTCAAAAAGTTATAATTATTTTCATTTTTGCCACAATTTATTAGCACTTCATGCAATTTCCTTATTTTGTCTTTTGTCAGGGGAGGAAACTAAAGCTTAGATAAATTAAAAGACTTCTTCAGCATTAGCCAGTAAGTCAACATATTGTTAAAATGGGATTCAAATTCAGTTGTGCACAGAGCCTCCAATTTCCACATATTTGACTGCAAAAAATAAATGAACTCTTTTGGACATTTAACACCACAAGATCACAGCCCACAGAGTCAACTGATCAGGGCTCATGTGGACTCACAGAGATCAGGGCCTGCAGAGTTCTGACCTAGATCCTCTGCATATATGTTATGGTTGAATAGCTTGATGTTCTTGTGGAAACAGTGAGAATAACAGTGAGAGTAGGGGCTGTTCCTGACACTTTGATGTACTTCCTGCACCTTTTTCTGTTACTGCTACTGGGTTGCCTTGCCCAACCATAATCTGATGGAATATGTCTGGTCTTACTGTAGTTTGTTATGTCATGTTTTGTTGATGCTTCTGGGAGGCCTGCTCTTTTCTGCGGGGAAGAAGGGGATAGGTCTGGGGGAGAAGGAAGGGGAGGGGAAGAGGCTGAGGGAGGAAAGAGAGAGGAAACTGTGGTCAGGATGTAATACATGCGAGAAGAATAAAATAAATAATGTTTACAAAAATAAAATAGAATAAAAAATTTTAAAAATGTCCTCTGTTCTGGCCTTCCCTGTTCTTTTCCTAGGAGTTGAATAGCTAATAACTCTTGGCTTTATTTCTTATTTACGTTTTTTTTTTTTTTTTTTTTTTTTTTTTTTTTTTTTTTTTTTTTTTTTACAGGTTTCAGTTAAGGAAGCCCTTTCCTTCTTCCTTCTGACAGTTATATAAATAAAAGCACAGACACAATTTTGGAGTTTTAGATTGTGTCATTGGAGAGGAGCCCTAATTACAGCACCCAATGCTCCCATTAAGATGGAAAAAGCAAGATAGGTCATTGTCACAACTCCCTAGTTACTGTTAAGGTTACCTACTCAGAAATGCTAATGATGAGAACAGGAGTTAGATATTGGCCAGAGAGTTTAGGGTAAGAAAGACCCCAAAGCAATCACTTTTTGTTTGTTTGTTTTGTTTCTAGTTTTGATTTTGGCTAAAAACCAAAAATGTCACTGGATTTCTTGAGAGCTTCACCCTTGTCATTTTGAAGAGATTCTAGTCATGTTTGGGAGCACTGATCTCGCATGATATTACTAAATGATTTTGAGAGAGACTTCTTTAGAGCTACTGACATTAGAACAATAATAAAGGCTTATTAGAAGAACATTCTTGGTCAAGAGAATGGAGTCCCTGGCCTTGATGGAGACCTAGCATTTTATTTGGCTGAAGTCTATGACCTGGTTAAGAGCCCACATTTAAGTGGGTTGGCTCAGCAAAGATCATATTAAAGAGTTGGGAAGAATAATTAGTTTTTTAAAGTGATAATGATGTTCTCTTCCCAGAAATCCCTTCCCTTGGGCAGCAGCTTTCCAGTCCATAGCCCCGTAGCTTCATATGTCTTTCTACTTTTTTAATTATTCAGGAAGATGTACCTTTTCTAAGCATGATTTCCCTTAAAGTGTGGTTTCCTAAAGTTTTGAGTTTCTTTACTCATTCTCTAAAGTACCCTTCCCCACAATGTGACTGCACATCTTCTGTGTGTCTCAATTTTATGCCTGCTCACACATCCTGGTCTTTTCCCTTTACTCCTTCGTTCTCTTCCTCTGGTTAACTGCTGAGATTTTATATCTTGCCTGCCCTGGGCATTTTTCTTCTAAACTCTAATAAAATTGTCCTCAAGCTTAAAAAAATAAAATGAAACACCAGTATCATTCTTTAATATATATGAGAATGTACTTTAACTATAAACTTGCATATAAAATAGTCATGTTTTATATTCAAGATAAAGCATTAATGTGCCATTAGTACTGGCAGGAAATCGGTCACCATATTTGCCCCAAAGGTTTCATTGAAGCATAGTGTTGATTACTTCATTTCTGTTTAAGTTAGCTGTTGACTATTACCCTCTAGCAGCAAGGGGACATTCAATGAGTAGAGTAGAAATTTAGAATGGGATATGCTTTCTGATGGCTCTATTACTCCCTAGATGGGTGGACTGTATTGTTATTCAACCTAAGTGCACTAATGTTTTCGCCTGTGATACAGGAATTTACATTTCACTGTCGAGCAATGGGATTCAAAATACAGCACAAAGTAAAATAAAATAAATATTGCTTAGAGTTCTCACATGAAGCAATTTCTTAGGCAAGACACATAATTTAGCAAAATTAATTTGTTTCTAAAGAAGAAGAATGCAAGTAGCACTGAGGTAATAAACTGACTCCCTGGAAAGAAGAGAAAAAATTTACTTGGTAGTGTTTGCTGATTCCAGTGATGCAAACACTCCCTAGTATCTAATTTCAACCCATCAACCTTCCCTATCAAATGCCTGAGTCTTGGTGATCTGTCCTTCTCAGCCAATAGAAGCTCATTTCAGCCTCCAATGAGTGTTCAATGGAGCATTTTCCTTTCTAGTAACTTCCATGTTCAAAAAGATTGAATAAGTGTGAATTACCTATTAGAATTTTACAGTTGAAGGATAAATTTCCTACAAACATAAGTGCCTTTTTAGTCCACATTTCTAAAAAAGGTGGACTATTTTTAATAGATTTATAAACTATACAAGACATGAAAAATGTTATATTAGGAATGTTTCATAGAATCACATTTTGATATACTACAGCACATTCCTATTATACCTTAGAACTCACAAAATGAATAAAATAGAATACCAATGTGTTTTTAAAAGTCTCAGGAGCAATAATAATATACATGCTGTGATCAATACAGAGACTAAAACAGTCCATCCACAGGGCATTAATTCTCCAGAAGCATTCATGGTCTTCTCTTGATGCTAAATAAAATCAACATTATTTCAAAACATCTTATTAAACATTTCATTTATCCTTTGCCATATATGCTTTGTGTTTTTCATTTATCCTTTTCAATATCCTTTTCAAATCCATTATAATGTCACTCTTACTTCATATTTTCCTACACCTTCTTTTCAGACACTTGAGTTTCAGTTTTACTCTTTTATATTAAATCTTCACTGTTCTTTCTTTCAAGTCTTCTTTCTTCTGTTAATGCAATTTTATGCAACAGAAGCAGTTTTTACTTTCTAAATTTGTTTTGGGGTCAGAGGCAGTCCCAGTTCAGATCTCAGTACTTCAGTCGTATGAATACTATTAAATGAATCCATCTATCCATCCATCCATCCATCCATCCATCCATCCATCCATCCATCCAGGTACCATTTTAATTACAAACAACAATCTGTACACCAAGCCAAAACTATTTCTCCCATTGTTCTTTAATTGCTTCTCTATAACAACACAAGTATTACGTTATTTAACTCAATACTGATGAGTTGAGTATCTTTTGAAAAGCTTATCACCTTATTACATGTTTATTTGTGTGCATCTTTATTTACTATGTTGTCAGAAGGCATGGTTGCAGGACTTGATCCTCTTGTTTAAGTAGGTGACTCTCAGGCATTGAACCAAAGTTATCAGGTGTCTTTATGCTATGAGCCAGGTTGTGGTTCTTGTTTAGTCTATTCTTCAAAACTACTTGTAATCCACTGTAGGTAAAGAATCACACAGTGTATATTATTTTATATCTAATTTTTTAAATTTAAAGTATTTTGAGATTATTTATTGATTTTTAGCATTTTATTCTCATAGCTAATAAAACATTATTTAAGGACATAGCACATTTTTGACATATTCTGTGTATGGATTTGGGGTTATTTTTTTGTTTACAGCTTGTGGAGTTCATGAAAAGTACCGTCACCAGAATTTTGGTTCAAATACTAAGACATGCCTTTGGAGGTAAGATTACTAGCTTTACAGATAGTGTTAGATCCCAGGTTAGGTATATAAATGATACAATGAAAGACAATAAAAAATTGTCTAAAGTGTTATAACATTTTAACATATATTGGCTACATATGAGAGTTCCAATTACTTTATCTATGTGCATCCACTTAAGGACCATCCACCAATACTTCTGGCTTTCTAAATTCACATTTCAGTGAATATATGGTTATGTTATTTTAGTTTTAAATGCACTTTTATTAAAATTTAATCATTCTCTGAATAAGGATTGCGCATCTTACCCAGGGTCCTCCTTTTTGCTTAGCTTCTTTAGGCTTAAATATTTTAGCATGGTTATCCTGTATTATATGTCTAATAGCCACTTATAAGTGAATGTATACCATGTGTGTCTTTCTGCTTCTGGGATACCTCACTCAGGATGATCTTTCCTAGTTCCTACAATTTGCCTGTAAATTTCATGATTTCCTTGTTTTTAATTGCTGAGTAGTATTCCATTGTGTAAATGTACCATAATTTCTGTATCAATTCCTCAATTGAGGGGCATCTGGGTTATTGTCAGATTCTGGCTATTATGAACATGGTTGAGCAAATGTCATGTTTTGGATCTATGCCTAGGAGTGCTATAGCTGGATCTTGAGGAAGTGCTATTCCTAATTGTCTGAAAAAGCCTCAGATTGATTTCTAAAATAGTTGTACAAGTTTACATTCCCACCAGCAATGGAAGGGTGTTCCCCTTTCTCCACATCCTCTCCAGCATGTGTTGTCATGCTGAAGAGGGAGAAAACAGGAAACAGGACAGGAGCCTACCACAAAGGGAATCTGAAAGACTCTACCCAACAGGGTATTAAAGAAGATGCTGAGACTCATAGCCAAACTTTGAGAAGAGTGTTGGGAATCTTATGAAAGAAGGGAGAGATAAAAAGATCTGGTAGGGGACAGGAACTCCACAAGAAGAGCAACAGAACCTAAAATATCTGGGCTCAGGGGTCATTTCTGAGACTGATACTGAAACCAAGTATCATGCATGGAGAAAACCTAGAACCCCTGAAAAGATGTAGTCCATGACAGCAAGTATCCAAGTGGGTTCCTTAGTAAAGGGAACAGGAACTGTCTCTGACATAAACTCAGTGGCTGGCTCTTTGATCATTTTTCCCTTGAGAGGTGGGCATGCTTACCAGGCCACAGAGGAAGACAATACAGCAAGTTCTGATGAGACCTGATAGACTAGGGTCAGATGGAAGGAGGACCCCAGCTATCAGTGGAGTGGACTGGGGGAGGGGCTTGCAAGGAGAAGAGGAACGAGGGTGGGATTGGGAAGGGATGAGGGATGGTGATTCAGCTGGGATACAAATGAATGAATTTTAATAAATAGAAATAAAAAATGAATCACTCAGGTCCATTTTTATGTGCTATTTTATAAACCTTCATGCGTCCTATGCATTGAAGTCAGTGGAATTTTAGTCCCTTTGTTTTACACTGCTTACTGTAATTATTGTTGATTTGTAGGAATTTCTTGTGTATCCTAGGTACTCATTTTCTATTTAATTTTCTCACATTGTTTTACCTGTTCCCATCTAATACACAGTCTTTTGAAACAAATAGTAGACCTTTCTATCCATTATGATTCAAAGTATTAAAGGATAGTGAAATACACCCTCACAACCACATAATACGATAGTATATATATATATATATTTACAGACAAATTCATAGATAGAAGATAGCAAAATGGATAACTACATACACCTTAACAGAGACAATCACTGAATAAAGAGAAAGTGAAAGAAAAAGAACTCTGTCTCTTAGAAACTGTATACTTATACACACACATTTATTTGACCTTTGAGACTTTTATGGAGGAGAGGATAATATGAAAATAGAGTTATAACAAAAAAGTTGTTGAGGAGTATTACTGAATAGCAAAAAAGGAATCATTTTGTAATTAATTACAAGGGTACCTCAGAATAGAGGCAGTTGGAAATGGGTGTTACACAGTGCAGACATGCATTCAGGTCCTATTTCAATTTTCACTCACTGCCTTTATTGCTCTCATCAGCGTGTAGACTCAAAGGGTGCTCTGAGCAGTGCAAGCACAGACAACTCCATGAACTGTGTGTGTCTGTGCTTTGGGTTAGGAAAGAAGCTCCTCCCTTTTTGCAGTGTTTGCCATTTTCTGAAGGCGGAACTTCAAGGCGAGTAAGACAAGTGATACTCAGTAGTTTCTACAACTGAGTCTGGACTGCAATTGTTACTAATCAACTTCTTCTATAGCCTTTATAGAGTATCTTGCTCTAAAATCTCACCATTTCTGCTTTCATGGATTATTTAGTAGAGTTAATCGAAACCCCCATTTCTGAAGGGCTCTAAGCCTGTGGGTATTGTTTCCATTTCAAAACAAGCTTTCTATGCAGGTCCATGCACAGTCACATGGACCCTTCCGGACTATCTGACAATAATAAGAGTTCGAAATGCCAGGAGTAGGCTATAATTTTTATCTGAACAAGACTCTTATTGGTTTCTTTCTCCAGTGTTTGTGAAATTCAAAGTCAAAGATGGCTGCTGTGCTATAAAATGGTCCATTGTAGGAATCTACATTTTAAACTTGTCCTGTTCTGTCTCTCTTCGGTTTCTGCCCTTTAGCTAGAAAAACCTCTTTCCCAGCGGCTTATCCTGGGCTCACTTAAGACCACTGTTCCAGAAAGCTTTCCACCTTCACGGTGTGCCTGAAGGGCTGCTCTCCTCTGCTTCCATTCTCTTTTAAAGATACCAGGCCTCTTTTCTTTTAAGTTTTATTTACTCATTTATGAGCAGGTTGTAGGCCCCTCCCTTCTTTCCTCCTGCTCCCACCCTCCCTCCCAGTTTCTGTTATCCTCCTTCTCCTACTCCTCAGAGGGGAGCCACCACCTCCCATCCCATCTACTTACCCTGGCATATCGTGTTTCATCAGGACTGAGCACATTGTCTTCTCCTGCAGCCTGGAAAGGTAGGCCTACCAGGGGAAAATAATCGAAAAGCAAGCAAGAGTCCATGTCAGAGTCAGCCCCCATTCCCCTTACTGGGGAACACATATCAGGACTGAGCTGCCCATTGAATCTCTATTACCTTGTAAGAAGTGTTTTTCTTTCCTCCCTGAATAATGATTTATGATTCATGACATAAAATTATTATTTACCAATACCTAGGATATATAGCTAGACTCTTCTCTGACTAGCTCATAACTTAAAATAACCCATTTATATTAACTTTCATTCTGCCACATGGCTGATTACCTGAGCTCAGGTATCATGTGTGCATAGTCTTCACACCTTGTCAGCTGAAATTCATATGCCTGGCTCTATCTCAGAATCCCTCTGTCTGTTGGATGCCTTACCTATTTCTTGTCTCAGCCATAGGCTATAGGTTTTTTAATTGACAGGTGTTGCATCCATACTACACAAAAGAAATTCTTTCTAAACTCTTTCTCACTATTTTTCTGTGAATTGAAGAGAATGCAATTTCCCAACACATAGCCAAATGCTATATTCTCATAACATGGCAGTTACAAGTGAGTCCATTCTTTCAGTGATTTTTTTTTAATGTTTTTGGTTGTTGTTGTTGTTGTTGCTATAAGGGACAGAATTAAAGAGTGTGATCAGCTCACACTGTTTTTTCTAAATATCTGTCAATGGCTCTCATGTTTACCACATTGTCATCTCCTTGTCCCCACATAGCATGAGTTATAGTAATGTTTTAGTTTACTTATTTTCCAATGAAGAAAATAAGTAGCTTCACAGGCTTCCTATAATATATCTTACTTTATAGACTAAGAACTCAATGTGAAATGGCCCATTGGGAAATGATCAATAAGTAAGAGCATCCTTTGGATCAAGAGTAGGCTGAATTTGGTGATGACTCTATTCAATATTAGAATTTATAAATGAATGGCTCTAACAGAAAGGTCTTAATGATGCCTTTGGTGTTTGTTGGGATGTCCTTCAGACAGCCATTGTTGGTCCTTAAAATATCTATTTCACTCTGTCTGACATGCAACTGTCTAAGTGGATACACACAGTTCCTTTGAGAAATAACAACTTAGAGCAATGCATACTTCTTTTGATGTTTTACAATTCTTTCTCCTAGGCAAGTTGCCAGTTCTGTAGTCAATAAGTGGCAGGTCTAGGACTATCACATTTACTCATGAAGTTTTTACTATGGTAAATTATTTCTTTTTTTATTTTATTTTTAATTTTTAATTTTTAATTTTTTTATTTATCTACATATATTACTATCAAGAGATTTATTTATAATCTCTGATATAAACAACTTCAACATTCCCAGAATAAATGCTTCCTTCAAACTTTGATACATCCTCATTTTTTTTATTAATTACACTTTATTCATTTTGTATCCCCCCATAAGCCCCTCCCTCCTCCCCTCCGTTCCCACCCTCCCCCCCTTTCTGCATGCATGCCCCTCCCCAAGTCCACTGATAGGGGAGGTCCTCCTCTCCTTCTTTCTGATCTTAGTCTATCAGTTCTCATCAGAAGTGGCTGCATTGTCGGAGTTCTAGGTTATCTCAACGGATAGTCCTTGGTTGCAGTATGAGTCTCTGGGAAGTTCCCTGTGTTCAAATTATCTTGTTCTGTTGCTCTCCTTGTGGAGTTCCTGTCCTCTCGGCTCTTACTATTTCCCACTTCTTACATAAAATTCCATTCACTCTGCCCATCAGTTGGCCATCAGGCTCAGCATCTGCTTTGACAGTCTGCACTGCAGAGGCTTTCAGAGGCCCTCTGTGGCAGGTTCCTAGATTGTTTCCTGTTTTCTTTTTCTTCTGATGTCCATCCTCTTTGCCTTTCAGGATGGGGATTGAACATTTTAGTTAGGGTCCTCTCTTTTGCTTAGTTTGTTTAGATGTACAGATTTTAGT
>NW_026596051.1:23544467-23591900 GCF_907164565.1 Psammomys obesus | reverse complement strand
GGGTCCTCTCTTTTGCTTAGTTTGTTTAGATGTACAGATTTTAGTGGGTTTATTCTATGTTGTATGTTTATATGAGTGAGTATACACCATGTGTGTCTTTTTGCTTCTGGGACAACTCACTCAGGATGATCCTTTCCAGGTCCCACCATTTACCTGCAAATTTCATGATTTCCTTATTTTTCATTACTGAGTAATACTCCATTGTATAGATGTACCACAGTTTCTGCATCCATTCTTCAGTTGAGGGGCATCTGGGCTGTTTCCAGCTTCTGGCTATTACAAATAAAGCTGATACAAACATGGTTGAGCAAATGTCCTTTTTGTGTACTTGAGCCTCTTTTGGGTATATGCCTAGGAGTGGTATGGCTGGATCTTGAGGAAGCGCTGTTCCTAGTTGTCTGAGAAAGCGCCAGATTGATTTCCAGAGTGGTTGTACAAGTTTACATTCCCACCAGCAGTGGAGAAGGGTTCCCCTTTCTCCACATGCTCTCCAGCATGTGTTGTCCCTTGAGTTTTTCATCTTGGCCATTCTGATGGGTGTAAGGTGAAATCTCAGGGTTGTTTTGATTTGCATTTCCCTAATGGCTAATGGGGTTGAGCATTTCTTTAAGTGTTTTTCTGCCATTCGATATTCCTCTACAGAGAATTCTCTCTTTAGCTCTGTTCCCCATTTTTTAAGTGGACTACTTGGTTTGCTGCTTTTCAGCTTCTTTAGTTCTTTATATATACTGGATATGAGTCCTCTGTAGGATAAAGGGTTGGTGATGATTCTTTCCCAATCTGTAGGCAGTCGCTTTGTTTTGATGACAGTGTCCTTTGCTTTACAGAAGCTTTTCAATTTCATGAGGTCCCATTTATTGATTGTTGCTTCTAGAGCCTGTGCTGTTGGTGTTCTGTTCAGGAAGTTTTCTCCTGTACCAATGAGTTCTAATGTATTCCCCACTTTTTTTCTAGCCGATTTAATGTGTTTGGTTTTATGTTGAGGTCTTTGATCTACTTGGACTTCAGTTTTGTGCAGGGTGATAAGTATGGATCTATTTGCATTTTTCTACATGTAGACATCCAGTTGGACCAGCACCATTTGTTGAAGATGCTATCTTTTTCCCTCTGTATGGTTTTGGCATCTTTGTCAAAAATCAGGTGTCCATAAGTGTGTGGGTTTATTTCTGGGTCTTCTGTTTGATTCCATTGATCCACCATTCTGTTTCTATGCCAGTACCATGCAGTTTTTATAACTGTTGCTCTATAGTACAGCTTGAGATCAGGGATGGAGATACCTCCAGAAGTTCTTTTATTGTAGAGGATTGTTTTAGCAATTCTGGGTTTCTTGTTATTCCATACAAAGTTGATAATTTTTCTTTCCAGGTCTGTAAAGAATTGTGTTGGCAATTTGATGGGAATTGCATTAAATCTGTACATTGCTTTTGGTAAGATGGCCATTTTTACTATGTTAATCCTGCCAAGCCATGAACATGGGAGATCTTTCCATCTTCTCATATCTTCTTCTAATTCTTTCTTCAGAGACTTGAAATTTTTTTCATACAAGTCTTTGACTTGCTTGGTTAGGGTTACACCAAGGTACTTTATGTCATTTGTGGCTATTGTGAAGGGTGTTGTTTCTCTAATTTCTTTCTCAGCCCTTTTGTATTTCAACCTTGTTATCTATTCTTTATTTTTGTGGGAAAATGTCTGTTTCTGTTTATCTTACAAAACACCTATCATTTCTCTCTCTCTCCCATCTATATATCTATCTATTAAAATACTTATCTGTCTGCCTGTTTACCATCTATATATTTATCTAACAAAACATCTGTCTATCTATCTGTTTGTTTCTCTAGCATCTATTTGTCTATATTCTGTCACTTACCTATGAGCTATGTAATCTATCCTCTGGTGCAACTCATTTCTCCAGTACTAGAGATAGCATACTGTATTAAGTAAGACTTCCAGAGAAAATACTATCCAATACGAAAGTCCTACAGCAGATGTCAATGCATTCATACCTATATTATTATCTGGATAAACCACTGACTTGAGTCTTTTCCCAAGAACATAACAGTATAGCAACATCTAGCACCTTAAGTATATCTATATTATTGCACCCTAAAAGTGGAAGGTGTCCATTCAATTGCGATTTTCACTGTAAAACAAAGTAAAATTATGTTTTAAATAGGCATTTCCTGAAGTTTTTTTTTTTATTAACTTTTAAAGATGTTTTTCAGAGAAAGAGATTCTTGAGGGCTGTCAATGGGCATAACTTTGAGTTTATGAATAAAGGTAACTTTTTCACTTTAAATTTTTTCCATTATTTTTCTGTTCCTATTTGTTTCTCTTTTTATTCCTCCTCTGCTCTCTGCCTTTTCTTTTCCTGTGTTGACACCTTTCCCCACTGCCTTCTGATTCTCCTCCTTTCCTTTTCCCTTCACCTGCTCACTTATTCTCTCAGCTCTTCTGTGTTGAGTTCAAAGGTTTTCAGTTTTTTGTGTAAGCACAGTCAGCACACAAAAGACACTACAAGTATATAATTTCCTACAAATCTCTCATTTTTATTATCAATGGTGCCCTATCAACTTCAATAATATTTATGAATTTTCTTTTTTTGTTTTATATCAAAAATGCTTTATTTGTTCAATATTTTTAACAGGAACATTTTATGATGTTTCCATCATAAAGGAAATATATTTTGAAAGCTATTTTAATTTTAAAAATAGGCCAGTGCTTAAATCCTCTCCTTCAAGAATGCTCTGATCCTATATTCCTCTCATTCTCGTGTGGGAAGAAAATATTTGTTTTATGATGACACAATATGCTTTGTGTGTTCCATTTATATCTTTTTAAAAATCCTGGAATACAGGAAGTTTCAGGATTTTTTGTTGTCTGAAATTTTATGCATGCAAATAATGTGATTTGAAAAAATCCACACACCATTTCCTTCTCTTCACTTCCTATACATATATTCCATCATTTTTAAGGGAGGCCATTATGACAAAGTTACACGTTAATCTTGTGATGTGATTTTTGATGCAGTTTATAATACTCATAGAAGATTACATGTACCTATCAAACATTCTTTCCTTCTGTATGGTGACAACTTTTGACAGCAATTTCATATGCATAGGTCAGCATCTCTTCACACCTCACACTTCTTACCTTAGCCTCTAGTATCCATTGCTCTCTTCTCTAATTTTATATTAACATTTTTAGTATTCATATGTGGCTGCCATCATGATTTATTTGTATTTATGATCTGAGAATTTTTCATATAGCATGATCTTCAGTTACATCTACCTCTTCTTCAGTTACATACATGATAGAGGCTCATTCCCTTTAAAGCTGAAGTGTATTCCATCGTATATATGGTCCTCTTCTTCAGAATCAGTTTATGGTGACTCAGGTTGTTTCTGTTTATTAGGAATTGTAATCTGTGCTTCAGTGCTCCGATAGATATAGGTGTATCTCCATAGATATTTCATTTTTCTACTGTTTCTTCATTTTCTTTTTGATTATTATCATTTACTACAATTTATTCAATTTGTAGATATTTCATTTTTGAACATGCAACCAATAATCAAACTTCTGGACTATAAAGCAATTCTATTTATATTTTGGGGGTAAATTTTCATTATGGCCATAATTACCTAAGTTTCTTCTTAGACTGTGCAACAGTATCCTTTTTTCACATTCTTGCCAAGTCTTGTTATCATTAGGTTTTTTAAAAAATATTTTTATATCCGTTACAGTTTATTAACTTTGTATTCCAGCTGTATCCCCCTCTCACATTCCCTCCCAACTCTACCCTCCCTCCCTCATCTTCTTCCTACCCTTTTCCAAGTCCACTAATACAGGAGGACCTTCGCCCCTTCCATCTGACCCTAGCTTATCAGTTATCTTCAGGCCTGGCTGCAAAATCCTCCTCTGTGGCTTAGCAAGACTGCTCCTCCCTTTGGTGTGTGTGTGTGTGTGTGTGTGTGTGTGTGTGTGTGTGTGTGTAAGGGGGGGCAGGTCAAAGAGCCATCCATTGAGTTCATGTCAGAAATAGTCCCTGTTCCCTTTACTAGGGCACCCACTTGGATACTGAGCTACCTTGGGCTACATCTGAGCAGGGGTTCTAGGTTATATCCATACATGGTCTTGGTTGGAGATATAGTCTCACAAAAGACCCCTGTGCCCAGATATTTGGTCCTGTGGAGCTCTTGTCCTCTCCAGGGCATACTTACTCCTCCTTCTTTCATATGATTCCCTGCACTCTGCTGAAGGTTTTCTTCTGAGTATCAGCATCTGCTTTGATACACTGCTAGGTAGAAGCTTTCAGAGGCCCTCTGTGGTAGGCTCCTGTCCTGTTACTTGTTTTCTCCTACATCCAATGTCCAGTCATCCATTTTCTTTTCTTTTTCTTTCTTTCTTTTTAGTGAGAATTGATTCCATAGCATACAATAGAGACCAGATCTAACCCTCACTGCACTCCTCCTAGACCCCCAGCTCTCCTGTCACATAGATTTGCTCCTTCACCATTACCTCTTCAGAAAATATCAGTATCATGAAAAAGGACAGCCAAATTGGACAAAACAAGATACAATAAAGAAAAGATGACAGCCCTCAGACCAAGGCTTGATGGCAGCAAAATAAGACAGAAGCCTCAAAAGTAGGCAAAAGAGCCAGAGTCACATCTCCTCCCCCTGTTTGGCATCTCACTAAAACACTAAGCTAGCAGTCATACCATATACACAGAGGACCTGGTAGAGACCCATGCAGGCCTCATCTTGCTACTTCAGTGTCTGTGTGTGAGCCCTGCTTAGCTGATTCCAGGGGCCATGTTCTCTAGATGTCCTCTGTTCCCTCTGATTCCTACAGTCTTTTCTCCCCTGCTTCCATGGGGTTCTTTGATCTCGGAGAGGAGATCACTGAGAACTCCAATTCAGACTTTTTCTTGGCTAAAAGTTTGACTGTGCACTTGCTCCCATCTGCTGCCAGAGAAAGCTTCTATGATGACATAATAAGGCACTAATCTATGAACACAGCAGAATATTATTAGGAATTATTTCATTAATTTTTTGACTAAGTCATATTTTCTTCTACCTTAAATTTCTGGACTATCCAGTTTCCAGCTTCTGGTCATCCTAGCAGTGTTGGGCATGAACTTCCTCTTGTGTAGAGAGGATTTTGTACCTGGGTTGTATTCTGGGTTTCTTTTTTCAAAGTTTGTGAAGTGCATTCTTTCTCCAGAGAGACTAGAACATAGAAGTGAAGGTTCCAAGAAAATACCTGTGTGACCTCACTATGTTCAATGAGCAGAGTGGAAGTCGTTCTCTGCAATGGGACCCCAGTGTCAGTTTTCAAGGGGGCGTCCTTCTGTTCTACCATCATCTTGGGTTGTTTAGGGAGCTCATTGTCCAACAACTCAATATAGTGGAACGAAAGTCTGATTCCAAAGGATAAACAGTTCAGATTCTGTATTCTCCATTACTGAAAGTCTTCACTAGGGTCGGTCATCCATACAGATTCCAGGAAGTTTCCACTCCATGAGGTTCCCACACTGCCCACCCCCCAAATGCCCCTCTGATTTCAGCTGTCTCTTCCTGCACTCCCTCCCTCCATCTTTTCCCTTCCTCACCCTTTCTGTTCCCATCATCCAGGCAACTGACATAATCTAATCTTTTACCCATTCTCAAAGAGATCTATGCTATTTCCCTATGCCCCCCCCTTTTTTTTTTACCTCACCTCTCTTGTATCCTGATTACAATGTACTAAATATCTTCTTATAAATAAATATTTACCATATTTTTTCTGGCCCTGGGTTACCTCACTCAGGATAACTTATTTTAGTTGTATCCATTTGCCTGCAAATTTTGTGATGTTGTGTGTGTGTGTGTGTGTGTGTGTTTTAACCAATGAGTAATACTCCATTATATAAATGCACCAAGAAGTCATCCATTTTCAAATAGATGTGAAAATAGTATGGCTTTGTTTTGAAATATTTTAATGATCAGTGCTGTTGAATATTTTCTTAAATGCCTGTTATTTATTTGTATAGTGTGTCTTCTTTTGAGAAATGCCTATGCAGAAATATTGCCTTTTAAAAATCAGATTATTTTTTCTTTGCTATTGAGATATTTAATTGTTTTTAAAATTATCTCATTATTAAATACATATATATTTCATGCATGTTATTCTTTCTATAGATTGTTCTTCACTTTGTGATGGTTTCATTTGTGAGCCTTAGGCTTTTCAGATAGATTTAATTCCATCGATTTTTTTTTTTGTCTTGTGTCCTGTGTTTTATGATCTCATAAAAATTTTCTTGGCCATTTTGATGTTTTGACACATTTTATTCATATCTTCTAGTATTTATATACTTTCAGGTCTTACAGTAAAATCTTCAGTATGGTTTGATTTCCTTTTTACTGCACATGTAGAGGAATTTAGCCATGTGTTTGTGGATGCATACATCTAATGTTCTATAAGTGAAAAAGATTACCATTGACCTGTTAGCATGGAAGGGGTTAATCCATTGGAGCTCAATCCTAGACAAAACTATAGACTGTCAAAGAATAACAAGAATGTGAGAAACGGTCTTGCCCAGAGAAGCATCACCTAATAGTTTATTCATTACTAAGTGGTTGTAGAAGTACATGATAAAGACTAAACTGATTGTATTTATATTTGTTAAGAACATATATACACATACATATGCATGTATATGTATTAATACCTTAATTTTGAGAGAAATTTAGAAAGTGATACATGGGAAAGGGAAAAATGAAGAAAGAAAAGAGGAAAATGACTTTATTGTACTCCAAATTCAAAAAGAATTTAAAAGATTATAATTTCTCAATGCATCTGTCTAACACCTTTGCTAAAAATCAACTGGCTGAGAAATATTCCATTGTATAGATATACCACAATTTCTGTATCCATTCCTCAACTGAGGGGCATCTGGGCTGTTTCCAGCTTTTGACTATTGCAAATAAAGCTGCTACAAACATGGTTGAGTAGATGTCCTTGTTGTATACTTGAACGTCTTTTGGATATATGCCTAGGAGTGGTATAGTTAGATCTTGAGGAAGTGCTATTCCTAATTGTCTGAGAAAGCACCATATTGATTTTCAACGTGTTACATCTAAACAATGGAATATTACTCAGCAATGAAAAAAAAAAAAAAACAGGAAATCATGAAATGTGCAGGTAAATGGTGGGAACTGGAAAAGATGATCCCGAATGAGGCATCTCAGAAGCAGAAAGACACACAGGGCATATACTCACTGATATGTGGATATTAGATATATAATATAGGATAAACATACTAAAATCGGTACACTTAAAGAAATGATTCAAAAAGAACTCTGGCTAAGATTCTCAATCCCAATTCAGAAAGGCAAGGAGAATGGATATTAGAGGAAGGAGAAAACAGGGAACAGGACAAAAGCCAACCATAGAGGGCTTCTGAAAGGTTCTACCTTGCAGGGTATCAAGGCAGATGCTGAGACTCATAGCCAAACTTTGGGCATAGTTCAAGGAATCTTATGAAAGAAGGGAGAGCTAGTAAGACTTGGAAAGGACAGGAGCTCCACAAGGAGAGCAACAGATCCAAAAAGTCTTGGCACAGGGATCTTTTCTGAGAGTGATACTCCAGCCAAGGACCACTCATGGAGATGGACTGGAACACTTGCACAAAGGTAGCCCATGGCAGTTCAGTATCCCAGTGAGTTCACAGTAATGTGGACAGGGACTCTCTCTGACAGGAACTGATTGGCCTGCTCTCCGATCACCTCCCCCTGAGTGGGGAGCAGCTTTACCAGGCCACAGAGGAAGACAATGCAGCCACTCCTGTTGAGACCTGTTAGACTAGGATCACAAGGAAGAGGAGGAGGACCTCCATTACCAGTGGATGGGGGGAGGGGCACAGGAGAGGAAAAAGAGAAGAAGGGTGGGTTTGGAAGAGGAGGAGAGAGGGAGGTACAGGGGGATACAAACTAAATAAACTGGCTTTGGACAGACTATGTTTCTCTAGACTGTTTGTCTCTTCCATTGATCTTAGGTATGTTTTCATGTCAATACCATGATGTTTTAATAACTTCAGCTTTTAAAGTCAGGAAGCATAATTTTTACTTTAATACTTCATGCTAATATAATTATTTAACATTAATCTTCATAAATTTCATTTATCTGACGGGATAGCAAGAATGAATTAGATATGTACCTGTTTATTTTATACTATATGCAAAGTCCATGATATCTGTAATTCTACTCTCTGTTTCAATTGTTCTAACTTAAATTGTATGGTATTTTTCTCTTGAGCTTGGCTAGATTCAGTTAATGTCCTTAAAGTTTATTATTTCTTGAAATGTGAAAGGATTTTCTTCTTCCTAGAGAATGTGTTATTCCACTGGGTAATATTAAACATCTTTATGTGAACTAGTTGATACAATATCTTGGTTAGTTTGAATAATGTTGCTATCATTTTGAGAGGCCAGATGTCTGACTCCATAGTGGGATTGCTGAAGCATAAGATAGTTCTATTTTTAATTTTGGAAAACCATTTTCATTATTTATTATATGTGCTACAGGAATAATGTACATTCCTACTAATGATTTAAAATAATTTCCATCTTTTTGTATTTTTAAGAATGGTCATGTAATTGTCATGGTAATGTATGGAGAAAGATGAAGAACAGGTATGGAGAGCCTTCAGCATTATGTGAATCTCATGCTAGTGAAAAGAGGAAAAGAAATATTGGGCAGAACGTGAACTCTAATGCAGTTTTATAATTGCACCGTTTTAGATAGATGAAATGTCTGTCTCATGGCAAAGTTATTTCCTAAAGTAGTTCTATCTTCAGAAGTTTGTCTATCCCTGGAAGACCACTTTGCTTAGTCCTTGGCTTGGAGCAATGCTCATGGACAGAAGCATCTTTTGTCTAGATACAAACATGATGTAGACTACACAGGCAGAATCTAGGGTTAGAATTCATGAGTGTAAACTAAGCTGAACCAAAATTTTTAGTACTTATGTTTTTAATATATATATTCAATGTATTTATGATTCCTCTCTGCTGTTCTATGTTTCAATAGTTGTTTCTGCTTATTGATGAATAAGATGTAATTACATGAATATACAACAGTTTATGTTATTTCTAACCCAGAGCTGTTATGAATAACACAGCTGTAAAATATTCTTGGATGAATATTTTTGTGGTTTTATGTTTTCAGTATTCTCATGAAATGACATAATGGTAAACTTTTAGGGTCATAAGATGGATGTAGGTTAAGCTTTGCAAGAATCTACTGTAGTGGTTTGAATGATGTGTCCACTGTAAACACTGGGGATTTTATTGTCTGCATTTCTGCTGGTGATGTTTGGGGAGGCTTAGGAGGCATAGCACTTTTCGAAGAATGTCACTTTGATTTATTTCTCAAAAGAAATCAAAGACCCCCACTTTTTCCAGCTACCTTCTCATGTTGTGAGCTCTCAGCTCTTCCTGCTGCTATGCTTTGCCACTGAGATGGCAGCTGGAACCCTTATCTTCTTGACGTAAAGGCCCCAAATGAACTCTTACTTCTGGTAACTGTCTTAGTCAAGACATCATTCACAGCAATAGAAAAGTAATACAATCACTAAACAGATTTCTGAATTCTTACATTTATCAACACTACATGAGTGTCAAGTTGCCCTATAGAGCACATTTGGATTTTTACTTTTAACTTTTCTTAAATTGTTTATGAAAATAAACATTATCTTAATATAGCTTTACATTTATGTTTTTAATGGCTTTAAATTATTGGAGAATACACATATGTGGATTTGTCATTTCATTATAAATTAGTTTTTGAGTATTTTATGAGGTTTTAAATAGTTCGTTGTAGTCATACTTTAGAGTAATGGTAGTTCACCATCCATCACTTATCTTTTCTATTTTTGGAATAATTCCTTTGAATGGGAAATAGTGGGGCATGGAAAGAGTTTAAATGTAATAAGCGTTTCTAGGAAGGATAAAACTTTGTCCAAATAGACTTGAGAAAACAAAATAAAGAGGCGTGGTTGGTTGTTCAAAGGGGTAAAGTTACTTGGAGATTTTCTCTTTTTGTAAAGATTTTATTGTATTATATATTTTCCTGAATGTATGTTTTTGTAGCATGTGTATACTTAGTGCCAAAATAGATCAGAAAAGGGTGTCAGATCTCCTGGGACTGGATTAACAGTTGATTTTGAGCCTCCACGTGGGTGCTGGGAAATGAGCCTGGCATCAGGAAGAAGAACCTGTACTCATTTGTATTTCCCTGATTACTTAGGACGTTGAACATTTCTTTAAGCGCTTCTTGGCCATTTAAATTTTCATTGTTGAGAATTCTATCTTTAGGTTTTTGCCCCATTTTTAAATTTGGTTATTTTGTTTATTGGTGTTTGATTTATTGAATTCATTATATATTTTGGATATGAGCCCTTGTCACATGTAGGACTGAAAAGAACAACCCATGACACCAAGCAGGGAAGTAGCAATGCTTCCATTCAGTTCTCACATGTGCACTGGTCTCTGTGGAAGGAGTCTGCTGCACTTTGAATCTGTCACAATTATACAAGAAAAGCAGCGGGACTCTCACATCTGCTAGTATTTTACCTACTGGCTTGGATGAGCTATTCCCATTTCATGGATTGTCACATTTTATCAGATATAACTGTAGTGACAAGGTTCTTTCTATCAGGCTTGACTATTCATTTAAAATCTTTTCCAAGAGAAAAAGTTATTTTAAATTTCAATAATGTATAATATGACATTTCTTTTAGTTTCATGACTAGTGTAACTTTAGATCTGCCCTTATTCGTTTTGCCCTTGTCAATGTTTATAATACTGGAAACATTTTTTAATTCTTTCCCACCTTTCCTTTATTCCCCCACCTCTTTGAAAAAGGATGTCATGTAGTCTAGTCTTGATTATTAAGAATTGCTAAGATGTAGCCCATGTCAGCTCAGTCTCCAAGTGGGTTCCCTAGTAAGGGGAACAGTTACTGTCTCTGATGTGAACTCAGTGGCTGGCTCTTTTACCATACCCCCTGAGGGAGGAGCAGCCTTTCCAGGCCTCAGAGGAGGACATTGCAGCCAGCCCTGATGAGCCCTGATAAGCTAGGGTAAGACAGAAGGGGAGAAAGACCTCCCCTATTAGTAGACTTACAGAGGGGCATGGGAGGAGATGAGGAAGGGAGGGTAGGATTGGAAAGGAATAAAGGAGGGGGCTATAGCTGAGATACAAAGCAAATAAAATATAACTAATATAAAGATAAAAATTTTAAGTAAAAAAAGAATTGCTAGAATTAGAGTCATGTACCATTGCATCAAGTTTGTTGTTACTAAGGATGAACCCAGGAGTTCATACAAGCTGTGCAGACATTGTACCAACTAAGCTCTATACCTGGCATCCCTGTATATTCAACTATAACATTTTTGCTGTTTGGTTTTTGGTCATGACAATGCTCAGTTTATTGCTATCATTTTATTGTTATTATTATTATGCAGTGAATAGGGTTTAATAATTTGGGGGATTTTTTGTCTTTTTTTTATCTCACAGATAGCCTCTGACCTAAAAACACTTGTTTAAACACTTTTCTTCATCATATTCAAATAGTATGATATCATGTTCTACATGACTGCATATGTACTGACTAACCAGAATTTGTGGCATTGCTCTGGCCACTAACTGGCCCTCCTTAAAAGAGGCAATTATGTCATGTCTTAAATACCATCCACATTACCCTAAAGAGTCAAATAAAAAATAAAAGCTTTTCA
The DNA here is from genome assembly GCF_907164565.1 of Psammomys obesus. Classification (NCBI taxonomy): domain Eukaryota; kingdom Metazoa; phylum Chordata; class Mammalia; order Rodentia; family Muridae; genus Psammomys; species Psammomys obesus. Next base: position 23,580,124 of record NW_026596051.1, on the reverse strand, counting down.
GTGCATCTTTTTCTAGGTACTCTCAGCTTTTTGTATGTCCACACAAATATGAGATTTAACTTTTCTAGTCCATCCAGAGAGTTTTATTTTTTTCTTATCACTTACATTTTATTAACTCTGTATCCCAGCCGTGTCCCGATCCCTCATTCCCTCCCAGTCCCTCCCTCCCTCCCTCCCTCCCTCATCTCCACCGTGCCCCTTGCCAAGTCCACTGATAGGGGGGACCTCCTCCCCATTCATCTGATCCTGTTTTATCAGGTATCTTCAGGACTGGCTGCAAAGTTCTCCTCTGTGGCCTAACAAGACTGCTCCTCCCTTGGGAGGTGGGGAGGCCAAAGAGCCAGTCATTGAGTTCCTGTTAGAAATAGTCCTTGTTCCCCTCACTATGGGAAGCCAGTTGGTTACTGAGCTACCACAGGCTACATCTGAGCAGAGGTTCTAGGTTACATTCATACATGGTCCTTGGTTGCATGTCAGTCTCAGAAAAGACCCTGTGCCCAGATATATTTGGTCATTGTGGAGCTCCTATCCTTTCCTCATCAGACTAACTCCCCTTCTTTCTTATGATTCCCTGTACTTTGAGGAAGGTTTGGTCATGAGTCTTTGCTTTGAAAACACTGCTAGTTAGAGCCTTTCAAATGCTCTCAGTAGACTCCTGTCATATGTTCAATGCGCATCCCATCTGTCTTTCTAAAGGAGGATTGATCATCTTACCCCATGTCCGCTCTCTTGATTATCTTTTTTAGGTGTATAGATTTCATTTCAATAAATGGGACCTCATGAAATTGAAAAGTTTCTGTAAAGCAAAGGACACAGTCATCAAAACAAAACGCCTGCCTACAGATTGGGAAAGAATCTTCACTAACCCTTTATCTGACAGAGGACTAATATCGAGTATATACAAAGAACTAAAGAAGCTGAAAAGCAGCAAACCAAGTAGTCCACTTAAAAAATGGGGAACAGAGCTAAACAGAGAATTCTTGACAGAGGAATATCGAATGGCAGAGAAACACTTAAAGAAATGCTCATCCTCATTAGCCATCAGGGAAATGCAAATCAAAACAACCCTGAGATATCACCTTATACCCATCAGAATGGCCAACATGAAAAACTCAAGGGACAACACATGTTGGAGAGGTTGTGGAGAAAGGGGAACCCTCCTCCACTGCTGGTGGGAATGTAAACTGATACAACCACTCTGGAAATCTATCTGGCGCTTTCTAAGACAATTAGGAATAGTGCTTCCTCAAGACCCAGCTATACCACTGCTAGGTATATACCCAAAGTTTGCTCAAGTACACAAAATGGATATTTGCTCAACCATGTTTATAGCAGCTTTATTTGTAGTAGCCAGAACCTGGAAACAACCCAGATGTCCATCAACGGAGGAATGGGTACAGATATTGTGGTATTTTTACACAATGGAATACTACTCAGCAATCAAAAAGGAGGAAATCATGAAATTTGCAGGCAAATGGTGGGATCTAGAAAAGATCATCCTGAGTGAAATATCCCAGAAGGAGAAAGACAAACACGGTATATACTCATTATATAGACCTATAAGAGATAGCTAGTCTTAATAGAGACTTATGGATACGTGAATTGATATTTTGGAAATATAATAAAAACATATATATTTCAACTATTTAATGTAGTATAGAGACAATCCTCACCTTACATGGTGCTGATGCGCACACATATATGTTACTTTGGTTTTTGAGTTTTACAGGAACAAGAAAGAGTATAGTTAACCACTCCAAGCCAAGCTTGATACAAAGTTGTTACTCTAAAATATAAACCTACCATTTCTTCAGTGTTGAGAAATGCTATTGTTTTGATTATTTTGGTAGTGGCAATCTCATCATAGTCTTAGTCAGGTTGACACTCTGTGGTTAGAAAGGTGTGTAGAGACCCCAGTATTTGTTCCAAGCTCTAACAATTTGGAGTAAGGGAACTTGTTGCAAGCTTCCACGCCAAGCGGACTGATTCCCTGTGTTCTGAACTCACTTCTGCTAAGCACAGTTTCCTGGAAAGCATGAATTTTGCTCTTTGATCTCCTCCCCCAGAGGGGTGACCTAGCCAGCCCACAGAGGGAGAGGATCCAGGCAGTCCTTATGAGACTTGATAGGCTAGGGTCTCCTATCAGTGGACTAGGGGAGAGGGATAGGGAGGGAAAAGGGAGAGAAGGTAGGACTGGGAGGAGATGAAGAAGGAGGGTACAGCTGGGATACAGATGAATAAATTGTAAATGATGGTAATTATTTTAAAAAAGAAAAACAAACAGGAAAAATAAAAGAGGAAGACATATTTTAGCTCAGCTACAGGGAGTTTATCACAAGGTCACATGGCTCTTCTCTTTGGGGACTATGATGAGACATTGTCAGCTTGGCTTTGGCCATGACTGAAAAAAAAAAAAAAAAAAAAAAAAAAACAGATCACCGTTTGATGGCTGGAAATTCATGGCCATGGTGATTACTGAGACTCCGATCAAACCCTTCAAGGACACTGTTACCTATTTCCTGTTACTTGTTTCTATCTTTCCTCAGTAGTCCCACCAACAGGGGGTCCACATAATAAAAATGGAATTGTTATCATATACATACTCACAGGAATGTACCCAACTTAGAGTTATCAGTAGAAAACAGGCATTACTTACATCCTGTTTATGCTCTTATTTTGGTTCAGAGGGTTTTCATTCTTGTATCCTGTAATTTTACAACTAATTTATTCTTTTTTTTTTCACTTTTTATTCTTTAAAATGTGTATTTGGATACAATAGTCAGTCAGTGTTTTATTCTTCCTCTTTCTTATTTCACTGCCATCATCTAACTTTCACTACTTACACACCCTTTTACATCTATAAGTTGATTTCATTTTTACTACAGTTCTATGAATTAGGTAGAACAGATATTTTTGCTAATGAAATTTAAAAGAACAGATTACACTGTCAGTGTTAAGCTATGATATAACACCATGTAAATACCTTAGAAGTAAAATTATGTAGCAGTTATATGTGTTTCTTTTTATTTTAACACTTTGTTTTGCTATTTTGGGAAATAAATTTTAAATCTAAATCTTACCTGGTGTTCAATACTAAAATACACAATTAAAGGACAATTCAAATTATTTTTTAATTTTAAATATGGAGTAATTTTCTCTATGAGAAAAAATATTTTTTAAATTCTCATTTAAAAGTCTATTCATTGTGTTTATACTTTCTTACATTCAAAAAGTAAAATCATTTTCACAATGTTGTTTAAAACAGGATCATGTAATGTGTCTAAAAGTTATCCAACAACTTGTGAAATGTTAATTAAATATTCTTAGCTTTCTTGATGCCATGGAAATTGGACTTATTTTAAATTAAAATAAATATAAACCTGACTCTGAAATTAGATCATCAGGCATTTTAATGTAATTTTTAATGTACTCCTTCTGTAAGACAAATAGGCAAGATGTGACAATAGATTTATGAAAGAAAATGATGCCAATGCCCCTAATTTTCAAACTAATTAGGGTTTTAGAAATTTGGGTGTTATCTTAAAGAAATTTTGATTCAATTACTGTTGAAATGTCTATATATGATGGAGTCATGTATATTTGCCAGCATGTCAACCATGTCCACTATTCTAACTGCTTTTGTGGAGATCATCAAAGATTCATTCTTTTGGTTGAATTATGCATGTCAGTGCTCACTTTTCTGACATGCCTTCCCCATCTGTTTCCTTGTACTTACAAAGTTTCTGCGCTATGTTCTCTTTTGACATGTAACTCACAGACAGCCAGAGGACTTCAGAAGCCTGCTACCTGCCCAAAGCTGTCTTTGAAGGTACCATGTTTTTGTGCTGGACTTACGGACAACACATAAAAGTCTTTCTAGTACATTAATATCTCATTGTACATTTGATGCCACGCATCTATCAGGAGTCTCCAAAGCAACAGAAGGACTGATATAGAAAGGGGAAATGAAGGAGTGAACAAGAGAGAGAAACTTTAAACATCAGAGTTAGTTCATGAGGGCTGGATACAGACAAGTTCAAACATCACAAGGTGAGCGGTTGGCTTAACCTTTCAGTCATTTCCTTGTTATGTCCTGGGGCTACATTCCTTTCGGTAATTCAAGTTGACACATAAATTCACCATCATAACTAAAATGAGAATTAATATTTAACATTCCATGCAAAAGGAAAACAGCAAGCACATCAGCAAAACGGGCTGGTGAGCTGGCTCAATGATGAAGAGCACTTGAGTGCTCTTCCAGAGGACCTAGGTTTGATTTCTAGAACACGAACCATGGCTTACAACTGTCTGTAACCTAGGTTCCAGAGGATCTGCCTCTCTCTTCTGGTCTCCATGGTCACCAGACACACATGGTACACAGGCATACCTGTAGGCAAGACACTCATATACATTAAATAAAAAAAAATAACTAAACAGGAAGAAACACAACAGAAATAAAAGACAAACAAAACAACATCTGAAACACCTTCTCACAAACGCAGGCAATCCACTAATCGCTTCATTCAGGACACATTGCACACCGTTCAGGAAGTAATTGATACATTGCTACACGACTGTTTAAAAGTATCATCACTCTCACTCAGTCCCTTTAATTTTTACAGCAATAGTAGTGTGATGATAAGTTTTGTGGTGCCAAACCTCATGTGGTTTGAAAGACTTACCAACGATTGTACGCAGATGGCAATATCCCTACAAGTATACCATCTACAGGAAATAATAATCATTTAACCATTCAGCCTGATTTTTTTTCTGTCAAGAAGGATTGACCAAGAAAAGCCAGTGTTTTTAAACTCTGAAAGGAGTTCTTGTACATATACAAAAGACACTTTCAAGGGGGTTTGATAGGAATTGGATTTTGTCATTTGTGAAAAGAAGGGGAAAAAAAGAGTAAATAATACATATTTCCAAACCCACTGCCCCAAATAAGGAGTCAGTGATTTTTGAAAGGCTTGATAAAGTGAGGAACTGTTGTGACAGACTCCTGGAACAGATGTGCTACAGCAGTGCAGTGGGGGTCATGGAGATTTAATTTGTTGTGAGTGTGTGGTCCAATGACTGGCATAAAGTCCAGGTGTTCGATGATGAAAGTAAGAGCCGTGAGGGGCATGAAGTAGAAGAGTTAGGAGAAGTTAAGGCGAAGGAATGAGATACCAGTTGGTCTATGATGTGACTATTTTTATTTGACATCTGTAGGAGTTGTGATAAAATAGAAGTTGGTTCATAATCGTAGCAGCAGCAACAGCAGGAACAGCAGCAGCAGCACAGTTTTCATGAAATGACTAAGTGTAGGCCATGTATACAATGTAGTCCTTCTCTATCATAGTCAAAGAGTTGGAGATGAGGAGTTGATCTGAATGAAATCAGATAACTTAAAGAACATCATTGTAACCAAGAAAAATCAGTGCCTTCAGGAGCACTGTAAGATGAAAACAAAGATCTGTGAGACCAGATATTTCAACCTCTAAAACTGCATACCCCACCCAAGTTTGGAAAGGAATGATTTTTAAATAAATGACCTTTTGCTTGGCGGGGCTATCTTTAATAGTTCATGATATTTTCATAGTCCTTGGGTAGATTCTGTAAGGACAGGGAAAGTATTCAGAGCCATACTTCTCCTTCTCAGTTCTACTATATACCCACCATGAGGTAAAATTGTTCCTGTTTATAACATCCTCTACCATCCTGGCTATGGAAACAAAAATCTGAAATAAATATGAGCTTGAACAGAAGATGACACACACATAAAGAGTGTCCTGGGGTCACCATTCTCTCCTTCCAGTTTTAACAGATGAGACATTCCTTCCTTATATGGCATGACAGTGGTGTCATTCACTGCCAACTCTCTGTCATTTTGACAGGGAGAATGTCATCACATTCTTGTATCGCAGATATCTGAGATCCAAACGAAACAACGTGGTGACATTTTTCACTCAAAAATACAGGATTGATTGTCTCCAGCTTTAATTTGTCTAAAAATACATATGAGTGAAATGTACAACGACGGCATCACAAATGGCAGAAGCTCTGAGCGAGATGGTAAGATTTGGAAACACTTCCTGTGAAAATTGCAGGCTACATATATTTAAAAAAGCCAAATGATTTTCTTGGATGTTTGGAATCAAACACAAAGAGGTTCAGTAATTCTTGTGGGTAATATAGCAATGGATGAAAATTTCATTTCGGGAGTTTGAGACAGGCACCATCTAGCTTTTCTTTTCACACCCCAGAATGGCTTTCAGTTTTGGATGGTTTTATAATAGGTACAGAATTCTAGAAAGCATATGAATACTGCTTATCATGTGCTCACCGAGGGCTGTGGAGGACAGCACGTCTGGCAACTGTCAAAAGTCAGCAGTTCTGCCCTTTGTCCTACATTTTTTTTCAGTTTCCTTTGAAAATTAAAATTAAAATTAAAATTCAGGGACAAGAAACCAGGAAGCCTATCTGAGGGTTATGGTGTTAGTATTCTGTTTCTACAAAGCAATACTAAATGAAACTCAGGAACTATGACAGCAATTCCAATATTCTGTTTACGACATAGTATTTTTTGTATAGGAGTGTGCATGTCTTCACAATTTTTGCATAGAAAATATAAGAAAAGGGCATCTTCCTCGATATTAGAAATCTTGCTAGCATAGATGTCCTCTGAAAGACTCTACCCACCAGAGAATGAAAGCAGATGCTGAGTGAGACTCACAACTTTGGACATAGCACAGGGAGTTTTATGGACGAGTTGGGTTTGGGGGAGATGGAAGAACTCAGAGGGGACAGGAGATCCACAAGAAAACCAACAGGGCCAAAAATATCTAAGCCCCAGGAGGGGAGAGGGGGTTGTGGATACTGATGCACCAACCAAGGACCATGCATGGAGAGAACCTAGGATCTCTGCTCAGATGTAGCCTAGAAGCAGCTCAGTCTCCATGTGGGTTCCCTAGTAAGAGGATTAGGGCCTGTCTCTGACATGGACTCTGATGCCTGATCTTTGATCACTTTCCCTGGGTGATGTATCCTTGCCAGGGAATAATGGAAGAGGATGTAGGCATCAAGTCCTGATGAGACTTGATAAGCTAGAGTCAGATAGGAGGAGAGGAGAATCTTCCCTTTCAGTGGAATAGGGAAAGGGATACAGGATAGGTCTAGGTGAGATAAGGAAAGGGGCTATAATAGGGATATAAAATGATTAAATTTTCAAAAATACAAGAAAAAACCTAGGAGGTGATAACTGGTCTAGCTTTGTCTAAAGAACAAGAGACAAGTATAAAGGAAACTTTTAGTCACCTGTTTCAATTGTCTCAGAGGCTTACTGCTTCCTTCTTTAACCTTGGAGTAGTCCTGGAATGCAATCTAGCCTCCATACAATCTAACCTAGGCCTAGAATGTTTTCAGCCTCTGAGACATACTGCTAAATTAGATTACCCTTTCTTTTTCTTTCTGAGTGCATAGCTGGCTGATCCAACCCAGCTATTCTGCCTCAAACTCCTCTCCTACCCTACTTATTCAATCTGGCTTCTTTCTTGGCCCCTGAATTGCTCTTCTTGGCCTCAAACTAACTTCTGCAATCTCCTCTAATCTCTTGGCTCCTTCTCATTCTCTGGCTCATTCCGTCTTCACCTGAGTTCTCTCAGTTCTTCTATTACTGTCATGGTAAAAAACTGCCTTCTCTCTCCCTCTGCATTGATCCTTAAGTACCTTCCCTTCTTTCTTTCTTTCTTCTCCAGAGAGTTGGGTGTATCCTGATCTGTCAAGTCTCCTCTTATTTGTCACATTTTCTACTATTCAATTAGACACCATTTTCAAACATGTTTGCTTCCTTCTACAAACTAACTTTACCTTCATTGTTTGAGATTAAAAGGTATATACCACCAAACCTGTACTTAAGCTTTTCTTTACCTGATACTTGCTCTATACCAGGATGGCCTATAACCCGGAGTTGTTTGCCTCTGTCTCCTGGATTAAAGGCAAGATTGTATTCTAGTGTTTGTATTTAAATCTTTCTTGGAATTTTGTGTGTATTTCATGATATATTAGTGAGAAATAATAATTGCTGATTTTGACTTACATTTTCATTTATTGTGTCAATATCAGAACAAATTATTATACATATATGTTAACATTAAACCCTATAATAGAAATCTTTGCCTAAGGGTCTACTGGCACTAACTCGGGTTTCTTTGCATAAACTTTTATTCTCATGCCAGTTATAGATGTCAAGTCAGTTGACTTCACTTCCATTACTTTTACAGTAACCCATGAAGTCTCTCTATGCATATAAACCTGTACAAATCTGTGTCAAAACACTTACCATATCAAACCAGTTTTGTCATTTACTTTCTATTATCACACTTACTCTTACGCTCTTTGAGATGAAGATCCCTGTCTATTTACTTTTTTTAAATTTATTACAATGTTTTCACTTTGTATCCCAGCTGGATCCCCCTCCCTCATCCCCTCCCAATGCTGTCCTCCTTCCCCTTTCTCCCCCTCTGCCTCTCCCCAGACATCCTCCCCTTTCATCTGATGCTAGCCTATCAGCATCAGCTACATTGCCTTCTTCTGAAAAACACCATTTCTAAAATATAAATTAACTCCTCAATAAATGCTCGTCAAATAAAGCAATGGGAGCCTGCACTTTGGGTCCTACAGAATGGAGGAGTTGGTAAAGCCTAACAACCAAGAATTCAATCCCCACATCTTATTGGAGGACAGGGCGACTCAAACCCCACAAATTGTCACTTGACTTCCACATATACATCATGCCATATTTCAAACCAGGACACTAATCTTTAGGTAGTTTTCTGATTAATCACCCTGGTATGTATTTTACTGTCTGAGCTTACCCCTTTTCACTGACTACAGAGCAATGCTATAACTATTTCACTGTAAATAGATTTATGTCAACCCAAATCACTAGCATGAAAGTAAAAAAGAAAAAAAATGAACATTTGTTAAGTATGTTTTGTAAAATCCACACAAAATTTCACCATTAAAACTTGTTTAAAGGATAAAGGGATTCAAAAATTGAAGGGCTGCTGAAGAGCAAATACACATGATTGCCTGATTTATTTTAAATGCTACTTTGCAATTTTAAAACATGAAGTAATGCCTTTGTTTTAACAATGTGGTCATGAAAAAATACTGAAAACTAAGAACATAACAGCACAAAGCAGACTGTTAACAATCCAGTAGAGGTGGCCATGACAGGTCAGACTAGAGGACCACATGAGAGAGTCAAAGGAAACCAGATGTGTTGATGTTACCCTTGACACCATGGAGCAGGTTCCTTTCTATGACCACAGAGAACTTCTATCATCTTTGTTAGCATCAATCATTCTAATTTTGAGCCTGTCTAGTCTCCCTTGAGAGAGAGTTTATGGAGGCCAATGCTGCAGACAAGCCAGTGTTCAGACTTACACAAGAAGGAAGCTTTGCACTTTCCTCTAGGGACACTGTGTCTTATCAGTCACACATAACCACAGCTGATCAATCCAAGCCAGGAGAGAAGGGGGGGGGGGTTAGAAGCCTCCAAACCTTTGGGGTAAACATCTGCAGATTCCCACTAACACTGTGTGTACTGTCTGAGAAGAGTTATCTGGCATTTCTTAAACTTACTTGTTTTACATAATTAAAAGTCAGAAACAGCCCCTGCTCTAATTGTTAGGTGACCCACATGAAGACCAAACTACACATCTGCTACATATGTGCAGGGGGCTTACGTCCAGCCCTAGCATACTTTTTGTTTGATAGTTCAGTCCCCATGAACCCAGGTTAGTTGATCTGTAGGTCTTCTTGCTGTGTCCTTGACCCCTCGGGCTTCCTCTACCCTTCCAAACATTCTCTGAGCTTCACCTAAATGTTTGTCTGTGAGTCTTTACATCTGCACAGTGTTTTTGTTTGTTTGTTTTATTCAGAGTAGGGGGGGAAGAGAGTTGCAAGGGTGAATAGAGGATGTGACAAGAAGGAAAGATGATCAGGATTGGGGTGCATGTTGTAGAATTCACAAAGAATCAATAAAAAGGCTTTATTTAAAAACATTTTAAACAGAAAATCAAAGGAGTGCTCATCTCAGAGCTTATGAACATTACGCTAAGGTTAAAGTAAAAATTCTCCCTTCCCAACATTGGTATTATGCTTATTTTGAATAATTAAGAGATGGCAACCTTAGAATACATTATATCTTGACTTCTCAACATTGCTTCTACCAAAAGGGTCCCCAAGAGTTTATTGTAAGTGATGTGAAAATATACTGGGCAGTATCCTATGTAGCATGTCGGCTATGCTTTAAATACAGAATGTTAACCTTTAAAGAAAATGTCTTCACAGCCTTCTGTGCTTGATTTATTCCTTTTGGTTAGAACAAATACAATTTTAAACGTAGCTACTGGTGTTATCGAAGTGTGCAGTCGTTTAGGCATTATAGTTGGAATTGTATGCTTTCTCTCCAACTGGCCTGGTCTTGTGAGTAAGTTAGTATGGGAACATATGCTTGATGGATTCCGCGAGGAGATATTGATCTGCGAACTACTTACCTATGCAGGATACGTCTATGATGAAGAGCAATGTTTCTCAGTTTAAAATCCGGACGAAAGTGAAAGGCTGTAAATTGGGTTTAAATTCTCTTCACTGAGAGAAACTACCCACAAAGGAAGAATTCTTGCAGAGCTTCTGTAATCCAGAGATCATCATCATGTCTAAGATTTTTTTTTCCTTTCATGAAGCAATTTCATTTTTTTTTTTTGGAGGGGGGATGATGTTGCCTTAGTTGAGAATGGCTGATATAAAGGTAGGTAAAAGGCAAATAACAAATACATAATGAAAATTGCAGTTTGATAAGGCCCTCACACTGTCATTGTGTCCTATGCATATCTAGCAGGAACAAAAAGGCTTTGAAAGATGGGGAGACATGCAGATTTAAGATACAGCGATTTATAAGACAACGGGTCACTTACTAAGGAGAAGCAGGCCTGCAGAGAGAGATACACTGCTGAGGTAATTGGTGGTTATACATATGTGTTGGCACACTTTAAAGAGACCTTGGAATTTTATTTACATATAAAGCCGACAAATAAAATTCTGAGGAACTAGATAGCATGGCAGTAAAAAAATATAATTTGGTAACTGCATATATGGATTGAATAGGCAGAGGTTCGATCCAATAGTCTTATTAACAAAATTAGTGCAGTGGCCCCAATGAAGAATGGCGGTAAATAGGGAGTGTTTAGATTCTCTAAACACTTGCTGGTTCTCTCTTAGTTTCACAACACAGTACAGTGATTATGTTTATGGACACAGAAACAAAGCCAAAACTACTGTTAGAAAAACTCCAATTCTTTGTTGTCTGTTTTGTTTGTGAGTGTGTGTGTGTGTGTGTGTGTGTGTGTGTGTTTGTGTGTGTGTGCATACATGAACATGCCCATAATGGCCAACAGTCTACTTGAGGTGCGATTCCCCATGAACTATTTGCCTTGGTGCTGAGACCATCTCTCATTGGTCTGGAGCTGACTGACTAGGCTAGGCTTATACTGGCCAGTGAGCCCAGGCATTTACTGCTTCTGCCTCTCCTGCACTGAGATTACAAGAAAGAATCACTACACCAGCTCTTATTTGGGTTGATAGAATTAAACTCATATTCCTCTGTTTGCAAGGCAAGCACTTTATTGACTGAGACATATCACTATTATAGAAAAAAAACCCTGAACTTTTCTTACTGTTTCTGAGAAGGGAAGAGAAAATTTTATCTTTACCTATGAACTCCTAGTCTCCCAGATTACTGAATTTGTATCTTGTATGATCATCCAGTGGATCAAATAAAGATGTTTTGGCTGAATATTTTGAAAAGTCTATTAAAAAATGAAAGAGGAAAGAGGTGTAAAGAGTCCTTGGCATCCTATTATATTTCATCCAGTGAATTCATGGGAACTCCTGAATTTTGATAATATGAATGACAGTAAAAGATATTTTGTAAATTTACAGAAGAAATTTAGGAAACAAATCACATGATTATAGAGATCATTTGAAAGCAGATGCATGGTTATCATAGATTTTTCATGTTTGATATAGAACTCCCACCACTGTATGAACATAATTCTTTCTCATACCCACATTTATATGTCATGATTTTCAAAATAATTTGGGAACGTCAGAAAAGCAAAAACTAGTTTCACAAGAACATGTTCCATATTATAAACTTACTTCATTTATACCATATGCTTAAACAGTAGGAGCTGCAATAAATAATACTATCTTCGATGTTTAGCAAGGTACAGTTTACCAAAGAGTAGGATTATTGAAGGTGTAGTTCAAACTCAACGTATGAACTGTCCAGTATGTGTCATCTCACTACAAGGGAAGCTATTGGGAAAGAGAGCAGTTATGTTGGGGAGGACTTGTCTAGCTGTTACAGGAGAACTGAGTTTATAGTTTCTAGAAACATCTCCCATTTTTAATTACTAATGGATGTAAGCTACAAAAGACATTCTTTTACTAATTAATATATGTTCCCCAATATCTAAGACTCATGAAATTTAATAAAATTTTTCATTGTAATTTCCAAAATGGATGATGATGTGATAATCTTGGATATGGTGATTATTCATTGACTTCCCAGAATAATAAAGAGAGTCTTGGTAACTCTAGAGGAAACCTGATTAATGAGCTACTCAGTGGAAAAATAAGTAAAAACTGGATTGGTTTCATTTTTATAATTTGTAAAACATTCAAAATTTTATAATGTATCCAAGCAGTTGAAAGATTGGCTAGCTGTAATAAAGAAAGTTGAAGATATGTCTGCTGATTCCTTTATTCTCAGACTCACTTGGCATAGAGTGACTCCCTGGAAAGAGAGTTAGTGCAGTGATCTTGAAGGCAGAAGGATATGTTCTTAAGGGACACCTCTGTAGGTAGTAATGTACACAGAGCCCAGGAAAAGAAATGCAAAGTTCTCCAGTGTACTGTCTTGCCAGCTTCTCAAAGAAGGTTGGTGGTAGCTGTTCTATAGTAAAGCAGGAGATGGAAATTCTCTTTCCTGCAGCCATTAGGAGCTGCTTGAGAGCTGTGAAGTGATCTGAGGAACAAAAGGTGAAGACCAGCATGGTGAGGAAATGACTGGAGTCTATCTGTTGCTTATCTTCTCTGTAGCTGTAGGATGGACCTTTCCCCCAGATAGACCAATAGAATCAGCTAATAAACACCCAGTTAAGTGCTGTGGCCACAGAGTAAGTAAGTAGTCTTCGTCAAACCTGGGCACAATGCAATGGTGACACCAGTACCTGCCTCACCCTTATAGATAAGCTTGTTTGTGAAAAATATTATTTTTAAAAGTATGTTTTTTTTTAAGTAGGATGTTCTAAGATTGTAGGATCCCACAAATATGGAATCTGAGAACAGGTATATTAAGATGTTTCATGAGTTTGTAAAAAATGCCAAAGGTAAGAATGACATTTTTATGATTTGATAGTTGATAACCCATGCGAGAGCCTCAAAGATTAGTACATAAGGTGTGAAGAAGCTAGGTAGATACAAACAATTCTAACAAATGTTGGTTCAGTTGTTATCAGTGTGATGATAATTATTGGGGAGCATGGCATCAGGCATTTGTATAATAAGACTCAAATTAAGCTGAGTGAAGACAAAGTAGTTTTACTTGATCAATGTGTTAGAAGCTAGGGACCAGACATAAAACTGCAAATTGAAGTGATACCAAGTATGCAAGAAGACCAAACAAAGGAGGTGACTCAAGTCATCCTTACAAAAGAAATATCAAGGACAGAGAATGAGATACAAGAGGACAGCAAATTAAGAGCCAATTGAATATTTAAGAGAAATATGTCAATATTGCAAGGCCTCAGACATTTTAAAGATACTTATATAAAATTTACATATTTTTATGTAACTTTCAGATATCTTATTATCTGAATATTTTTTAAATAGTTATTGCATGCATATGAAGGTTTTTGCCTGCTTGTATTCCATGGGCTCCAAATTTATGCATGTCACAGAGTCCAGCAGAGGGCATCAGATCCCATGGAACTGGCATTACAGATGGTTGTGACCTGTGCGGGTGCTAGAACCCAAAAACAGGTTCACTGAAAAGAACAAGAGGAACAAATCCTCCTAAATTCAGCAACATCTCTCCAGCAGAATTTACTTTAAGGACAGAGTCAAATAACATAAATCTGAGGCTCGGAGATGACTTACGGGCCTCTACTTTGCAATTATGAGTTTTAATTTCTCAGAAATTATACAGGCCGACACAGGGCTGTTCTTGCACATGACCAGTCATGAGTGAGTTAAGGGCTCATGGGTCCCTACATTTAACTGCTGCATTTAGTGATGAATTCTGGGAAAATGAGAGTGTCCTCAAATATGCTCCCACTGATGAACAATATAGGCTCTGGTATATTGTTCCCAATTCACAGTCACATTAATGGATTTAGTGAAACTCAGTGTGACACAAAACAAAATCACAGGAAAAGAATGTGGGAAAGATGTTCCTGGAGAAAAGAGAGTGGGGAGCAGAAGTTGGAGTCAGAGTAATAAGTATGCATTGTTTACACGTATGAAATTATTAAAGAACAAATTTAAACTGTTTTAAAAATGGCAAACATAGTCAGACTCAATGTGGAAGCCGGAGCTTTATAGAGGGTATCTTATGTCCCTAAGTGAACTAAGCATTGATCCAACAACAGAGCTAAAATTCAAATATAGAAATATGTCTTGTCACTGTAGAGATGTGATGAGTACAAATTCTATGCATGCACCCTTCTTCCTGTATGGATGGGCCAATTTGGAGCCCCAGTGCTCACCATCACAGTTGACTTAAAGAATCTGTTTTTTTCTGTGAGACCCTGGGATTCTGAAATAGAAGGAACTATAGTTTCCCAACATAAGACAAATGTTATAATTATATAACAGCTCAAGATACAATCATTTTACCATATTTGCATGGATTAAAAATATTTGGAAGTAGTGTTCTTCCTTCCCAATGTCTAGATGTAAAAGTCTGTTTCTTAGAGTTGGTTTGTGAGATATTCTTTAATGTCCATGCAGCTACTTTATTTAGTATTTTTTGACTTTGGAGTCCAACTAAGTTCTTTCCAAGGCTTATTATCTCCTTTTCTCTCTCTCTGTGGGATATGTACTACATACAAATATACATACTATGTGTGGATCCTGACAATGAAATTCTCTCTTTGGTACTAGAATATAGACAATATTTATAAGTTTTGGAGTTTGGTGATTAGAAAAAAAGAATGTTTATGCTATAATCATACTGCCAGTATCCATGTGAATTCTGGATAGGATTGAAGCTATAAATGCAGTGACTAATTACATTATAGAATTCTGAGATGACATACTACATTACAGAATTTCACTGGCTTGACCCAATTAGTAGGCATAGCCATAATTGTTCATTTAACTTCGTAGAAGCATCTGCTATTGTGAATAATAATGGAAGAGACTTCCCAGGGTTCCTGAGAGATGACTGATCATCATTTGGCCTGGGCTACGGTTGACATAATTTAAGACTGTTATTTGCCTCTGTGACCGTGTTGTGCTACTAAGGTGGCAGCATTCCTTAGGCGATTCCTGGCCCCCACTATTCCTCCAGCAATCATTCTGATGATCAAATACATACATCTTTGCTTTGTAAGAGGGTGAGGTAATAGTCTGTCTTGGTTATGAACTTGACTATATTATGAGTTTCCTAGAACTTGTGTAAAACAACCATAGCCAACATTTCAGTGCAGGTTAGACATGGGAAATTTGACTTGAGGGAGAGTGTAAACCCACTCTGTTGGGAATTTGGGATAATTCCTCAATTTAAAGGGAAGATGCAAAGGCAGCACATGCTGTAACTTAGAAGATATTTTCTGAGTGAGTGTGTTTACATCAGTCTTAATTTCAGGTGCTGCCTTATTTATTCATTCAGAATGCACTCAAGGTCAGCATGGCTCCTAGGATCTCTCAATATTTCAGCACTGAACAGAAATTGCTAGGATATCCTGAATTCTGTATTGAGAACCAAGTTTTCTGCATATCCACGGTGCTTATAGGCCATTATTTAATTACCCAGTCCAAGCAGATAACTATGTGTTTAAACACATACACATACACGCATGCACGCACACATACTACTGTGAGATTTTTTAAAAATTATTTTCAAATTTATTACAATTTATTCAATTTATTCAATTTGTATCCTAGCTGTAGTCCCTTCCCTCATCCCCTCCCAATCATACCCTTCTTCTCCCTTTTCCTCCATGACCCTCCCCTAGTCCACTGATCGGGGAGGTCTCCTCTTCCACCTGATCCTAGCTTATCAGGTCTCATCAGGACTGGCTGCATTGTCTTCCTCTATGGCCTGGTAAAGCTATCTCCCCTCCTCCAAGGGAGGTGATCAAAGAGCCAGTCACTGAGTTCATGTCAGAGACACCTGTTCCTCTTCCTAGGGAACCCACTTGGAGACTGAGCTGGCATAGGCTACATCTGAGCAAGGGTCCTAGGTTATCTCCATTAATGATCCTTGGTTGGAGTATCAGTCTCAGAAAACACCCCTGTGCCCAGATATTTTGGTTCTGTTGCCCTCCTTGTAGACCTCCTGTTCCATCCAGGTCCTTCTATCTCTCCCTTTTTTCATAAGTTTCCCTGCACTCTGCCCAAAGTTTGGCTATGAGTCTCAGCATATGTTTTGATACACTGCTGGGTAGAGGCCCTCTGTGGTAGGCTCCTGTCAGTTCAGTTTTCTCCCTCTTCCGATGTCTATTCTATTTGCCTTTCTGAATGAGAATTGAACATCTTACTCAGAGTCCTCCTTCTTGCTTATTTTCTTTAGGTGTACTGGTTTTAGTATAATTATTCTATATTATATGTCTAATATCCACTTATAAGTAAGTATATACCATGTGTGTCTTTCTGCTTCTGGGATAACTCACTCAGGATGATCTTTTCTAGTTGCCACCATTTGCCTGCAAATTTCATGATAACATGTTTTTAATTGCTGAGAAGTATTTCATTGTATAAATGTACCACACTTTCTGTATCCATTCCTCAGGACATCTGTGTTCTTTCCAGATTCTGGATGTTACAAATAAAGCACACACATCCACTTTTATTGAGAATGTTCCTCTGCATATCTTCAGCATGTCTAATGCTTCTTGTCTAGCCTTATATTTGGAGTCTTATCCACTCTCTTACTCCTACAAAATAAACTCACTGAGAAGGAAAATGAAAAAACTTGGATAGAACATAAGAAAGGCTATCAAAATGACATATTATACAGGAGAATTACCCAAGGACTTTCATAAAATAATTTAGCTTCCAGAATTTCTTAGTGATGGGTAGCATAATAAAATCTTTGAGAGCGGCATCTTAACTGTAGGAAAGGCCAGAGAATAAAATGAGGCAACAATCACATTCATTTTCAAAACCTCTCACCTTGACTGCATTTTTTTCTGAAATGAGCATGTTCTTGATTTAGAAATGAGCTACAAACTCAGGTGAAGAAGAAAACAAAATTTGATGCAGTGCTATGGGTTCTCACTGGTGATAGGAACTTTCAAAACTAAGAACATTCAGTGCATGAGCAGAAAGCATAAGCCTTGATGCAAATAGAATCCCTCTATGACAGACATACGTTTATGCATGGAAGATAAGGACCTTACTTCATATTTAACCAACACACAAACAGGATGAAAATTTTTAAGGAACTCCCAGCTTCAGTTCTCTTGAACAAGGCAGGGTCATGTCTTTATGTAAAAGGTCAGTGACTTAATTTAAAATAAACATAAACGATAATCTTCTGGAAACACTAACTTGATACACAGACAGTCAAAACATTTAGCCCACAGGTTACTGCATGTAAAGCTTTCTTACTTTGTGTAGCAATTAAGTTGCAGATGCATTTCTCACAACCACCCCCTTTGAAGTAGATATTATAACCTGGACCTTACAAAAGCAGTAATGAAAAAGGTAAGTATATTAACAAACTTATCACATGACTTTGAACAGATTTATTTATGCACAATTTCTGGTGGTTTGTAGCTAGAAAAGTAGGATCCATTTTTGAACTTTTAGGATCATAGTATAATGAATTAAGAAATGAATTGAGAAAATTTCTAGTTTTCTATGCTCTAGAAAATCAATGATCTCCAAATTAGCACCATTTATTTCAGAAAATATCCGAAATTTAACCTACTTACCTCTCTAATCAAAGCCTTTGTGGAAGGCAGCCATGTTCACAACTATATTACCAATGGACCTGGAGCCTTTGTAAGAGTAACTGCCTGAAGACCAAGGAACTAACTTTTGTCTCTTGTCCACTTAGCATGCCTGTTGGTGTCATCCTTTGCCAGCTCATATTTAGTCAACCATGTTGCTGAAACTTTATAGGTATAAGTTTTGACATTCCTAGGAGACACAGTCTCTCAGATAACTCTGATAAAACTAGCTCTTACAATTTTCCTATGCCTCTTCCACAATCTTTCCTGAGTCTTAGGAACAAGGATGTTTTACAGACTTATTAGTTGTGACTGGACTTCATGTCTCTAGGTTTTAAGTGGTGTGTTTTTCTGTTGTGGTCTCCATTTGCTGAAAAGAGATGTTTCCTTGATGACGGAGAATGACTACACTTATCTGTGGGGACAAGAGCAAATATTTAGAACATAGTTAGGGATTATGCTTGCTTAATAAAGTGGAGGTTGTGGGCTCTCCCACAAAATGCATGACTTCATCAACCTTAAGAAGTTGCCTTATAGTGCCAGAACCTTCCTTACAGAGTTGTTACCAAGATTTAATGATGTATAATTAAAAATGCTAAAACTCAAGGGACAACACATGCTGGAGAGGTTGTGGAAAAAGGGGAACCCTTCTCCACTGGTGGTGGGAATGTAAACTTGTACAACCACTCTGGAAATCAATCTGGCGCTTTCACAGACAACTAGGAATAGCGCTTCCTCAAGATCCAGCCATACCACTCCTAGGCATATACCCAAAAGAGGATCAAGTACACAAAAAGGACATTTGCTCAACCATGTTTGTAGCAGCTTTATTTGTAATAGCCAGAAGCTGGAAACAGCCCAGATGCCCCTCAACTGAAGAATGGATGCAGAAACTGTGGTACATCTATACAATGGAGTATTACTCAGCAATGGAAAATAAGAAAATCATGAAATTTGCAGGTAAATGGTGAGACCTGGAAAGGATCATCCTGAGTGAGTTGTCCCAGAAGCAAAAAGACACGCATGGTATATACTCATTCATATAAACATACAACATAGAATAAACCCACTAAAATCTGTACATCTAAACAAACTAAGCAAAAGAGAGGACCCTAACTAAAATGTTCAATCCCCATCCTGAAAGGCAAAGAGGATGGACATCAGAAGAAAAATAAAATAGGAAACAATCTCGGAACCTACTGCAGAGGGCCTCTGAAAGCCAGAAGAAAACAGGAAACAACCTTGGAAACCTGCCCCAGAGGGCCTCTGAAAGCCTCTGCAGTATAGACTGTCAAAGCAGATGCTGAGCCTGATGGCCAACTGATGGGCAGAGTGAATGGAATTTTATGTAAGAAGTGGGAAATAGTAAGAACTGGAGGGGACGGGAACTCCACAAGGAGAGCAACAGAACAAGATAATTTGAACACAGGGAACTTCCCAGAGACTCATACTCCAACCAAGGACTATTCGTGGAGATAACCTAGAACCCCTGCACAGATGTAGCCCATGGCAGTTCAATGTCCAAGTGGGTTACATAGTAATGGAAAGAGGGACTGCCTCTGACATAATCTGATTGGCCTGATCGCTGATCACTTCCCCCTGAGGGGGGAGCAGCCTTACCAGGCCACAGTAGAGGACAATGCAGCCACTTTTGATGAGAACTGATAGACTAAGATGAGAAAGGAGAGGAGAACCTCCCCTATCAGTGGACTTGGGGAGTGGCATGCATGCAGAAAAGGGAGGGAGGGTGGGATCGGGAGGGGAGGAGGGAGGGGCTTATGGGGGGATACAAAATGAATAAAGTGTAAGTAATAAAAAAATTTTAAAAATTACATTAAAAAATACTAAAATGGCTACAATAAATCTGCACACATTCAATAGCTCAAAACAGCATAAATTAGCCATTTTATATATCTAGAGACAAAAGTGGGAAATTTGTTTTACCTGTATAAAATCAAGGAGTGTTACAGCTTTTCTTTCTGAGGATGCTAACAAGAGTTTTTGTTTTCATCATCTGAGGTAGGTCCCTGCATCTCCTGGCCTGTTAAATCTATTCTGTCACAAAGAATATTACTCCCATCCTATTTCTTTCTTCTTTAGCCCTTTGTCAGGTCACAGGTCTATCCAGACCGAGATGCTTCATTTTATTTGCAATGCCAGTTTGGGCACAACATATGGCATTCCAGAGAATAGAACATAGCTAGGTGTTAGAAATGGGAGTAATTTTTCAAATTTTTGACATTATGTAAGCCAAAATTCTCATTAATTTTAAATTCTCATTCATTCATCTTTTATCTATAAACATTTTTGTTTGTTTGTTTTAGAACATTGACTCATATCCTTTACTTGAAAACTGTCTCAGGATACCACAATATTAGGTCCTGAAGCTATACTTAGAAAAAATAAATAAATAAAACTTGAGATAACCCAGAACTTTCCAATTACATATGCAAGTTCTGGCCAAAAAAGTAAATACTCAGTTTAACATATATGAAATGAATAACATAAGTGATTTGTCCTCCAAAATGAACTTGTTGGCTAGATAATGAAAACTGTAAAGAGACATTGTATTATCTGCAAAATCAGCAATTTCCTCTCTCACCCCATTCTTTCATTCACGCAAAGGCTGCCACATACCTGAGTGGCCTAGATTTCTTTTTCAGGAACTTTTAACCAGTCCATGAGCACATATGGGAAGGTCAGATAGAAACTATGCACTGAACAAAGTATAGAGTTGGCACCACCGTGGGGTTTGTGTTTGATAAGAACAGGAATATTGTTAAGGGAGCATATTTCTGTGTTCAGCTGCTCGTTTGATCTCTGATACTTTGTAAAGATGACCCCCTTCACAGTTCTTAGTGACCCCAAGATTTAGAGCAAGCAGAAGCGTATTTTAATCTATTTGACTGGCACTGACTGTTGACTTAATCCAGTTACTTAGTCCAGTTAATAGGTATGTCTGGGTAATGCATTTGAAAATATTTTACAGAACTGTCTTATGCTTTTAGCACAAACAAAACAATTTTTGTTACTGTAGCAAAAATAACTGAGTCAGGCTCCTTAGTGGGGGAAAGGAGGTTATATTTAATTTTCAGTTAAAAAATCTGGTGCTTCAAACAAAAAAAAGTATATATATTTTTTCTTTAGTACTGTAAACTTCTGACTATGGAGACTTAACTCCACATGAGTTTAAAGTGAAAAAAAGTCTCAGTGAAACCATATCCCAACAGATCCCTCTTTTTTTGTTTCCTCATGTGTTTCCTAGAGTCAGTTTTTCTCATACAGTTGTGAACCTTAAACTTGGTTACTAAATGCTGGTGATAGCCCAAAATACTCACCCTCATAGGAATGCATACACAACAGTACTTGCTGGTGAGTACAGACTATATGTGAAATTATAGTGGAACTGTCAACAAAATTACTGTAAAAGTGAAGGAGAGACCTACAAACAGACCTTATGCCATATAGCTCTACTGAGAAGAGTGGATGAACTGAGAGAATTTCTGGACAGTTTGGCATATAACTAGGTCCCAGAACTCACTTCCAGAAGGTAACACCTGTCTGTATAGTGGCTTAAAGATCCCTACAAATAAATGAAATCCATGGAGAAAGGAAGAATTCCTCATCTCATCATAAGAGATCTAGAAAGAGAGAAGGAAAGGGAGAGTTAGATAAACAGAGACAGAGGAAGAAGAGCAAGGGGAAAAAGGAGGAAGAGGAAGGGAAGGGGGAGAGGATATATTCAAATACTCAAATACTCTTCATATTTTTCTCCAATGATCTACTAGGGGTTTATTCTATCAAAAAGGTAATAGCATCAATGGCCCAGTTACTAAAGGCTCCCAGATTTCAAGCAAGCCTTTAGCACGTGACTTCAGAGAGCTAATCACACCATCCTTTATAAAGTGTTGTCCAAAGTGTAGTCTCTATTACTCTGCTGGGATGGATGGATGGATGGATGGATGGATGGATGGATGGATGGATGGGCAACTAAGCTCATCCTGCCTTGCAGATGCATATTTTATCTGCATGGACTTTCTGTGAATAATATATTTTCATCTATGTAAAAATCACACTTGATGATCCATAACTACATGCTTCTGTACTCATAAAAATCTCGGTCCATGAATAAGAAGCCTATAGAGTTGATTTCAAAGATGTGAAACCTTGAGACTGTTCATTGTAGCTAATTAAAATATGTTTATAAACTGCTTTTTCAAATGAATCACTAGCAGGAAATTGTCATATTGTTGATGACTGTATTTGGTTATGAAAATTTAGTCTTTTCTATAATTCTGTCGGCCAACATATCGTCAGATATTTGAAGAAACAAATGAACTACCTTCAACCATTTTTTCTCCTTCATTTTTTATTTATTTTTTTTATTTATTCGCTTTATATACCTATCACAGACCCCTTTCTTCTCTCTTCCCAATCCTTTTCTCCCACTCTTTCCTCTTTTTTCCACTCCCCTTCTCTTCAGAAAAGGAGACCACCACCTACCAACCCACCCTAACACAACAGACACATCAGGACTAAACACATCCTCTTCCACTGAGGACTAACAAGTCAGTCCAGCAAGACAAAGTGATGTAAAGTCAGGCAACCAAGCCCATGTCAGAGACAGCCCTTTCTGTATTTGCGAGGGTCCCTCAAGCAGCCCATCAGCTGCGTATGTGTAGAAGTCATAGGTCCAATCAATGCAAGCTCTTTGGTCGGTGGTTTAATCTTTGTAATCCCCCATGACCCTCAGTTAGTTGACCCCTTTGGTCTTCTTGTGGAGATTTTTTCTCATCTGTGCCCCTCTCCTTCCCCCAACTCTCCCACAAGGCTCGCCAAGTTATGCCTAATGTTTGGCATTACATAATGGGTCGCTGCATCTGTTTTGATCTGCTGCTGGGTGGAGCCTCTCAGAACATAGTTACACTAGTATTCTATCTGCAAGCAGGGCAGAGTATCATTAATAATGTCAGGGGTTGGCCCTCTTAGGGGGGAAGGAGGTCTCAATATGTCCCTTTGTTCAATCTCTGCTCCATCTTTATCCCTGCACACTTTGTTGGCAGGACATATTTTGATTGGAAGACTTTTGGGGGGTCAGTTTGTGCCTTACTTCCTCCACTGGGAGAATCAGCTACTGTCACTCCCATATCCTCCCCGGTGCCTACTCTGTAGTGGGTCTCCAGTTTTCTTAGAGATGCTCTCCAATGGTTTTTCTTCTCTCACCCAGCCCTCTCACGCCCACCCCTGCTTCCTCCCACCTGATTCCCCACCCTCATTGCCCTTCCCACCATCTCTCTCACCCACTTCTCTCTCTTCTTCCATTTCCTGAGTCTATTTTATTTCCCCTTCTGAAGGAGATTCAAGCATCCTCCCTGTGCCCTGCTTCTTACTTAGTTAATTTTAGTCTATAGTTATACTGTACTATATGGCTAATATCCATGTAGCATGTGTGTATTTCTGGGTCTGGGTTACCTCACTCAGGATAATATTTTCTAGTTCCATCCATTTGCTTACAAATTTATTTATTTATTTATTTATTTATTTATTTATTTATTTATTTATTTACTTACTTATTTATTTATTTATTTTTAGTAGAGTAGTATTTCATCGTGTACCACATTTTTCTTCAGTTGAGGGACATTTGATTTGTTTCCAGTTTCTGGTTATTACAAATAAATGTGCTATGAACATAGTTGAACAGGTGTGGTATAGTATAGCTGGGTCTTGAGGAAGAGTTATTCCCAATTTTTTTTGAAAGCGCCAGACTGATTTCCAAATTGGTTGTACAAATTTGCACTCCCACCAGCAATGCCTCCATTTTTCCCCTTTCTCCACGTTCTCTCCAGCATGTACTGTCACTTGAGTTTTTGAGCTTAGCCATTGTGACAGGTTTTTTTGTATGATGAAATCTCAGAGTTGTTTTGATTTTTATTTCCCTGATGACTAAGGACATTGAGGATTTCCTTAAGTGCTTCTTGGCCATTCAATACTCCTCTGTTGAGAATAATCTGTTTAGCTCTTTACAAAAGTTTTTCATTGGATTGTTTATTTATTGGTGTTTACTTTCTTAAGTTGTTAATATATTTTTTATATCATCTGTCTGTCAGATTGAGTGCTTTATATATTTTGGGTATTAGTTCTCTCTCAGATACAGGGTTGGTGAAGACCTTTTCCCAACCTGTAGGCTACCATTTTGTTCTGTTGACAGTAATCTTTTCTTTACAGCTTTTCAGTTTCATGAGGTACCATATATTTTTTTGAGGTACCATATATTAATTGTTGATCTAAGAGCTTGAGCTGGTGTTCTGTTCAAAACCAATGAGTTATAGCTATTTCCCACTTTTTCTTCAATTAGACTTATTTCATCCAGTTTTATGTTGAAGTCTTTGATCCACTCTGACTTAAGTTTTGTGCAAGGTGATGAATATGGATCTATTTGTATACTTCTACATGCAGGCATCCAGTTAAACCATCACTGTTTGTTGAAAATGCTATCTTTTTTTTCCATTGCATGGTTTTGACTTCTTTGTAAAAAAAAAAAAAATCAAGTGCCTGTAGGCTTATTTCTGGGTCTTTGATTTGATTCCATTGACCAACTTGTTTTTATGTCAATACCATGTGGTTTTTATTACTATCACTTTGTAGTACAACTTGAAATTAGGGATGTTGATACCTTGAGAAGTTATTTTATTGTACAAAATTATTTTTAGCTTTTCCAGTTTTTTTTTAGATGATGTGAAGATTGATCTTTAAAGGTCTGTACAATGTTGTGTTAGAATTTTGATGGGAATTGCATTGAATCTGTAGATTGGTTTTGGTAAGATTGCCATTTTTACTCTGTTAAACTTAACGATCCAAGAGCGTGGGAGATTCTTCTAACTTCTGATACCTTCTTCAATTACTTTCCTCGGAGATGTGAAGTCTTTGTCATACAAGCCTTTTACTTGCTTGGTTAGAATTACACCAAAATATTTAAGATTGTTTTTGGCTGCTATGAAAGGTGTTGTTTCACTAATTTCTTTCTCAGCCCATTTATCTCTCATATAAAGAAGGACTTTTGATTATTTGGAGTTAATTTTGTATCCAGCCACTTTTGTAAAGGAGTTTATCATCTGTAGAAGTTCTCCAATAGAGACTTGGGGGTCATTTGTGTATACTATTATATCATATGTAAATATCAATATTTTCACTTCTTCTTTTCTAATTTATATCGCTTGATCTCCTTTAGTTGTCTTACTGCCCTAGCTAAAACTTCAATTACCATGTAGAATAGAGACAGAGAGAGTGGAAAGCCTTGTCTTGTTACTGATTCAATTTAATTTGATGTTGGCTATTGGCTTTGTATAGATTGCCTTTATCGTTTTTAGCTATGGACCTCATATCCCTGATCTCTCCAAGACTTTTATCATGAAGGGGTATTGGATTTTGTCAAAGGCTTTTCCAGTATTTCTTGAAATGATCTTGTGTTTTTTTTTCTTTCAGTTTGTTTTTATAGCAGATTACATTGATGGATTTTTGTATACTGAACCATATTTGCATCCCAGGGATAAAGCCTACTTGATCATTATATATGATGCTTTTGATGAGTTCTTGGATTTGGTTTGTAAGTATTTTGTAGAGTATTGTTGCATCAATGTTCATGAGAGGTATTCATCTGAAATTCTCTTTCTTGTTTGAATCTTTGTGTGGATTAGGCTTCAGAGTGACTGTAGCTTGATAGAATAGGTTTGGCAATGTTTCTTTTGTTTCTATTTTGTAGAATAGTTTGAGGAGTATGGTATTAGCTCTTCTTTGAAAATCTGCTAGAATTATGCACTAAAACCATCTGGCCCTGGGCATTTTGTGGTGGCATATACTGGGAGATTTTTAATGTCTGCTTCTATTTGCACAGGGTTATAGGACTATGTACATTGTTAACTCGATCTTGATTTAACTTTAGCAAGTGGAATCTCTCAAGAAAATTCTCCATTTCATTTAAATTTTCCAGTGTTGTGGAGTACAGGCTTTTTGAAGTAAGACCTAATGATTCTTTAGATTTCCTCAGTGTTTGTTGTTATGTTCCCCTTTTTCATTTCTGATTTTGTTGTTTTAGATATTTTCTCTCTGTCTTTTAGTTTGTTTGGCTAAGGGTTTATCTATCTTGTTGATTTTCTCAAAGAACCAGCTTTTTATTTTGTTGAGTCTTTGTATTGTTCTCTCTGTTTCTAAGTCAGTAATTCCTACTCTGAGTTTGATTATTTCCTGCCATTTGGTCCTCTTCTGTGTGTTTGATTCTTTTCATTCAAGAGCTTCCTGATGTACTGTTAAGTTGCTAGTGTGAGGCCTCTCCAGTTTCTTTATGAAGTTTCTTAGTACTATGAAATTTCTTCTTAGCCCTGTTTTCACTCTGTTCTGTAAGTTTGGGTATGTTGTGCCTTCATTTTCATTGAATTCTAGAAAACCTTTAATTTATTTATTTCTTCCTTGACTCGTACTTATTGAGTAGAGAGCTGTTCAGTTTCTATGAGTTTGTCGCTTTCTGTTGTTTCTATTGTTGTTGAAGTCCACCTTTAATCCATTGTGTTCTGAGAAGATATAAGGGATTAATTCAAACTTCTTGTATTTGTTGAGGCTTGTTTTATCACCAAGTTATGACCAGTTTTGGAAAAGGTTTCATGTGATGCTGAGAAGAAGGTATATTCTTTTGTGTTTGGGTGAAATGTTTTGTAGATATCTGTACTTTTGATTCATACCTTCAGTTAGTTTCATTATTTTTCTGTTTAGTTTCTGTCTCATTGACCTATCTATTGGTGAGAGTGGGATGTTGATGTTTCCACTATTAATACATAGGGTTTGATATATGATGTAAGTTTTAGTTTATTTTGGGAGGGGTTGGGGTTTTTTTGTTTGTTTGTTTGTTTTGGGTTTTGTTTTGTTATTGTTGATTTTTAATGAATGTGAGTATCCTCGCATTTGGGGTGTATATATTAATGCATTTGGGGTGTAGATGTTTAGATTTAAAATGTCATCATTTTGCCCATTGATGAGTCTGAAGTGTCCTTCCCCATCTGTGTTAATTACTTTTAGTTGAAAGTCTATTTTATTTGATATTAATATAGCTACTCCTGATTGTTTCTTGGGTCTGTTTGAAATGGAAAACCATTTCCCAGCCCTTTACTCAGAGGTAATATCTATTGTTGTTGTTGAGGTGTGTTTCTTGTATGCAGCAGAATGATAGATCCCTTTTTTCACATCCATCCTGATAGCCTGTGTCTTTTTATTTGGGAATGCTGTTGAGACATATTAATTACCAATGATTGTTAATTCCTGTAATTTTGATGTTGGTGGACATTGTGTGTGTGTGTGTGTGTGTGTGTGTGTGTGTGTGTATGTCTGTGTGATGCCCTTCTTTAAGTTTTGTTCTTGTGGAATTATTTATTCTCTGTGTTTTCTAGGGTGTAGTTACTTTCCTTGTGTTGGAGATTTCCTTTTAGTATACACTGTACGGTTGAGCTAGAGGAAAGATATTTTTTAAATGTGGTTTTGTCATGGAATATCTTATTATCTCTGTATATAATTGATTGAAAATTTTGCTGGATATTATACTCTGGGCTGCCATCTGTCATCTTCTTCATTGGCATCATATCTGTCCAGGTCCTTCTGATTTTTAAAATCTCTGTTGGGAAATCTGGTATAATTTTAATAGCTCTGCCTTTAAGTTTCTTGGCCCTTATCCCTTGTGGCTTTTAATATTGTTTCTTTGTTCTGTACATTTAGTAATTTGATTATTATATGGTAGGATGATTTTCTTTTATGGTCCAATCTGTTATTGTTCTGTAAGCTTCTTGTACATTTATAGATCTCTATTTTTAAGTTATATGACTTTCTTATATGATTCTGTTGAAGATTTTTCTGGGCCTTTGAGCTGGAAATCTTTTATTCCCATTTTTCTTAGGCTTGGTCTTTTCATAGAGTCCCAAATTTCCTAGATGTTTTGTGTCAGACACATTTTAAATTTAGCAATTTTTAACCATTGTGTCAATGCCTTCTGTTGTATCTTCTGTGCCTGAGTTTTGTCTTCCATCTCTTGTATTGTGTTGGTGATATTTGTGTCTGTACTTCCTGTTCTCTTTCCTAGGTTTTCCATTTCCAGGATAGTCTTTTTTTAATTTTTAATTTTTTTTGAATTTTTTTTTCTTATCAGTTACATTTTATTAACTCTGTATCCCAGCCGTGTCCCATCCCTCATCCCTCCCAGTCCCTCCCTCCCTCCCTCATCTCCACTGTGCCCCTTGCCAAGTCCACTAATACGAGGGACCTCCTCCCCATTCATCTGATCCTGTTTTATCAGGTATCTTCAGGACTGGCTGAAAAGCTCTCCTCTGTGGCCTAACAGGACTGCTCCTCCCTTGGGGGGTGGGGAGGCCAAAGAGCCAGTCATTGAGTTCCTGTTAGAAATAGTCCTTGTTCCCCTCACTATGGGAAACCAATTGGTTACTGAGCTACCACAGGCTACATCTGAGCAGAGGTTCTAGGTTACATTCATACATGGTCCTTGGTTGCATGTCAGTCTCAGAAAAGACCCTGTGCCCAGATATATTTGGTCATTGTGGAGCTCCTATCCTTTCCTCATCAGACTAACTCCCCTTCTTTCTTATGATTCCTTGTACTCTGCCAGAGGTTTAGTCATGAGTCTTTGCTTTGAAAACACTGCTAGTTAAAGTCTTTCAAATGCGCTCAGTAGACTCCTGTCATATGTTCAACGCACATCCCATCTATCTTTCTAAACAAGGATTGATAATCTTATCCCAAGTCCGCTCTCTTGATTATCTTTTTTAGGTGTATAGATTTCATTATGTTTATCATATCTTATAGGTCTATATAAGTGAGTATATACCGTGTTTGTCTTTCTCCTTCTGGGATATTTCACTCAGGATGATCTCTTCTAGATCTCACCATTTGCCTGCAAATTTCATGATTTCCTCCTTTTTGATTGCTGAGTAGTATTCCATTGTGTAAAAACACCACAATTTCTCTACCCATTCCTCCGTTGATGGACATCTGGGTTGTTTCCAGGTTCTGGCTATTACAAATAATGCTGCTATAAACATGGTTGAGCAAATATCCCTTTTGTGTACTTGAGCAAACTTTGGGTATATACCTAGCAGTAGTATAGCTGGGTCTTGAGGAAGCACTATTCCTAATTGTCTTAGAAAGCACCAGATAGATTTCCAGAGTGGTTGTATCAGTTTACATTCCCACCAGCAGTGGAGGAGGGTTCCCTTTCTCCACAACCTCTCCAGCATGTGTTGTCACTTGAGTTTTTCATCTTGGCCATTCTGATGGGTGTAAGGTGAAATCTCAGGGTCGTTTTGATTTGCATTTCCCTGATGGCTAATGAGGATGAGCATTTCTTTAAGTGTTTCTCTGCCGTTCGATATTCCTCTGTTGAGAATTCTCTGTTTAGCTCTGTTCCCCATTTTTTAATTGGATTACTTGGTTTGCTCCTTTTCAGCTTCTTTAGTTCTTTGTATATACTCGATATTAGTCCTCTGTCAGATAAAGGGTTAGTGAAGATTCTTTCCCAATCTGTAGGCAGGCGTTTTGTTTTGATGACTGTGTCCTTTGCTTTACAGAAGCTTTTCAGTTTCATGAGGTCCCATTTATTGATTGTTGCTCTTAGAGCCTGTGCTGTTGGTGTTCTGTTCAGGAAGTTGTCTCCTGTGCCAATGAGTTCTAGGCTGTTCCCCACTTTTTCTTCTAACAGATTTAGAGTATCTGGTTTTATGTTGAGGTCTTTGATCCACTTGGACTTTAGTTTTGTGCAGGGTGATAAATATGGATCTATTTTCATTTTTCTGCATGTGGACATCCAGTTGGACCAGCACCATTTGTTGAAGATGCTGTCTTTTTTCCATTGAATGGTTTTGGCTTCTTTGTCAAAAATCGAGTATTCATAGGTGTGTGGGTTTATTTCTGGGTCTTCTATGTGGTTCCATTAATCCTACTTTCTGTTTTCATGCCAATACCATGCAGTTTTTAATACTATTGCTCTGTAGTACAACTTGAGATCAGGAATAGTGATACCTCCAGAAGATATGTTGTTGTACAGGATTGTTTTGGAGATTCTGGGTTTTTTGTTTCTCCATATGAAGCTGAGAATCTTTTTTTCAAGGTCTGTAAAGAATTGAGTTGGTATTTTGATGGGAATTGCATTGAATCTGTAGATTGCTTTTGGCAGGATGGCCATTTTCACAATGTTAATCCTACCAATCCATGAGCACGGGAGATCTTTCCATCTTCTGAGATCTTCTTCAATTTCTTTCTTCAGAGACTTGAAGTTTTTCTCAAACAGGTCTTTCACTTGCTTGGTTAGTGTCACCCCAAGGTACTTTATGTTATTAGTGGCTATTGTGAAGGGTGTTGTTTCCCTAATTTCTTTCTCGGCCCTTTTGTCTTTGGTATACAGTAGGGCTTCTGATTTTTTTGAGTTGATTTTGTATCCTGCCACTTTGATGAAGGTGTTTATCAGCTGGAGGAGTTCTCTGGTTGAATATTTGGGGTTGCTCATATATACTATCATATCATCTGCGAATAGTGACACTTTGACCTCTTCTTTTCTGATTTGTATCCCCTTGATCTCCTTTAGTTGTCTTATTGCTCTGGCTAGGACTTCAAGTACTATGTTGAAGAGGTAGGGAGAGAGTGGGCAGCCTTGTCTTGTCTCTGATTTCAGTGGGATTGATTTAAGTTTCTCTCCGTTGAGTTTGATGTTGGCTATAGGCTTGCTGTATATTGCCTTTACTATGTTTAGATATGTGCCTTGTATTCCTGATCTCTCCAAGACTTTATACATGAATGGGTGTTGGACTTTGTCACATGATTTTTCAGCATCTAAGAAGATGATCATGTGGTTTTTGTCCTTCAGTTTGTTTATGTGGTGGATTACATTGATGGATTTCCGTATGTTGAACCACCCTTGCATGCCTGGGATGAAGCCTACTTGGTCCTGGTGGATGATATCTTTGATGTGTGCTTGGATTCGGTTTGCAAGTATTTTATTGAGTATTTTCGCTCAATGTTCATAAGAGAGATAGGTCTGAAGTTCTCTTTTTTTGTTGGGTCTTTGTGTGGTTTAGGTATCAGGGTGACTGTTGCTTCATAGAATGAGTTTGGTAATATACCTTCTGTTTCTATTTTGTGGAATAGTTTGAGGAGAATTGATGTGAGCACTTCTTTGAAGGTCTGGTAGAATTCCACGCTGAAACCATCTGGCCCAGGGCTTTTTTTGGAGGGAAGACTGTGAATGACTGCTTCAATTTCCTTGGGGGATATAGGGCTGTTCAGTCTTTCTACCTGATCTGGACTTAATGTTGGAGGATGGAATCTATCAAGAAAATTGTCCATTTCATTTAGGTTTTTAATTTTGTGGCATATAGGCTTTTGTAGTATGACCTAATGATTGTTTGAATTTCCTCAGTGTCTGTAGTTATGTCACCCTTTTCATCTCTGATTTTGTTGACTTGGATAGATTCTCTCTGTTTTTTAGTTAGTTTGCCTAAGGGTTTGTCTATCTTGTTGATTTTCTCAAAGAACCAGCTTTTTGTTTCATTGATTCTTTGAATAGTTTTATTTGTTTCAAATTGATTGATTTCAGCCCTGAGTTTGATTATTTCCAGCCTTCTGCTCCTCTTGGGTGTATCTGCTTTTTTTTTTTCCTAGGGTTTTTAGTTGGGCCATTAAATTTTTTGTATGTGATGTTACAAATTTTTTCTTGCAGGCACTTAGTGCTGTAAATTTTCCCCTGAGCACTGCTTTCAATGTGTCTCATAAATTTGGGTATGTTGTGCCTTCATTTTCATTGAATTCTAGGAAGTCTTTAATTTCTTTCTTTATTTCTTCCTTGACCCAGCTGTTGTTGAGTAACAAGTTGTTCAGTTTCCATGTGCGTGTAGGATGTTTGTTATTTCTGTTGTTGTTGCGGTTCAGCTTAAGTCCATGGTGGTCAGATAGAATACAAGGGATTATTTCAATCTTTTTGTATCTGTTGAGGCTTGCTTTCTGACCAACTATATGGCCTATTTTGGAGAAGGTTCCATGTGGTGCTGAAAAGAAGGTATACTCTTTTGAGTTTGGATGAAAAGATCTGTAGACGTCTATTAGGTCCATTTGATTTAGGGTCTCTGTAAGTGTTTTCATTTCCCTATTTGTTTTCTGTCTAGTTGATCTGTCCCTTGGTGAGAGTGGAGTGTTGAAGTCTCCCACTATTAGGGTTTTAGGATCAATGTATGATTTAAGCTTTAATATTGTTTCATTTACGAATGTAGGTGCTCTTGTATTTGGAGCATAGATATTCAAAATTGTGATGTCCTCTTGGTGGATTTTTCCTTTGATGAGAATATAGTGGCCATCCTTATCTTTTTTGATTAACTTGGGTTGAAAGTCTATTTTATTAGATATTAGGATGGCTACTCCCGCTTGTTTTCTGGAACCATTTGCTTGAAAGACATTTTTTCAGCCCTTTACTCTGAGGTAGTGTTTATCTTTGTTGCATAGGTGTGTTTCTTTGATGCAACAGAATTTTGGATCCTGTTTCCGCAACCATTCTGTTAGTCTGTGTCTTTTAATTGGGGAGTTGAGTCCTTTGATGATGATAGAAACTCGTGACCAAAAGTTGTTACTCACTTTAGATGTGGTGTTGGTGGTGTCACTGAGTTTCATTGCTTCATTGCTTGTTTTCTTTTTTTTTTGTGTAGTTATCTATTTCCTCTGTTTCCTTTGATGTAGTTGTTTTCTTTGGTTTGGAGTTTCCCTTCTAGTAACTTCTGTAGAGTTGGGTTACTATGTAGATATTGTTTAAATTTGGTTTTGTCTTGGAATATCTTGAATTCTCTGTCTATGTTGATTGAAAGTTTTGCTGGGTATAGTAGTCTGGGTTGGAATCTGTGGTCCCTTAAGGACTGTATGATTTCTGTCCAGGCCCTGTGGCCGCACTGTGGCCGCAGGACTCAGTGTCCACCTTTCCTGTGTACTGCCTCTTTGTCCTTTCCCTCTGCCAGGAGGGGTTATGTTGACTGGTCCCTGGGTGGCGCGGGAAAGAGTTAGGATGAGTGTACTCAATCCCAGATCCTGGGCCCAGATCTCTCTGCCAGAAGCAGCCTAGTGGTAGAATCTATGTTTGCTGATCCCAAGAGAGTACCAGGTAGGGTTGAGTGTCCTCAGATCCAGAGCTTGGGTTTCTCTGCTAGGGGCGGCTGGGTGAGCTGGAGAGAGGGTGCTGTGTCCTTGGCAGGCTGCCTCTCTGTCCTTCCCCTCTGACCTTCTCCTCTGCTAGGGCAAGCTTATGGAGGTGCTCTCAGGGGAGTGCCAGCAGGGGTTGCGGCTTCTCAGTTGGATCCTGAGCCCTGAGCCGGCATTTCTCTGCCAGGGGTTGGGGGGGGGAGGCGCTGGTGATAGAACTTGCTGCTAGACCTTATTGCGCTGGACCCAGGAGAATCTCAGGATGTGTAGAATGACCACAGTCCCAAATCCCGAGCTGTAGTTTGTTTGCTAGGAGTAGCCGGCAGCATTGGAGTTCCGGCACTGTGAAGCCGCTGTGCGCCTCTTTATCCTTCTGCTCAGCTGTGGCAGGGTTATGGCGGCGTTTGGGGGAGTGCCCGAAAGGATTGGGTTTTCTCAGCCCCGATCTCGGGTTGGGGTACAGACAATGTGGTCTGTGGCAGATTCTGCTGGACGCCTCCTGCCTCCTCCGAAGAGAGAGTAGGGATTTTGAGCTGGGCGAGCAGCTGCAATCCGTGTGCGGCGGGAGCTCAATTGTGATGGCGGCAGGTACCCCTGGTCGGAGAGACCTTCCAGAGAAAGACTGGGTGACCCGTGACCAGTCTGGCAACTTTCCTTCCCTGTGGGGTTTTTTTTGCGACTGAGACTCCCAGCCTCAGGCACCCTTGTGCCCACCAATCAGCCTGGGAAAGTGATGGGAACAAGCAGGCTTGCGGCACCAGCCTGGAGACCCAAAGCCCACGTTAGCTGGGTTCTCTTCCGGGTTCTGGCTGGGCAGCCGAGAGTGGACCCAACCGATTCCCATGCCGTGGGAGCCTCCCCTCACCTGGGAAACACATCGATCGCTGTTGTTTTAGGGCCCAGAGTTCAGTCTCCTGGTCGCTACACGGAGTGTGTTGTCCTGCTTCTCAGACATGGTGTTCTCCTGGCGCTGCCATCTTGGCCCCTCCAGGATAGTCTTACCTTGTGTTTCTATCTCCATTTTCAGTTTTTGTGCTGTTATTCATTTTCCTCTCCTATTTGCTTGTATTTTCCTGTATTTTCTTAAGGTATTTAGTCATTTCCTTCACCTATTTCATTGTATTTTCCTGTATTTCTTTGAAGGCTTTATTTATTTCATTTTTAAAGGCCTCTATAATCTTTATAAGATTAAAGGTTCTTGGTCTTTATGTGTGTAAGGATATACAGGGCTTCCTGCATTAGGATAACTGGATTCTGTTGGTGCTGTCTTGCTCTGGATTTTGTTGTGTGTGTGTTTTCACATCGACTTTTAGCCATTTGTTTGTCCCTGTTTTTGGCAGGAGTGGTAGTCCCTGATGGCAGGAGAACTTTTGGATTGCTGGTAGGCCTTGCAGATGCAGGCCTTTGGTGATACCTGATGGCTAACTGCCTCTAGTAGTTCCTCCTGGCTGTTGGCCTCTGATAGTTCCTGATGGCTTTTGTCTCTGGAATTTCAGGTTGAGCTGACACTAGGGAAAAGGCTTAGAGAAACCTAACAAGCAAGGGATCTTCAACCATCTTAAAACTCAAATTATTTGAGTGACATAATCAAGAGAATATGAAGCCATTATTATGCAGATGAAAACTACAGCAACCTAGTAATAGAAAAATAAATGAAAAGTAATTTTACTTCTGTAAATACAATCTTTTTTGTTTAATTAAAGCTAGTCTTTAAATACAAATTTTCTGTTTGTTTTCAGTCAACAGTGGTTATTGAACAGCTGAACAGGACTGGAGAGATAGCTTATCAGTTAAGAGTATCTACTGCTCTTGCAGAGGACCAGACATTAGTTTCTCAGCACCATGTCTGAAGGCTAATAACCTTTTAATTATAGCTTTCAGGAATCTTCTGGTCTCTGTGGGCACTGTGCTCATATGCCTATTCCTATACTCAGACACACAAATTTTAAAAACTAAAAATTATGTATACACACATGTGTCTGGATTTCTCAAAGAGGAATAAAGAAATGTAGCTACAATATTGAGCATCACACATTATTTCAAACATTTATGTGTATTTGCATGGTATATTACAGAAACTGATTTAAAATGCCACAGTGGAATGAAAAAGTATTAACTCTGTAAGCCCTACTGTATCATTTCTGAAGACCAACTTTTTCTTTCTTTCTTTCTTTCTTTCTTTCTTTCTTTCTTTCTTTCTTT
>NW_026596051.1:23533342-23544457 GCF_907164565.1 Psammomys obesus | reverse complement strand
TTTCTTTCTTTCTTTCTTTCTTTCTTTCTTTCTTTCTTTCTTTCTTTCTCTTTCTTTTTTTCTTTCTTTCTTTTCCTTGAAAGTTGTAAGGAACCTGTCTCATTTTGCTTCCTACCATTTATCTTTTCTGTAGTAATGGAAAAATTCCCCCTTAGGCACAGCATGCTATTCTTGTCTTAGACGATTA
The DNA here is from genome assembly GCF_907164565.1 of Psammomys obesus. Lineage (NCBI taxonomy): Eukaryota > Metazoa > Chordata > Mammalia > Rodentia > Muridae > Psammomys > Psammomys obesus. Next base: position 23,544,270 of record NW_026596051.1, on the reverse strand, counting down.
GGCAGAAATGAAGGAGATCATAAAGGTGAGAGATTTATCCACAAACAATATGATGCTTAGCACAGTAGCTTGCACTATTCAAGCTGAAAAATTTGAGGTGAACTCAAGTGTGGCAAGCAGACCAATAGAAAACAAGTAACAAAGCCTCCATGCTGGGAGGCTCTTGGGAAGGAAAAGTTCAAATTTTGCAAAAGCCCATTTTCAAATGTTCAACGAGCTGGCAAACAATACAGTATAACTGGAGAATGTGAAGTCTTGACCCCAAATGCACTAAGGCTCAGAAGGCAGAGACAGAGTCATTGTAGGATATTGCATTTAAAACAATGATAGCATTTTTTTTAAATCCATGAATTAAATCTTTGTTGAATATTAGAATTTGTGTTTCCAATGTGGCTGGGACAAAGAAGTCTCATCTTTGTGATGCCCCCTGCAGAAACCCAGCTGTTAACTTCAATTTTGAGACAAAAATAATAAACACTTTACGCCCGAAAATTACTAGCCGCATGAATTTACAAAGACAATCACTCAGTCTATTTTTTTTCTAGAAATGGAGTTACCAAATGGTTTGAACCACAGTAAAACATAACCTGACCATTTTGACATATTAAAATGGTCAATAGTTCATAGGACTCCTGTGGAAATAAATGAGGTAATGACAGAAAAATAGATACATTCATAAGCATGTTATGTTGATATAACATATCAACATATCTTGATATGTTACAATCAGTTCTATTTACTGTTAGTTATTGAGCTTAGGGTTTCCCAGGAAGCTGCATCAGTTCCAGATACCTTGCAGAGAATAAAAACATGTCCTAGGGTTGATGTCTGATGACAGAATGGGACAGGTTTTCTACTCTTTCTAACCTGAACTTGCATCTTGGGAATTGTACTAAGAAAGCTATCTGAAGAATCCATGATCTTAATAAGAATGATGCAATATCTCAGACACATACCAGACTGTATTTCCAAAACAACTTCCTTCCTAAAGCCTTCTAAAAAAGGAGTTCTTAATAATGTACAATCATTTAATGTTTAGATGAGTGTTTCAAGCTTATGTATAATATGAATACATTTCCAGGAATCAAGTCCCAAATCTTTAACCCCTTAGTATATCATATTTTCATAGTTAAACAGGGATCATGATAACTTCTTAATATAATAGCAGGCATGGATGATTAACATATTCATTTTTTAGAAATGAAAAGTACACGTATATATTTATTTATTAATATAATATCCCATTTTTGACAGGTTTGTCTTTATTGATTATCTTTTTTATAAAATATAATGTATGTAAAATGCCTGGTTTTTAATTTATTTTTTTTATTTATTACAAAGTATTCAATTAGTATTCCAGCTATAACCCTTCCCTTTGTCCCCTTCCTCCCTCCTTCTTCTCCTCCCATGCCCCTCTCCCAATCCACAGATAGGGGAGTTTCTCCTTCCCTTCCATCTGACCCTAGACTATCAGGTATCATCAGGATTGGCTGCATTGTCTTCCTCTGTGGTCTGGTAAGGCTGCTTTCCCCCTCAGGTGGAGGTGATCAAAAAGCCAGGCAATGAGTTCATGTCAGAGACACCCCTGGCTCCCTTTACTAGGGAACACACTTGGAGGCTTAGCTAACATGGGCTACATCTGAGGAGACAGATAGTTTTTGCTCTGTTGCTTTCCTTGTGAAGGTTCTGTTCCTTCCTTCTATCTCTTCCTTCTTTCATAAGACTCCCTGCACTCTGCCCAAAGTTTGACTATGAGTCTCAGTATCTGCTTTAATACGTTGCTGGTAGAGTCTTTCAGAGGCCCTTCTTTTTCCTGTTTTCTCCCTCTTCTGATGTCTATCCCATTTGCTTTGTGAGTGAAGATTGAGCAACTTCTCTGGGGTTCTTATTGTTTAGCTTCTTTAGGAGTATAGATTTTAGTATGTTTATCCTATATTTTTGACTAATAGCCACTTATAGGTAAGTATATACCATGTGTGTTTCTGCTTCTCAGTTACGTCACTCATCTTTTCTAGTTCCCACAATTTGCCCGCAAATTTCATGATTTCTTTGTTTTTAATTGCTGAGTAGTATTCCATTGTGTAAATGTACCACAATTTCTGTATCCATTCATCTGTTTAGTGACACTTGGTTTGTCTAGACACTGGATATGATGAATAAAGCTGCTACAAACATGGTTGAGCAAATGTCCTTGTTGTATGCTTAAGCATATTTTGGGTATATGCCTAGAAGTGGTATAGCTGGATCTTGAGGTAGCACTATTTCTAATTGTCTAAGAAAATGCCAGATTGATTTCCAAAGATGTTGTACAAGTATACATTCCCACCAGTAGTGAAGGAGGGTTCTCCTTTCTCCACATCCTCTCCAACATGTGTTGTCACTTGAGTTTTTGATCTTAGCCATTCCAATGGGTATAAAATAAAATCTAAGGGTCATTTTGATTTGCATTTTCTTGATGACTAAGAACTTTAAGCATTTCTTTAAGTGTTTCTCTGCCGTTTGATATTCTTCTATTGAGAATTCTGTTTAGCTCTGTACCCTATTGTTTAATTGGATTACATGAATTGTTGGTGTTTAACTTTTTCAGTTCTTAGAACATTCATGATATTAGCCCTTGGTAAGATATAGGATTGGTGAAATCCTTTTCAAGACTGTAGGCTGTCATTTTCTTCTGATGGTAGTGTCCTTTGTTTTACAGAAGCTTTTCAGTTTCATGAGGTCCCATTTATTGATTGCTGATCTTAGAGCCTGGGATATTGGTTTTCTTTTCAGGTAGTTTTTTCCTGTGACAATGAGTTCATAAAGAGCTCTTCCCTACTTTTTCTTCTCACCGGTTTAGTGTGTCTGGTTTTATGTTGAGGTCTTTGATACACTTGGACTTTGGTTTTGTGTAGGTGATAAATATGGGTCTATTTGCATTTTTCTACATGTAGATATCCAGTTAGATCAGTACCATTTATTGAAGATGCTGTCTTTTTTCCACTGTAGAGTTTTGGCTTCTTTGTCAAAAATCAAGTATCTGTAGGTGTGTGTGTTTATTTCTGGGTCTTCTATTCGATTCCATTGATGCACCATTCTGTTTCTTGCCAGTACAATGCAGTTTTTATTACTTGCTCTGTAGTACAGCTTGATATCAGGGTAAGATATACCTCCAGAAGCTCTTTTGATGTAAAGGAATGTTTAAGCAAATTTGATTTTTTTTTCCACCATGTGAAATTGATGGGAATTGCATTGAATCTGTAGATTCCTTTTGACATCATGGACATTTTTACTATGTTAATCCTACATATCCATGAGCATGGGAGATCTTTCCATCTTCTGATATCTTCCTCGATTTCTTTTCCAGAAACTTGAACTTTTTTTCATGCGGTTCTTTCTCGTGCTTGGATAGAGTCACACCAAGGTACTTTATGTTATTTGTGGCTATTGTGAAGGGTGCTGTTTCCTTAATTTCTTTCTCAGCATTTTTGTCTTTCATGTACAGGAGGGATACTGATTTTTTTAATTAATTTTGTATTCAGCCACTTTGCTGAAGGTGATTATCAATTGTAAGAATTCTTGATTTAATTTTGGTATATAGAATCGATCAAGAAAATTGCCCATTTCATTTAGATTTTCAAATTTTGTGGCATATAGGCTTTTGTAGTAAAACCTAATGATTGTTTGGATTACCTCAGTGTCTGTCCTTATGCCCCCCCTTTTCCTTTTGGGTTTTGATGATTTGGATAGTTTCTCTGTGCCTTTTATTTAGTTTGGCTAAGGGTTTGTCTTTCTTGTTGATTTTCTCAAAGGACCATCTCTTTTTTTTTTTTTTCATTGATTCTTTGAATTGTTTTCTTTGTTTCTAATTCATTGAGTTCAGCTCTGAGTTTGATTAATTCCAATCATCTAACATCTACTCCTCTTGGGTGTGCCTGCTTCTTCTTCATTTTTCCCCCCTCGGGCTTTTAAGTGTCCCCTTAGGTTGTTTCTTTGAGATGTGTGAAACTTCTTTCTGAAGGCACTTAGTGCTATGAACGTTCTTTTTAGCACTGCTTTTATTGTGTCTTTTTTGTTTGGGTAAGTTGTTCTTTCAATTTCAGTGAGTTGTAAGAAGTCTCTAATTTCTTTTTTTTTTATTTCTTCCCTCATCTAGTTGTCATTGAGTAGAGAGTTGTTTAGTTTCCATGTGTATGTAGGCTTTTTGTTATTTTAGTTTTTGTTGATGTCTAGTTTTAGGCCCTCGTGGTCTGATAGGAGACAAGGGATTATTTTAATCTTCTTTTATCTGTTGAGGCCCGACTATATGGTCAATTTTTGAGAAGGTTCCATGAGATGCTGAAAAGAAAGTATACTTCTCTGAGTTTGGGTGAACAGTTCAGTAGACATCTATAAGGTCTATTTGATTTAGGACCACTGTTATTTCCACATTTAGTTTTAGTCTAGATGGTCTGTCCCTTGATGAGTGTAGAGTGTTGAAGTCTCCCACTATTAAGATCCTGAGATCAACGTGTGATTTAGTCTTTAAAAATGTTTAATTTACAAATGCAGGTGCTAGGCAGAGTCTTTCAGAGACCCTCTGCTGTAGGCTCCTGTCCTGTTACTTGTTTTCTCTTACTTCCCATGTCCATCTCATTTGTCTTTCTAAGTGAGGACTGATCATCTTACCCTGTGTCCTCTTTCTTGTTTATCATCTTTAGGTGCACATATATCTATCATATGTTATAAGTCTATGTAAGTGAGTATATACCATGTGTGTCTTCTCCTGGAATACCTCACTCAGGATGATCCTCTCTAGATGCCACCATTTGCAGTGTATCAAAGCAGAAGCAGATACTCACAACCAAACCTTCGGCAGAGTGCAAGGAATCATACCATAAAAGGGGGAGTTAATATGACCAGGAGAGGAAAGGAGTTTCACAGGACAAAATATATCAAGACAGAGGGGTCCTCTATGAGACTGTTTCTCCAACCAAGGACCATGAATGGATATAACCTATAACCCCTGCTCGGATGTAGCCCATGGTAGCTCAGAATCCAAGTGGATTTTCCCTAGTAAGGGGAACAGAGACTATTTCTGATATGAACTCAATGACTGGCTCCTTTACCTCCCCCACCCCTCAAGAGAGGAACAGCCTTGCTAGGCCACCGAGGAGGACATGGCAGCCAGTCCTGAAGATACCTAATAAGCTAGGGTCAGATGGAGGGGAGGAGGACCTCCCCTAGCAGTGGACTTGGAAAGGAGCAGGGAGGAGATAAAGGAGGGTGGGTAGGATTGGGAAGGATTGAGGGAGGGGGCTACAGCTGGGATACAAAGCAAATAGCTTGTGATTAATATAAAAAAATAAAAATTAATTTAAAAATGCTGGTGCTCTTTTATTAGGGGCATAGATGTTTAGGATTGTCATGTCTTCCTGGTGGATTTTTCCTTTGAAGAGAATGAAGTGTCCCTCATCATCATTTTTGATTAATTTTAGTTGAAAGTCTATTTTATTAGATATTAGCATAGCTACCCCATCTTGTTTCTGAGTCCATTTACTTAAAAAATCTTTTTTTCTAGCCCTTTACTCTGAGATGGTATTTATCTTTGTTGCAGAGATGAGTTTCTTGGATGCAGCAGAACGTTAGATCCTGTTTTTGCAACCAATCTGTTAGTTTGTCTCCTTATTAAAAAGTTGAGTCCATTGATAATAACAGATAATAGTGACCAACAAATGTTAACTCCTTTTATTGTGGAATTGGAGATGATAGTGTGTTTCTGTGCTTGTCTTCTTTTGATTTTTTTGTTGTGGGGTTATCTATATCCTGCATTTTCATAGGTGTAGTTGATTTCATTGAACTGGAGTTTTCCTTCAAGTATCTTCTGTAGGGCTGGTTTTCTGTGTATATATTGTTTAAGTTTAGTTTTGACATTGGAATATTTTGTTTTCTCCATCTATGTTGATTGAAAGCTTTGCTGGGTATAATATTCTGAATTGGCATCTGTGGTCTCTTACAGTCTGCATGACATCTTTCCAGGCCTTTCTGACTTTCATAGTTTCTATTGAGAAGACTGGTGTGATTCTTATAGGTATACCTTTATATGTTATGTGGCTTTTTTTCCCTTGCTGCTTTTAATATATTTTTCTTTGTTTTGTATTTTTGATTGACTAATATCTGACACAAGGAGTTTCTTTTCTGGTTAATCTATTTGGTGTTCTGTAAGCCTCTTGTATGTTTATGGATATCTCTTTCTTTGAGTTGGGAAAAATTTCTTCTATGACATCTTGAAAATATTTTCTGCACTTTGGAGCCTGGAATCTTTTTTCTTTATTCCTATTATTCTTAGATTTTGTCTTTTCATGGTATCCTTGATTTCTTGGATGTTTTGTGTTTAGAACTTTTCTGATTTTATTTTTTCTTTGAGAGATATATCAATTTCTGCAATTTATCTTCAGCACCTTAGATTTTATCTTCCATCTCTTGCATTTTGTTGGTTATGCTTATCTTTGTGGCTCCTGGTCTCTTCTCTAAGTTCTCCAACTCCAAGCTTTTTTCTCTTTGTGTTTTCTTTATTGATTCTAATTCTGTTTTCATGTTTTGCACCATATCCTTCATCTGTTTGAATGTGTATTCCTGTCTTTCCATGGTGGCCCCTATTTTTTGGTTTGTTTCTTCTCTATATGCCCGTACTTGTGCCTCTACATGTGCCTATATTTGTTTGGCTGTATTTGCCTGTATTTCTTTGAGAGCTTTGTTCATTTCCTCTGTATGTGCCTCTAACAACTGGATAAGCATAGATTTGAGATCTTTTCCCTATGTTTCTGATGAATTAAAATATCCATTGATTTTAGGGGTTGCTGGTGAAGTACTGGTGTACTGATTTTTGTTGGATGTGTTCTTATACTGACTTCTAGCCATCTGTTTTTTTCTGTAAACTTTGCTGTTTGCTCCTGGAGTCTGTACTTCAGAGTGGGTTTGTCTGATATGGAATCTGGAGTATTCTTCAGGAAGATGAGAGAGGTCCACCAGTTCAAGAGTGGATGTTAGCGTTTCAGCTGTACCTAACAGAGAAAGGTTTCAGGCACATGTGAACAAACACAGGAGTGTGTGTGGAATTGTGCTTTGCAGGTGCGAGTGCATGTAGATGCCTGGAAGTGTGGAGCATAAGTGCAGGTGGGGGTGCTGGCACTTTTTGTGGGCACAGTGCCCATCACAGGTGCACTGAATGCCTCAGTAGCCCACAGGCCTGTTATACTTTCCTCCAAGCATTATAACAGATCTGTCCGGGCTGTACCATCTTTGTTCCAGGAATTTTTTGTTTGGACTCCACTGGAAGACCAACAGAACAGGGGCTTTAATATTGAGAACACTGTCCCAAGGATCCCTATGTTATCCACATTGGCGTTGTAGATGACAGGGATCTGATGTCTGTCTTCTAGCATAACAGGACTTTGGATCTGGGGCTCTGCATACACTCACTTGAAGGCACACTCACACACAGGCCTATGTGGAAAGCACAGGGATCCCCCTCCCCCACTTCTCTATGTTCCCTATGCTTAGATTTGGGCCCACAAGACCAAATGTAATAGGAACAGGGACTGTCTCTGACATGAACTCAGGGGCTGGCTCTTTGATTACCTCCACCTGAGGAGGAAACAGCCTTACTAGACCAGAGAGGGAAACCATGAAGCCAGTCCTGATGAGACCTGATACACTAGGTTTAGGTGCAAGAAGAGGATGAACTTCCCTATCATTGGACTGGGGGAGGGCCACAGGAGAAGAAGAGGGAGGTAGGATGGGATTGGGAGGGAATGGGGAAAGGGGTTACAGCTGGGATACAAAGTGAATAAATTATAATTAATAAAAATAAAAAAGAAAGTGTAGATCTGTCAGTGGTGTCTGCTTTTTGGCCACCACTATAGGCAGGAAGGCCTATAGTTGGGGCTGCCTCTGCTATCTCAGTCATGGAGCTGAGTGACCTGTACAGCTACCTCTGCAGTCATGGAGCATGGAGGCTTGTGCTTGGGCCAGTAGCAGCAGGCACAGCAGCAGTAGCAGCAGCAGCAGCCGCAGGCCAGCATGGATGAAGCCCATGTCTGGATCCAAACTGTCCCTGTTCACCGCTTGTCCCTTCTAGCCCAAGAAGCCTCAGTATTAATGTTCTTGCTTCAGCTGCCCTTTCACTTACCAGTTTCAGTTTTGGATCTTCTGCCTTTCAGATATGGTGAAAGCTGGTTGCCACCATCTTGGAGAACCCCTTATTTATATATTTATTTATTACAATGTATTCACTTTGCTGGAGAGATGGCTCAGAGGTTAAGAACACTGGCTGTTCTTCCAAAGGTCCTGAGTTCAATTCCCAGCAACCACAGAGTGGCTCATAATTTATTTACTTTGTATCCACACCGCAGTCCCCTTCTTCATCTCCTCCCAGTCCCACCCACCCTCACTCTTCTCCTGCTATGCCCTTTCCCTATTCCTCTGATAGAGGAGGACCTCCTCCACTTCTGTCTGACCCTTGCTTATCAGGTCTTTTCAAGGCTGGCTGTATCATCTTCCTCTGTGGCCTGATAAGGCTGCATCCCCCAGGAGGAGGTGATCAAAGAGCTGGTCAGTGAGTTCCTGTCAGAAACAGGACCCATTTTTAAGGAACCCACTTGGAAACAGAGAAGCCAATGGCTTCCTTTGAACAGGGGGTCTAGGTCCTTTCCATGCATCGTCCTTGGTTGGAGTATCAGTCTTAAAGATTCTTTCAAGAAACAACAATATATGATTTCACAGAATCATTTAGTTAATCAGATCATTTTTCTATTCCTTTTTCTTAAATCACATTTCATTTATGTATTGAACCCCATCATGATTTTAAAACATTTCCAAATTCTGTTGATCATGATTTGAAACTTGGTTACTTTTCTTATTTCTGTAATAAGATATCTTGGTATAAACAACTTAGGAAAAAGAGGGTTTGGTAGAGGATACTATCTTCAGTCTCTATGGCCTCTGCTACTTGGAGTGTCTGCTTGAATCCCCCTCATATCCTCCCGGAAACCTGACTTGAGTTAGATCTCCAGCTTGTCACAACAATGTCTCCACCTTCAATTTCTCTTTCCTCTACAGGCCTTTTGTCCTTTTGGCATTGCTCACCTCTGGTCTGATCTCCACCCTCTTAACTCTCTGTGTTCCCTCTCCTTAGCCATTACCTCTGTCTATTCTATCTCCCCTTCCTAGTGAGATGTATGAGTCTTCACTTGGGTCTTCCTTATTACTTATCTTTTTTGGGGCTGTGCCTCCTACTGTGCTTATCTTGTAGATAAAATCTGCTTATAAATGAGTACATACCATGTGCATCTTTTTGGGTCTGAGTTACCTCAATCAGGATGATCTTTCCTAGTCCCATCCATTTGCCTACAAATTTCATGATTTATTTGTTTTTAATTGCTGAGTAGTATTACATTTTGCAAATGTGCCACCTTTTCTTTATCCATTCTTCAGTTGAGGGGCATAATTAGTCTTCTAGAAAAGGGTGGGGAACACTAACTCACCCACAAAAACTTTAACCCCAAATTTACCCTGCTTACAATGTACAGCAATAAATATAGAACAGATAGAGCAGAGATTGAGGGAATGCCCAACTGATGCCTGGCCTAACCAAAGATGCATCCCATCAAAGAGTGCCAACCACTGACACTATGAATGATACTCAATTAAACTTGCAGGTCCTGTCAGGGTTGTCCTCTGAGAGACTCTAACCAGCAGAACCTCAAAAGTGGTGCCAAGACTCACAGCCAAACATTGGGCATTGCAAAGGGAGTCTTGGGAAATCATGGGAGAAAAGTCAAAAGGACCCAGAAGTGACAGGATCTCCACAAGCAGACCAACAGAACCAAATAACCAGTTACCAGAGTATCTTGCTGAGACTGAAGCACCAACGAAGGACGATGTATGAACTGGATGTAGGCCCCCACAAAGATATAATACCACGTGGGAAGCTTAGGCTTTAAGTGGGTATTCTAGTAAGGGAAGTGAAGACTGCATCAGACAAGGACTCACTTGCTAGCTTTTAGGTTACTTTTCCCTGGAGGGACTGCCTTGACAGGCCACAGGGTAAGAGGACACTTTCAGTCCTGATGCAACTTGATGAGCTGGGATGGATGGGAAAGGGAGCTCCCCTTTGCAAAGGAAAAGGGGAGGTGGAAGGGAAAAGAGGGTAGGTGTGGGATGGGAGGTGGGAATGAGCTACAAGGATTAAAGTGAATAAAATAAATAAATGAGAAAAATAAAAATAGAGTTTGTTTTACTTTGCAGTAGAAGAGTAGAGTCCATCATGTTGCAGGAGCCAAGTAGAGGATTAGAGCAATTGGTTACATTGCATCAGCAGTCACAAAAGACTACTCCACCAGTTCTAGCGCTCCACTATCTTCCTTGTTTTTTTTTTTTATGCAACCTAGAACTCAAGCCCAGGGATCAATGGCGCCATCCTTTAGAATGGATTTTTTCACTTCAACTAACCTAGTTAGAGACTTACCCAAACACTAATTGAACCCAAGTAACTTTTTTTTTTATTTTATTTTTCTTTTTAGTTACATTTTGTTAACTCTGTGTCCCAGCTGTATCCCGCTCCCTCATTCCCTCCCCAACCCCACACTCCCTCCCTGGTCTCCTCCCTGCCCCTTTCCAAGTCCCCTTATAGGGGAGGACCTCCTCCCCTTTCATCTGACCCTGTTTTATCAGGTATCTTCAGGGCTGGCTGCAAAGTCCTCCTCTGTGGCCTAACAGACTGCTCCTCCCCTGGGGTGGGGGTCAAACAGCCTGCCCTTGAGATCCTATTAGAAATAGTCCGTGTTCCCCTTACTTTGGAAAACTACTTGGTTACTGAGCTACCACAGGCCACATCCGAGCAGAAGTTCTAGGTTATATCCATAGATGGTCCTTGGTTGAGTGTCAGTCTCAGAAAAGACCCTGTGCCC
>NW_026596051.1:23514884-23528342 GCF_907164565.1 Psammomys obesus | reverse complement strand
TCCATGGTGGTCAGATAGTATACAAGGGATTATTTCAATCCTTTTGTATCTGTTGAGGCTTGCTTTGTGACCAACTATATGGTCTATTTTGGAGAAGGTTCCATGTGGTGCTGAAAAGAAGGTGTACTCTTTTGAGTTTGGGTGAAAAGATCTGTAGACATCTATTAGGTCCATTTGATTTAGGGATTCTGTGAGTGCTTTCATTTCCCTATTTGGTGTCTGTCTGGTTGATCTGTCCCTTGATGAGAGTGGGGTGTTGAAGTCTCCCACTATTAAGGTATTAGGATCAATGTATGATTTAAGCTTTAATATTGTTTCATTTACGAATGTAGGTGCTCTTGTATTTGGGGCATAGATATTCAAAATTGTGATGTCCACTTGTTGGATTTTTCCTTTGATGAGAATATAGTGGCCCTCCTTATCTTTTTTGATTAACTTGGGTTGAAAGTCTATTTTATTAGATATTAGGATGGCTACTCCAGCTTGTTTTCTGGAACCATTTGCTTGAAAAACATTTTTCCAGCCCTTTACTCTGAGGTAGTGTTTATCTTTGTTGCATAGGTGTGTTTCTTGGATGCAACAGAATGTTGGGTCCTGTTTCCGTAACCATTCTGTTAGCCTGTGTCTTTTTATTGGTGAGTTGAGTCCATTAATACTGATAGATAATATTGACCAATGCATGTTAGTTCCTTTTGTAATGGAGTCGATGATCTTACCTTGTTTCATTGCTTGTTTTCTTTTCATTTTTGTTGGGACATTATCTGTATGCCCTGTTTTCTTGGGTGAATTCGTCTTCGTTGGATTGGAGTTTTCCTTCTAGTATCTTCTGTAGGGTTGGTTTGCTGTATAGATATTGCGTAAATTTAGTTTTGTCATGGAATATTTTGTTTTCTCCATCTATGTTGATTGAAAGCTTTGCAGGGTATAGTAGTCTGGGTTGACATTTGTGATCTCTTAGAGTCTCCATGATGCTTGCCCAGGCCCTTCTGGCTTTCATAGTTTCTGATTGGAAGTCTGGTGTGATTCTGATAGGTCTACCTTCATATGTTACTTGGCCTTTTTCCCTGGCTGCTTTTAATATCTTTTCTTTGTTCTGTAGATTTAGTGTTTTGACTATGATGTGACGTGATGTGTTTCTTTTCTGGTCTAGTCTATTTGGAATTCTGTAGTCCTCTTGTATATTTATGGACATCTCTTTCTTTAAGTTGGGAAAATTTTCTTCTATGATTTTCTTGAAAATATTTTCTGGACCTTGGAGCCTGGAGTCTTCTTTTTCATCAATTCCTATTATTCTTAGATTTTGTCTTTTCATAGCATCCTTGATTTCTTGGATATTTTGTGATTGGAATTTTTCTGATTTTACTTTTTCTTTGAGAGAAGTATCAATTTCTGCAAGTGTGTCTTCAGCTCCAGAGATTCTCTCTTCCATCTCTTGTATTCTGTTGGTGATGCTTACTTTTGTGGTTCCTGATCTTTTCTCCAAGTTCTCCAGCTCAAGAGTTTTCTCACTTTGTGTTTTCTTTATTGATTCTAATTCTGTTTTCATGCCTTGCACCATTTCTTTTATGTGTTTGAATTTGGATTCCTGTCTCTCTACGATGGACTCTATTTCTTTGTTCATTTCCTTTTTGTATGCCACTAATTTCTTCTCTACTTGTGCCTCTATTTGTTTGGCTATGTTTGCCTGTGTTTCTTTAAGTGTTTTGTCTATTTCTTCTTTCTTTACCTCCAATTGACTGGCCATCTCTTTGAAAGATTTGTTCATTTCCTCCTTATGAGCCTCAAATAATTGAGCAAGCATGGCTTTAAGGTCATTTTCCTGTGCTTCTGATGAATTGGAATATCCATCGATTTTGGGGTTTGCTGGTGAAGTCATGATGTCCTGATTTATGTTGGAAATGTTCTTTCGCCTACCCCTGGCCATTGGCTTATCTGAGACCTTCCCTGTTTGTTTTTGGATTCAGCCGATCAGACTGGTACTGTCTCTCTCTCAAGTCTGGAGAATTCTTCAGGAAGTTGAGAGAGGTCCCGTGTCCTTAGCGTATGCTGAGGACTAGCTGTACCTGTGGGAGGAAAGTACGCAGGCGCAAACAGAGGCAAATGCAAGCGTGCGTGCGTGTGTGTGTATATGTGTGTGTGTGTGTGTAAGTGGGTGTGGGCGTGTGTCTCGAGGGACAGAGTGATGGCTAATGTTGAACCCTTGAGTGTGTGGGAGGGGCTCTGCAATGTATGAACCCAAGTAACTTTTAAGTTATACTTTTCTCTTAAGGAATGCCAGATCATGCCAAGTTGACATGACAGTCAACACCACCAATAACACTGTTTTTTGTTTTTTATCTTTCATATAACAAGTTTTGAAACAAAAGTGGGCAAATCTTCCCAAACCTCTAAAAGGATTTAGGTTCCTTTCTATATGGCATTACCCTCAAATTTTGAGATATTTTTATTACATCTTTACTTAGTTGGTTTTTTCTTTTTACTTTAGGTATTTGCACTCTATGTTAAACATTGCACTCCAGGTTAAACACTCCATGAAGTTAGAGGACATGAGAAGAAATACAGCAACAGCCATCATACATCATCTAGTTTCAGAGTTCCTAGACAGTACAATCCACCTTGAAAAGAAATGTAATAGATAGGGCAAGGCTGGCCCTCCAGCTCTGAAATGAAATGTCTTCAGGGAAAAATGAACACATAAGGCAGAAAGTCATTGCCAAGGGTCCTGATTGTCATAGACTGTGTTAATTATTATATCTACACTCCTATCCCAGCTTGATCTTGCCAAGCAATGGAGAAAATGGTTTTTCTTTTCTTAGTAATATATCACCCCTTCGGATGATTAAGACAAAGCAGACTACCTCACCCAAGATTTTCTGTCTTTGGGTCATAGATAGATTTATTATTTAATATTCAGCATAATGTCACAAAGATTTCTCATATGGACATGTGCTATTTTCCATAATTAGGATGCAGTTTTTGAAGTTTTAGCTACTCTTAGGTGCCTTATTTCTAAAATTAGCCTTGAAATTTGTGGGCAATCACTTAAGAATGCCTCAGATATGGGATAAAATGCTTTTGTTGATACAGATGAATAAATGGATTTTGCATTTCCCTCTGAGGGTTTGCCTTTGAATAAAGGGATAGATGAGAACACAGATAAGCTTTCTATCTTTAGACTTGACTATGATTAAAAACCACATGTGTTGTGATAGTTGCCCTCTATTGTGATCTATGCTTCAGCTGGCATGTGTGTCACTTACAAGAGGAGAGCCAGAAAACTGGGTATTAATGGTATACTATTAGGGTCTCCCGAAAAAATGAAAAGTCAACACCTATTGTGCTTCACTTCACAGCTCACAGAATTGCTACAGTTCTTGCCAACAATGCCATCTTAAATGTCAAACAAATTATCCATAGGTACAAAGCCACTTTACATAGATTTTGTTACTTAAACAAAATGATTTTGAGAGAAAATTTCATCTGTAAAAATTCACAATCTTTATGACTAGACATGGCCATGGGAAGGAGTCTGTCCTGGGTCCAGGTATAAGTTGATAATTAAGGATATCGGATATTATTATTAAATATTAATTACATCTAGCAAGTCTTGGCTTTCTCCAAGTGCCAAGTAAGATAATAGGAAGCCTAATCGGAGGGCAACTTAGAAGTGTTAGAGTAATTAACCAAGCAAGGAAATGAGAGCTTGTTTAATTGGATTATAGATTTTCTTTCTGAGATCCCCATTTAATTCCTCATTCCAAAACAGAAATGTAAATTGGGTCTGGTGTTCACATCAGACCTGCCTTCCGGTTCATCATCTGGCTGGTAACTACTCTTGACTGCAGGCTGGACAGCCCTCCCTGATTCTATTTTCTGTTGCTTGCACAAGAGTAGAAAGGAATGACAAGAAAGGAGAGTGTTTTCTGATCATCTTTATCTGGAAGACTTTTTAGTGGTGCAAGCCAATGCCACAATTTCAGCATTTCTTTATCTGGATAATGTAGATACTGTGTGGTGGGGAGTCAGCAATTTCGTTTCTTCATAAACATTTCATTCAGTGGGAAAGCCAGATCCCTTGATTTGATGACCTTACAAGCTCTTTTATAAATACATCCAATGGGACCAGTGGAGATGTGTTACTTGGGCATGATGGTACACACTTGTCATTTTAGAACTGGGGAAGTAAAGATAAGAAGATTCTTGAAACTCACTAGCCAGCAGTCTATGAAACTCATATTGTAATGAGAATAATAAGGTAAAAAGCTCCCCCAAAACAAACCTCAAGTTGATCCAGAGCTCCATAGGACTGCATGTGAATGCATGTATGCATACACTCACACACAAACACAAACACACACACACACACACACACACACACACACACATGCATGTGTACTCCATGCATAAATACATAAAATTACAAATAAGTGAATATATTCTACTTATGAATTTAGTTACAGTCCACAAGAGTAAAGCATCATATTTCAGTTACCACTCTGAACACAGCCACTTAAGAAAGTTGATGAATTACAAAATAACAAAAGATACTGGATAAAATTAGGCAATGCTCTTTCAAATATTGAATAATTACCTAAATATGAGACTATTAAAATAGAACTTTAAAATGAAGTAGTGATCTTAATATAATTTTTAGGCTGTAACAAAATTTCTAACTTAAGAGATTGTGCAGCAGTTAAAGGTATTTGCTACTCCTACATAGTACCAGAGTATGTTTTCCAGAACCCATATCTGATGGCTCACAACTTAGCTGTTATTCTAGTTCCAGGGAATCTGACACCTTTGTGACCATTTCACTCATGTGCACATGCTCATTCACAGATACACACACGCACATGCTGTGAGGACCTCTCTAACCATAAAATTATTTCATTGCTACTTCAGAACTATAAATTTACCACTGTTATAAATTGTAATGTAAATAAATACTGAGATGTGCAGGACATTGGATAGGTGAACCCTGTTGAACAGGGTGAGAGCTGGTGCAATAAATATATTATTATATAAAGAATTACAAGCCATATATGATAAAATATAATAGAATAAAATAAATCTTTTAAAAAGAAAAATGAGACTAGAAAAACACCTTCTCTATCAAGTATTTTGAAGTATCAGATTAAGCATTTCCAGGTGGTCGGTTCCTACTACAGGACACAAAAATAATAAAAAAACATAATAACATTAGTTAATATTAATTAATATTAACTAATAACATTAGTTAACTAATAACATTAGTTAACATTAACTAATTAACTAATAACATTAGTTAATATGTTTCCAAGAGTCTTATTCTTGACGATGACCACTACACCTTTACCATAATCACAGTAAAGAAAGAAAAGATTTGGGAAAAGCAGCTCAAGTAATATTTTATGGCTTAAATTTTTCCATTTGATAAGAATTCAAAAAAAAAAACACAGCAGAAAAAAAGGAAAAAAAAACTCTGTCAAACGCAGCAAAAGTGAAGTAAACTAAAACAGAAAGATGTTTTGACATCTCCACATACTGTTGCTACATCTGTGTCAAGCCACAGAAGGTATGTGAGGCTGAAATGATTAATTCAGTTTCAATAATTAAAATACAATGAAACATGTTTTCATAGCTAATGGAGCAATCAAAAATTCTAAGGGAAAATGTACAGGAGAAAGGAAGAATCAAGCACCAGAAAGAACCAACTAAATAAGGCTCCAGCCCTAGTACACGGCTTGTATCTTGTGCTCACAGAGGTCCAGAGAGTGATACTGGGTATTTCAAGAATGGCCAATAGCCCTCCAGTCTTTCTGTGTGGTGTGCTATTCTTCTAATTCAGGTTTGAACACAGAATTATAATTGGCAGGGGAGGAGATTTTCAGGAGGGCAGTTTCATCATGCTGATGTTTCCGTTAAAACTCTCAAACCAATTAAAACAATATTTCAGGGAGATAAAAATCTCACAGGGAACTTCCCAGAGACTCATACTCCAACCAAGGACTATTCATGGAGATAACCTAGAACCTCTGCACAGATGTAGCCCATGGCAGGTCAGTGTCCAAGTGGGTTACCTAGTAATGGGAAGAGGGACTGCCTCTGACATAATCTGATGGGCCTGCTCTTTGATCACCTCCCCCTGAGGGGGGAGCAGCCCTACCAGGCCACAGAAGAGGACAATGCAGCCACTTTTGACGAGAACTGATAGATTAAGATCAGAAAGGAGAGGAGAACCTTCCCTATCAGTGGACTTGGTGAGGGGCATGCATGCAGAAACAGGAGGGAGGATGGGATCGGGAGGGGAGGAGGGAGGGGCTTATGGGGGATACAAAATGAATAAAGTGTAATTAATAAAAAATAAAAAAAAGATAAAAAAATCTCATATGTTTCTATTCTTCTTCCTTCTAAGGATCTTGGTGCTTTAGAGCTCTCAATGATGATGTTTCATATATTGAGGTCCCCTTTGCCATGTTTGTTCTGGTCCAAATATAGTCTAGTAAACATGACTCTAAAGCTCATTTTAAAACTAAAATTCATCTTAAAGGGTCAGGGTGTTTGTCTCTTTCCTTGTGCCTACTAATATGAGAGTGAAAGGCTAATAGAATATTCATATATAATGTGTTGAATTGTAACTCAAAAGTTTGACTTTATCTACCCCTAGTGATGACAATTAAGCAAAACTCATAATACTTTAATTGAAATATTAAAAGATAATTGCCCATGTAATTATACCAAGTCATTTTATTATCATTAGAGGAAGATAAAAGTCATTGATATAGTTTAATATCAACTATTACTTGATTACTAAGATACACTTAATGTTGGTGCATCTGTTTTATAACCCCTGGGGCGTTCTCATTTAGTGGACAAAGGAAAGGTTGATTCTGTACACAGAAAGCATTATAAAAATTCAAGAAAGTGGCTCTTGGTGACTTTCATTTATGAGTTATACCTGTCTCACTTACTCTCAAAGTATCTTTTTAAACTCTTGATCTTGGCCCCAGTGTATCCAGGTATGCAGGATATGGTGAGAACAAGTAATTTCCTTAGTAAAGTTGGAATGGAAAGTGATGAAGCCTCCCCTCCCTTATTTAATTCATACACCATTTTCAATTCATAGGACAACCTTGTGTTTGCTCCTTTCTTCCAAAAATTCCAAGAGATTTGCAGGAACTCTTTCTCATCATTCTGATGCAGAGCTGTTTCTCTTCTATGCCTAGTTGACGTGCTGCTTGGTTCAGAATCTTCTGCACCCAATTTGTTGTAAGAGTGGCTTTGTGGTAATGACCCACTATGATGCAATCCCCTCTGAGTAAGATACTAAAAATGTTTGCACCAGTAGGTACCTGTTCTTTCACTTTGTTGAGGTCCAATTTCAGTGTCTTTTTATGATTCTAGTCACTAACTTGTCTGATGACATCTTTTATAAAATATTGTTTGTCATCCCTAAATTCCTTTGATTTGAAATATGATCCCCAGTGAGATAGCAGTAGTTGGTGGAGTAATGGGAAGGAGCTTGGGTTATAAGAGTAGAGCCCTCATGATTGAAGAGAGCTCCATCACATGAACCTGCAAAGAAAAGACAGCAGACTGCAAACACAAGAGGGCACTCTACCTTAACTGCTACCTGAACAGAGCCTAGGCACGCTTGTAAATATATACCTGTTACATATAAGCTGCTCAGCCTAGCACACTTTGCTGTGGCAACCTACACTATCTAAACAACCACATGCCCATCTTATTCTATGCTTTCCACTAAAGAGCTCCAGAAACTTCTGGTGCACTTTACATCTGGGGACATTTTCAGTAAGTTTTTACTTAAATCTGCCATTTCAGTAATTTCTAAATGTGAAAATTGAAAACAGTACAAGTTTAAATTAAAAAATACTGAAAACTTGTTCTTATATTTGTTGTTTATTTCTCTCCTTTGCTTTGAAACATGACATTTTA
Source organism: Psammomys obesus (assembly GCF_907164565.1). NCBI lineage: Eukaryota > Metazoa > Chordata > Mammalia > Rodentia > Muridae > Psammomys > Psammomys obesus. Next base: position 23,520,407 of record NW_026596051.1, on the reverse strand, counting down.
TTTTATTAATTTATTACGCTAAATGCCTAATATGTGCATTTTATTATTGTTCATCTGTTTATCATGAGACAAGGTCTCAGTACACAGCCATAGCTGGCCTGGAACTCTTTTTGTAAATCAGGCTGGCCTCACACTCACAGAAGTCTGCCTGTTTTACCTCTTAAGGGTTGAAACTAAAGGTGGGAGCCATCATGCCTACACAAATTATGCCCTTTTAATATATTCAAAATAAAGTATTATAATGATTTTTAAAAATCTGAGAGTAGTGTATGATATATAATGCAATTAATATGTAATAGTAATCTATAAGTAGAAGACCATGTTTGATCAAACAATTATTTTAACCAAATACTTTAGAATTTCAGTATTTTACTTGATACTGTATGTTACTTCTGGCCATGTAACATTGTAGCTAAAAGAACCCATTTTGGCACTCTTATCTGGGATTGTTAAAAGAAAATTTATTTTCAAAATCAATTTTATGCTGGTATATAGTTCAGCAGACAGAGTTCTTGCCTAACATGCATGAAGCCCCGAGTTTGAGTCCTAGCACTGCATGAAACAGGACTGTTGGAGCATACTTGAAACCTCAGCACTCTGGATGTGAAGACAGAAGAATCAGAAATTCAAGTCCATCTTTAAGCCTATGTTGAGTTTGATGCCAGTCTGTGATACCTAAGACTCTACCCCAAAACCCAAAATCTGAAATAAAATAAGATGATTCTGATTCTCTGCTGCACATTTTTGTTCAGGTAGCTTAGGTCATAACATTGATTTTTAGAAAAGACTTTGACTCCGTAATGCATTCCAGGTTACTTTTTCTTTGTTGAATTTATGAACAACTCTCCAAAAACAAATAGCAAATGTACTTCTCAACTTCTGCTAAAGACCGAAATTTTACTGTCAATATGAAACAATGAACCGAACCACGTAACTAATTGTAAATATTATAGAACATAGATACTAAATGAATTGATAAGCTTTAATGTAATGCAAATCCCTAAATTTTTGGTTTGATTTTTTTCAGATATTTATTTATTTATTTACTATGTATACAATGTTCTTTCTGCATTCACAGGCCAGAAGAAGGCACCAGATCCCAGATCTCATTATAGAGGGCTATGAGCCACCATGTGGTTGCTGGGAATTGAAGTCAGGACCTTTCGAAGAACAGTCAGTGCTCTTAACCTCTGAGCCATCTCTCCAGCCCTGGTGGTTTGATTTTTATTAGTGGATAAGAACAAGTAAAATCATTTTAACAGATTGAATGCTGCTCCAGGCCTTTGGATTACTTAATTGGCTGCTCGGCTGCATCCAGGATAAAGCAGACTTCCAATTCTTTGGGCAAATCTCCTAAGACAGAAAACATGGGCAAGTTTCCAGTTGACAGTCTTCAGATGGTGGTGTCCCACTTGATTATTTGCAAACAATGTAATGGATAGATTTAAATGTGGTGTCTTTCCAAAATTCTCCAACTTGATTTGTTGGTTTAGCACAAAGATATTAGCTATCAGATTCCTAACAGTTCTACATGTCTGTGTTCAAATTTAGACACCAAAGAAGAACACAAGACTCGTTGATGTGCTTACATGAAAATGATTGTTGTGTGTTTACCTGGCATAGATAGACAGCATTAACTAGAAATTAAGAAGTGCTTTTTTTTCTCCTGTATTTTTACCCTAATTGCATTTGGGTGAACACATATTTACAAATTCTTATTTGCCTATAGGATCCACAGTTTCTGCCTACCCAGAAAAAACATTTTAGACTTTACTTGAGAAAATGTCTTTGGTACCCAGACATTTCTGTACTAAACATAGTCACAGTAAAACTAAGTGAAATCAAGAAGAAAGAAACAATGCATAATGTTTTTAAAACTCTAAAAAAAAAATGAGCTAAATTGACTTATTTTTCTAGAATGACTAAAAGAAATAAAATAAATTTAACCACGAGATTTTGGGCATCAGTGGGTGACTTTCATTTTCAGAACCTTACAGAAAATCTTTGTCTCAATATTTATGAAAGAGAAATGAGGAAATATGTCCAGCTTCAAGATAACAAGGAATTTGATCTCTATGTGAAGATAACATGACATTTCTAACAGAAGCTCCTCACAAATACTATAAGAAATTCACTGTTCAAAGACAAGTTCAGCAAATATTCAAGTTCACAATCAATACATAAAAATCAACTGAGTTCCTCTACATTATCAAAACAGCCTTGAATTTGGTGCTTCTTAAAGTTGCATCAGAATAATAAAATAATTTTAAAAAGCAGCATTTTTCTAAGTAATATAGTGCAAGACATCTATTTGTGCACTAAAAATTACAAAAGTTGAAAGTTGATGAACTCCAACAAATGCAAAGACCTTCAGTGTCCCGTTGGCTGAAGAACTTGGTGTAAAGATGGTAACTTTCAGAAAAGAGATCTGTAGTTAAACACAATTACTATCTCAATCTTAAATAAAACTTTTATTTTGAAGGTGATCTTAAGACTTATTTGTAACTCCAAGAGTCTAAACTGTTTAAATATTGAAAAAGAAGAAAAGTGGTGGTGGAATTACACTTCTTAAATTTAAAATCTTACTGTGAAAGGTGCAGTTTTAAAGGCCATACGGAAGTTGCCTAAAGTTAAGCTTATAGCACAGAGATTTAATGTTAATATTCCATGGAAAAATCCCTTTGTATTTTAGTTAAAGGACTTTGGACAAGAATGCCAGAAAAAAAATGGACTGCAAAAAATAGTATAGGGCACATAAGATATTGGCAATATAAAAAATAAAATAAAATAAAGTGCAAGTCTCTTCTACTTCACACCATTTAACAAAAACTGGTTGACTGAAGCTTTAAATGTGAGAGCTGAACTCACAAATCCCGTGTGAGAAAGCGTGGAAGTAAATCACAAGACCTAGATTAGCAATGATTCCTTAAAAATAACAGCGAAAACAAACAAAATACACACATTAAACTTAATCACAATTAACTATGTTTTCTTCTCCAAGTAACATGTGTTGAGAAATAATGCTTATAAATCACATATGTAAAACAAATACAGGATATATTATAAAACATCAAAATTCAGAAGGGGCAGAGCCAAGATAGCGACTAGCACACACAGTTTCTGAGCTGTGGAATTGCTAACCATCTGAGTTGGTGCATGAAAGGACCTCTAACCCAGGAAAACAACGGTGAGGCTTCCTAAACAACAGGGAACATCGCAGGAGGCGAAATCTTTGGTCTCTGGTTACTTGTTTGGGGAAGGTGAGAAACGATCCTTTGATCTCTCGGGACTCCCCTCCCCCAGACTTCCTTCCTCCTCGGTGCAGCGGAATCATCTTTCTCTGGGCAGACGTAACTGCCTGGGGTCTGCAGCAGCTGAGGCAGAGCTCCAAGCCCTTTAGCAGCATGTGCCAGCAGTACCCATCTCAGAGTCCCAGATCCACGAGGCAGCTGCATCATCCTCCCAGGGCCCGAGTCTGCTAGACGCCATACTAGCTTATACTAGATGGACATCTCTTTCTTTAAGTTGGGAAAATTTTCTTCTATGATTTTCTTGAAAATATTTTCTGGACCTTGGTGCCTGGAGTCTTCTTTTTCATCAATTCCTATTATTCTTAGATTTTGTCTTTTCATACTAGATACACAGGATCTCGATCACTGACAGTAAGGCCCGCCCAATTCCACAGTGACAGAAAATACGCTATATACTCACCAAAACCAGACAGAAACGCCATACTAGCTAGGCACACCAGGTGCTGGGAGACACAGTGAAGAGACCCCAGGACTTCCCAGAAAACATCTGGACTAGCAACCCAGTCTCCAGTTACAACGGGACTTTCTAACCTGGCAGCGGAGCAGCACTGAGCTGGCGGGGCACATCAGCCCTCCAGTTTAAGACTAACCAGGGCCAAACCAGAGAACAGAAAGTCTGATTACCCCGATCCCTACTGACGTGACCACCTTGAAATCTCCAGCTGCAGCAAGACCTCATAACCTGGCAGTGACAGCAGCACAGGGCTGGCGGAGCACATCAAAGAATCAGAGCCAAACCAGAGAGCAGAGATCCCGGATACCCCGATCTCTGCCAAGTGACCTGACTGTAAGTGAGTGCACCCTTGAGAATCTGCAGATCCCGAAATCCTGGGTCCTTCTAAAACAGAAGCCAGGCATCGAACCCCCTCCTACCCGTAATACCCACTTTGGGAAACAGAGGGGCACTTGGGACATTGAAGTTCCTGCTCTGTGGGTCTAATTGAGGAGTTAAGGCAGTTAAAGCCAGAAATTGCGCTGCGATCATCACTAGCGCTGGTGACATATACAGTGCAGAGCCTCTCCCACACACTCAAGGGTTCAACATTAGCCATCACTCTGTCCCTTGAGATACACGTCCACGCTCACCTACATACACACACACACACACACACACACACACACTTGCATTTGCCCCGTCTGCGCCTGCGTACTTTTCTCCCACAGGTACAGCTAGTCCTCAACACCCGCTAAGGACACGGGACCTCACTCAGCTTGCTGAAGAACTCTCCAGACGCCAGAGAGAGACAGTACTAGTCTGATCTGCAGAATCCAAAAACAAACAAGGAAGGTTTCAGGTAAGCCAATGGCCTGGGGTAGGCGAAAAAAACACTTCCAACATAAATCAGGACATCATGACTTCACCAGGAAACCCCAAAATTGATGGCTACTTTAATTCATCAGAAGCACAGGAAAATGACCTTAAAGCCATGCTTACCCAATTATTTGAGGCTCATAAGGAGGAAATGAACAAATCTTTCAAAGAGTTGGCCAGTCAATTGGAGATAAAGAAAGAAGAAATAGACAAAAGCCTTAAAGAAACACAGGCAAACATAGCCAAACAAATAGAGGCACAAGTAGAGATAAAATTAGTGGCATATAAAAAGGAAATTAACAAGGAAATAGAGACCATCGTAGAGAGACAGGAATCCAAATTCAAACACATGAAAGAAATGGTGCAAGGCATGAAAACAGAATTATAATCAATAAAGAAAACACAAAATGAGAAAACCCTTGAGCTGGAGAACTTGGAGAAAAGATCAGGAACCACAAAAGTAAGCATCACCAACAGAATACAAGAGATGGAAGAGAGAATCTCTGGAGCTGAAGACACACTTGCAGAAATTGATACTTCTCTCAAAGAAAAAGTAAAGTCAGAAAAATTCCAATCACAAAATATCCAAGAAATCAAGGACAATATGAAAAGACAAAATCTAAGAATAATAGGAATTGATGAAAAAGAAGACTCCAGGCTCCAAGGTCCAGAAAATATTTTCAAGAAAATCATAGAAGAAAATTTTCCCAACTTAAAGAAAGAGATGTCCATAAATATACAAGAGGACTACAGAATTCCAAATAGACTAGACCAGAAAAGAAACACATCACGTCACATCATAGTCAAAACACTAAATCTACAGAACAAAGAAAAGATATTAAAAGCAGCAAGGGAAAAAGGCCAAGTAACATATGAAGGTAGACCTATCAGAATCACACC
>NW_026596051.1:23496750-23514874 GCF_907164565.1 Psammomys obesus | reverse complement strand
AATTCACCCAAGAAAACAGGGCATACAGATAATGTCCCAACAAAAATGAAAAGAAAACAAGCAATGAAACAAGGTAAGATCATCGACTCCATTACAAAAGGAACTAACATGCATTGGTCAATATTATCTATCAGTATTAATGGACTCAACTCACCAATAAAAAGACACAGGCTAACAGAATGGTTACGGAAACAGGACCCAACATTCTGTTGCATCCAAGAAACACACCTATGCAACAAAGATAAACACTACCTCAGAGTAAAGGGCTGGAAAAATGTTTTTCAAGCAAATGGTTCCAGAAAACAAGCTGGAGTAGCCATCCTAATATCTAATAAAATAGACTTTCATCCAAAGTTAATCAAAAAAGATAAGGAGGGCCACTATATTCTCATCAAAGGAAAAATCCACCAAGAGGACATCACACACTTGAATATCTATGCCCCAAATACAAGAGCCCCTACATTTGTAAATGAAACATTATTAAAGCTTAAGTCATACATTGATCCTAATACCTTAATAGTGGGAGACCTCAACACCCCACTCTCATCAAGGGACAGATCAACCAGACAGACACCAAATAGGAATATAAAAGCACTCACAGAATCCCTAAATCAAATGGACCTAATAGACGTCTACAGATCTTTTCACTCAAACTCAAAAGAGTATACCTTCTTTTCAGCACCGCATGGAACCTTCTCCAAAATAGACCATATAGTGGGTCACAAAGCAAGCCTCAACAGATACAAAAGGATTGAAATAATCCCTTGTATACTATCCGACCACCATGGACTAAAGCTGGACATCAACAACAACAGAAACAACAAAAAGCTGACACTCACATGGAAACTGAACTACTTACTACTCAATGACAGCTGGGTCACGGAAGAATAAAGAAAGAAATTAAAGACTTCCTAGATTTCAATGAAAATGAAGGCACAACATACCCAAATTTATGGGACACATTGAAAGCAGTGCTCAGAGGAAAATTTATAGCACTAAGTGCCTGCAAGAAGAAATTCATAACATCACATACAAACAACTTAATGGCCCAACTGAAAACCCTAGAAAAAAAAAAAAAAAAAGCAGATACACCCAAGAGGAGCAGACGGCTGGAAATAATCAAACTCAGGGCTGAAATCAATCAATTTGAAACAAATAAAACTATCCAAAGAATCAATGAAACAGAAAGCTGGTTCTTTGAGAAAATCAACAAGATAGACAAACCCTTAGCCAAACTAACTAAAAAGCAGAGAGAAACTATCCAAATCAGCAAAATCAGAAATAAAAATGGGGACATAACTACAGACACTGTGGAAATCCAAACAATTATTAGGTCATACTACAAAAACCTATATGGCACAAAATTTGAAAATCTAAATGAAATGGATAATTTTCTTGACAGATTCCATCTACCAAAATTAAGCCAAGATCAGGTAGAAATACTGAATAGCCCTATATCTCCCAAGGAAATTGAAGCAGTCATTAACAGTCTCCCCTCCAAAAAAAAGCCCTGGACGAGATGGCTTCAGTGCAGAATTCTACAAGACCTTCAAAGAAGTGCTAACACCAATTCTCCTCAAACTATTCCACAAAATAGAAACAGAAGGAACACTACCAAACTCATTCTATGAAGCCACAGTCACCTTGATACCTAAACCACACAAAGATCCAACAAAAAAAAGAGAATTTCAGACCTATCTCTCCTATGAACATTGATGCAAAAATACTCAATAAAATACTTGCAAACCGAATCTAAGAACACATCAAAGATATCATCCACCATGACCAAGTAGGCTTCATTCCATTCATGCAAGGGTGGTTCAACATATGGAAATCTATCAATGTAATCCACCACATAAACAAAATGAAGGAGAAAAACCACATGATCATCTCCTTAGATGCCGAAAAAGCATTTGACAAAGTCCAACGCCCATTCATGTTTAAAGAAATCAGGGATACAATGCACATACCTAAAGATAGTAAAGGCAATATACAGAAAGCCTATAGCCAAAATCAAACTCAATGGAGAGAAACTTAAATCAATCCCACTGAAATCAGGGACAAGACAAGGCTGCCCACTGTCTCCATATCTCTTCAACATAGTACTTGAAGTCCTAGCCAGAGCAATAAGACAACTAAAGGAGATCAAGGGGATACAAATCTGAAAGGAAGAAGTCAAAGTGTCACTATTTGCAGATGATATGATAGTATACATGAGTGACCTAAAAATTCAACCAGAGAACTCCTCCAGCTGATAAACAGCTTCAGCAAAGTGGCAGGATACAAAATCAACTCAAAAAAATCAGAAGCCCTCCTGTACACCAAAGACAAAAAGGCTGAGAAAGAAATTAGAGAAACAACACCCTTCACAATAGCCACTAATAACATAAAGTACCTTGGTGTGACTCTAACCAAGGAAGTAAAAGACCTATTTGAGAAAAACTTCAAGTCTCTGAAGAAATAAATTGAAGAAGATCTCAGAGATAGAAAGATCTCCCATGCTCATGGATTGGTAGGATTAACATTGTGAAAATGGCAATCCTGCCAAAAGCAATCTACAGATTCAATGCAATTCCCATCAAAATACCAACTCAATTCTTTACAGACCTTGAAAAAAAAGTTTCTCAGCTTCATATGGAGAAACAAAAAACCCAGAATCTCCAAAATGATCCTGTACAACAACAGATCTGGAGGTATCTCCATCCCCGGTCTCAAGTTGTACTAAAGGGCAACGGTAATAAAAACTGCATGGTATTGGCATAGAAACAGAAAGGAGGATCAATGGAACTGCATAGAAGACTCAGAAATAAACCCACATACCTATGAATACTCAATATTTGACAAAGAAGCCAAATCCATTCAATGGAAAAAAGAGTATATTCAACAAATGGTGCTGGTCCAACTGGATGTCTACATGCAGAAAAATGAAAATAGATCCATATTTATCACCCTGCACAAAACTAAAGTCAAAGTGGATCAAGGACCTCAACATAATACCAGATACTCTAAATCATTTGGAAAAGAAGGTGGGAACAGCCTAGAACTCATTGGCACAGGAGACAACTTCCTGAACAGAACACCAACAGCACAGGCTCTGAGAGCAACATTCAATAAATGGGACCTCATGAAACTGAAAAGCTTCTGTAAAGCAAAAGACACAGTCATCAAAACAAAACGACTGCCTACAGATTGGGAAAGAATCTTCACCAACCCTTTATCTGACAGAGGGCTAATATCCAGTATATATAAAGAACTAAAGAAGCAGAAAAACAACAAACCAAGTAATCCAATTAAAAAATGGGGAACGGAGCTAAACAGAGAATTCTGGAAAGAGGAACATCCAATGGCAGAGAAACACTTAAAGAAATGCTCAACCTCATTAGCCATTAGGGAAATGCAAATCAAAACAACCCTGAGATTTCACCTTACACCCATCAGAATGGCCAAGATGAAAAACTCAAGTGACAACACATGCTGGAGAGGTTGTGGAGAAAGGGGAACTCTCCTCCATTGCTGGTGGGAATGTAAACTGGTACAACCACTTTGGAAGTCAATCTGGCGCTTTCTCAGACAGTTAGGAGTAGTGCTACCTCAAGACCCAGCTATACCACATCTAGGTATATACCCAAAATTTGCTCAAGTGTACAACAAGGACATTTGTTCAACCATGTTTGTAGCAGCTTTATTTTTAATAGCCAGAACTTGGAAACAACCCAGATGTCCATCAACAGAGGAATGGATACAAAAATTGTGGTATTTTTACACAATGGAATACTACTCAGCAATCAAAAGGGAGGAAATCATGAAATTTGCTGGCAAATGGTGGGATCTAGAAAAGATCATTCTGAGTGAAGTATCCCAGAAGGAGAAAGACAAACTTGGTATATACTCGCTTATATAGACCTACAAGGTATGATAAACTTAATGAAATCTACACACCTAAAGAAGATAATCAAGTAAGTGGACATGGGTGAAGATGATCAATCCTCTTTTATGAAGACAAATGGGATGTGCATTGAATGTATGACAGGAGTCTACTGCAAAAGGCATCTGAAAGACTCTAACTAGCAGTGTCTCAAAGCAGACACTAAGATTAATAACCAAACCATGGCAGAGTGCAGGGAATCATATGAAAGAAGGGGAGTTAGTATGATATGGAAAGGATAGGAGCTCTACAAGTACCAAATATATCCGGGCACAGGGTCTTTTCTGAGACTGACACTCAACCAAGGACCATCTATGGATATAACATAGAACTTCTGCTTGGATGTGGCCCGTGGTAGCTCAGTAACCAAGTAGTTTTCCAAAGCAAAGTAAGGGGAACAAGGATTATTTCTAATAGGATCTCAAAGGCAGGCTCTTTGACCCCCCCCCCAGGGGAGGAGCAGTCCTGTTAGGCCACAGAGGAGGACTTTGCAGCCAGCCTTGAAGATACCTGATAAAACAGGGTCAAATGAAAGGGGAGGAGGTCCTCCCCTATCAGTGGACTTGGAAAGGGGCAGGGAGGAGACCAGGGAGGGAGTTGGGGAGGGGGAGGGAATGAGGGAGCGGGATACAGCTGGGACACAGAGTTAACAAATTGTAACTAGAAATAAAAAAAAAAAAAACATTATTCTTGTAAAAAAAAAACACATCAAAATTCAAAAATAACCATATGTCACTAAATGGTAGCTGAATTATTTGGATGGATATTTCCCCCATGAAAGTATTTAAATTATTAACAAATGTATATATCATTAGCAATTAATAGGCTATCATAAAAATATAAAATACCACTTCATTTATAAAAGGATACCAGCAATAAAAATGCTAGACAGTATAAATTTGGATGAAGATGTAGCAAAACTGGAACTTCCAAATATCATTGATTAAAAAGTCAAAAGGCCTCATTCACATCAGAAACTTGGTGATTCATCAAAACAGTAAACACAGTTACTACAAGACTGACTGTTTCACTTTGAGACATACAACAAAGAGGAATAAGATGTATGTCTATACACAAAGTTGTACACTTATTATTTTTGTGGCATTATTTGTAATAGCCTACATGTAGAAACCATCCACAAGGCCCCAATGCAATTAACTGAAAAATATGATCATATGTACAAAATAAAATATTATTTGGGAACCTAATAAATTAAGTATGAATTCATAATGAAGCACATATGAACCTTGGAAATCTTAAGATGAAGCACACTTAAGACTCCTCAAATTCTACTTGCATATAATGAACACAATTGTGACAGAGAATTGAGTGATGGTCAGCAGAGGGTGGAGAGAGGGGAGAATAAGCTATCAGTGCGAACAGCGCAGAGAAGCTTTCTGATGTTAACAAAATATTCTGGAATTATGTAATGGTAGTGTTTGAATTACAGCAAATCCTACAAAGGTGTTGAATTATATAATTTAAAAGGTGGGATATTATAACTTAAATGATTGAAATACAGTTCATCTGATACCAAAACTGCCCATGCCCAGAGTAATGAACAACTAACCTCTCCAACCAAAGCTTGCTAGAAACACACACACAAAACACACATTGGTATAGAAGGATGCTGTAATCTGGAGATAATTGCTGGAGTTAGGTTGTGTGTGGTGTTCACTGACATATAGTTGTTTTAGTAATGAGTAATGGGCACTTGATTGTTTTCCCAATCTCTCTCAAGTGCTTTTACTGCCTGTTTTCTCTAATCCACATAACATTCTGTCATGATTTATAAAATTTTCAATTTTATAAAACCAAAGCATTTGTGATTAATAGTCCAATATCTTTCCCTGAGTACATAGCTATCTGAACCAAGATGTACGTAACTGTAGTATCTACCACAGCATAGACTTTATGAAAAGTCTGAAACAGACCTTTGACTCACTCTTTGACTCACTGATAGATTGAGTATATCATGCATTGGATGTGTTTCTTAGAGAAAGCAATTTTATCATGGCCACGCTTAAAGTAGACAAGACATCACCAAGGTATTAGAAAGATCAGTGAAGTCACCAAGAGAGAGTAGGAAGAGGAAAACTCCAAGAATAACTCAACTGGAGACAGATCTCTGACAGAATAACATGTAGTGTAGGGCCATGATCCGGAAACATTATTCTAGGAGATCTAGAAATAAAGTAATGGGCAAGCTACAAGCTGACACAGAGGAAGGCCTTGGGCCCCAGTAACAGAAGGAAAACAACATTTGAGTTAAGAACACACTTGGACAGGAAGATGCCAGGCATAACTTCAATATCATAATAAAGGGATGGAGGTAAGGAAAGTGTTCCTAAGTCAAGTAGCCCTGTGTTCTAGATGTCTTTAGAGACATAGGTATTGGGTGGAAATTTGGAATAGCATTGGAATTATGGTGATATTAGTGAGCGTACTGTTCATGATGTGGCTCTGCCACCAACACACAAAACCTGCAAGCAGAAATAATCTATACTGATGTCTGCTAAGTGTTTTGTATATAACCCATCATTTTTAAATAGACTAGGAAGAGTATCAATCACATAAAACATGCTTGGAGATATTTGCTCACCAGCTCATGCTTGCACACCTTGGGCTGAGGTTCAATCCAGTTGTTGAGCATTTGCCTGTCATGCACAGTAACTGAAGGTTCATCCCAAGAACAACAAAATGAAGGGAATAAATGAATGACCATGCAGCTTCCTGAGAGGTCAGGACAGGATCTGAATCCATGAGATTTTGAATATTTGTTTCTTTACCAGGGTCACTAGATTTGGCTTCTATCATAAAATGGGCATTCCGAGAAAAAACATTATTTTAAAAGATAAATCTCTAGTTTTCTTTCTGGGTCAGAACCCTTGGGGATATTTAAAAAGTACACCATATATTCCAGAGACAAAATTACACAATCTACTGGGAAAACCTGCTTGCATGACTCAGAGTCAGAAGCAGGATTACACTGTCAGTTATTAAGCAGAGCATGCTAAAGAAGCAGGCAAGATCTTGTTATTTTGACATGCAGTTACAGAAAAAGAGCTGGCATCCCCCAGAGCACAAAATGAAATGTCACAGGATCCAGCGATATGCCATTGTCCACCAAGACCATCAACAGCTGTCTAGAAAAACAACCGAATTTGCATGAACTCTACCAAGGAGTAAACAGGACTGACAAGTGGAATGTTTTTTTCATGTTCTGTCCCTTGCAAGAATTTTTAAAAAGGCTAAGGCAACATGTTTTTTATATTTATTTTCATGGTTATTATTTTTTAATCTTTTTTGGCGAGATATTTTTTATTTTTATTAATTACAGTTTATTCACCTTGTATCGCCCTGTAACTCCTTCCCTCCTCCCATATCAATCACACCCGCCCTCCCCCTTCTCCGCTCATGCCCCTCCCCAAGTCCACTGATGGGGGAGGTTCTCCTCCCCTTCCTTCTGATCCTAGTCTATCAGGTCTCATCAGGAGTGGCTGCAGTGTCTTCCTCTGTGGCCTGGTAGTGCTGCTCCCTACTCAGAGGGAGGCAATCAAAGAGCAGACCAATCAGTTCATGCCAGAGACAGTCCCTGTTCCCATTACTATGAAGCCCACTTGGACGCTGAACTGCAATTGGGCTACATCTGTGCAGGGGTTCTAGGTTATCCCCATGAGTGGTCCTTGGCTGGAGTATCAGTCTCAGAAAACACCGCTGTACATAGATTTTTGGTTCTGATGCTCTCCTTGTGGAGCTCCTGTCCTCTCCAGGTCTTACTATCTCCCCCTTCTTTCATAAGATTCCCTGTACTCTGCCTATAAGTCTCAGATTGGCTATAAGTCTCAGCATCTGCTCTGGAAGCCTGCAGGGTAGAGCCTTTCAGAGGCCCTCTGTGGCAGGCTCCTATATTGTTCCCTATTTTCTTCCTCTTCTGATGTCTATCTTCTATGCCTTTGTGAGTGGGGATTGAGCATCTTAGCCAGAGTCCTCCTTGATTACTTTCTTTAGGTATACAGATTTTAGTAGGTTTGTACTATATTATATATCCAATATCCACTTATGAATAAGTATATACCCTGTGTGTCTTTCTGCTTCTGGGATAACTCACTCAGGATGATCTTTTACAGTTCCCACCATTTGCCTGCAAATTTTGATTTCCTTGTTTTTTTATTGCTGAGTAATATTCCATTGTGTAGATGTACCAAAATTTATGTGTCATTTCTCAAGTTAGGGACATCTGGGATGTTTCCAGGTTCTGGCTATTACAAATAAATCTGCTACGAACACATGGTTGAGTAAATGTCCTTTTGTATACTTGAGCATCTTTTGGATATATGCCTAGAAGTGGTATAGCTGGATCTTGAGATAGTACTATTCCTAATTGTCTGAGAAAGCACCAGATTGATTTCCAAAGTGGTTGTACAAGTTTACAGTCCCACCAGCAATGGAGGATGGTTCCCCTTTCTCCACATCCTCTCCAAAATGTATTGTCACTTGATTTTTTTTTTTTATCTTAGACATTCTGATGGGTGTAAAATAAAATCTAAAGGTTGTTTTGATTTGCATTTCCTGATAACTAAGGACTTTGAGCATTTCTTTTCTTTTCTTTTTTTCTTATCAGTTACATTTCATTAACTATGTATCCCAGCTGTGTCCCACTCCCTCATTCCCTCCCAATCCCACCCTCCCTCCCTCATCTCCACCATGCCCCTTTCCAAGTCCACTGATAGGGGGACCTCCTCCCCATTCATCTGATCCTGTTTTATCAGGTATCTTCAGGACTGGCTGCAAAGCCCTCCCCTGTGGCCTAACAGGACTGCTTCTCCCTTGGGGGGTGAGGAGGTCAAAGAGCCAGTCATTGAGCTCCTGTTAGAAATAGTCCTTGTTCCCCTCACTATGGGAAACCAATTGGTTACTGAGCTACCACGGGCTACATTGATCAGAGGTTCTAGGTTATATCCATACATGGTCCTTGGTTGAATGTCAGTCTCAGAAAAGACCCTGTGCCCAGATATCTTTGGTCCTTGTGGAGCTCCTATCCTTTCCTCATCAGACTAACTTCCCTTCTTTCTTATGATTCCCTGTACTCTGCTGAAGGTTTGGTCATGAGTCTTTGTATCTTCTTTGAAAACATTGCTAGTTAGAGTCTTTCAGATGTGCTCAGTAGACTCCTGTCATATGTTCAATGCACATCCCATCTGTCTTTCTAAACGAGGATTGATCATTTTACCCATGCCTGCTCTCTTGATTATCTTTTTTAGGTGTATAGATTTCATTATGTTTATCATATCTTATAGGTCTATATAAGTGAGTATATACTGTGTTTGTCTTTCTCCTTCTGGGATATTTCACTCTGCCATTTGATACTCTTCTATTGAGAATTCTGTTTAGCTCTGTACCCCACTGTTTAATTGGATTACATGATTTGTTGGTGTTTAACTTTTTCAGTTCTTAGAAAATTCTGGATATTAGCCTTAGGTAAGATATAGTGTTGGTGAAATCCTTTCCAAGACTGTAGGCTGTCATTTTGTTCTGATGACAGTGTCCTTTGCTTTACAGAAGCTTTTCAGTTTCATGAGATCCCATTTATTGTTGCTCTTAGAGCCTTGCTGTTGGTGTTCTGTTCAGGAATTTGTTTCCTGTGTCAATGAGTTCCAGGTTCTTCCCCACTTTTTCTTCTAACAAGTTTATTGTGTCTGGTTTTAAATTGGGGTCTTTGATCCACTTGGACTTTAGTTTGGTACAGGGTGATGAGCATGAATCTATTTGCATTTTTCTACAGGTAGACATCCAGGTAGACCAGCACCATTTGTTGAGAATGTTATCTTTCTTTCCATTGAATGGTTTTGGCATCTTTGTCGAAATTCAGGTGTCCATAAGTATGTGGATTTATTACAGTGTTTTCTATTCAATTCCATTAATCTACCAGTCTGTTTCCATGTCAGTACCTTGCAGTTTTTAGTATTGTTTCTCTATAGTACAGCTTGAGATCAGAGATGGAGATACTTCTAGAAGATATTTTATTATTGAGGATTGTTTTAGCAATTCTGGGTTTCTTGTTATTCCATATGAAGTTGAGAATTTTTCTTTCAAGATGTGTAAAGAATTGTGTTGGTAAGTTGATGGGAATTGCATTGACTCTGTAGATTGCTTTTGGTAAGATGGCCATTTTTACTATGGTAATCCTGCCAAGCCATGAGCATGTGAGATCTTTCCATCTTCTGATATCTTCTTCTAATTCTTTCTTCATAGACTGGAATATATTTATATATAAGTCTTTGACTTGCTTGGTTAGGATCACTTTGTGGCTATTGTGAAGGGTGTTGCTTCCCTAATTTCTTTCTCAGACCTTTTGTCTTTTGTATACAGGAGGGCTACTGATTTTTTTTTTTTTTTGAGTTAATTTTGTATCCAGCCACTTTGCTGAAGTTGTTTATCAGCTGTAGGAGTTTTGGGGCCTCTCAGGTATACTACCATATCATCTGCAAATAGTGATACTTTGATTTCTTTATTTCCAATTTGTTTCCCTTTGATCTCCTTTAATTTTCTTATTGCTCTAGCAAGTTCTTCAAGAAATATGTTGAAGAGATATGGAGAGAGTGGGCAGCCTTGCCTTGTCCCTGATTTCAGTGGGATTGATTTAAATTTCTCTCCATTTAATTTGGTGTTGGCTATAGGCTTGCTCTACTTTGCCTTTACTATGTTTAGCTATGTGCCTTGTATCCTTGATCTCTTCAAAATTTTAAACATGAATGGATGCTGGACTTTTTCTAGTACTTTTTCAGCATCTAAGGAGATGATCATGTGGTTTTTATCCTTCAATTTGTTTATATGGTGGATTACATTGATGGATTTCCATATTGAACTATTCCTGCATGCCTTGGTTGTAGTGGATGATATCTTTGATGTGTCCTTGTATTCGGTTTGAAAGTATTTTGTTGAGTATTTTTGCATCAAAGTTCATAAGGGAGATTGGCATGAAATTCTCTTTATTTCTTGGGTCTTTGTGAGGTGTAGGTACCCCGTGACTGTGGCTTCATAGAATGAGTTTGGTAGTGTTCCTTCTGTTTCTACTTTGTGGAATATTTTAGAGAGTATTGTTGTTAGCTCTTTTTTGAAGGTCTTGTAGAATTCTGCCCTAAAACCATCTGGCCTGGGGTTTTTTTGCATAGAAGACTTTTGATGACCGCTTCTATTTTCTTAGGGCTTATAAGATTATTTATTTGATTTAACTGGTCTTGAATCCGCTTTGTCAAGTGGAATCGATCAAGAAAATCTTCCATTTCGTTTAGATTTTCAAATTTTGTGGTGTATAGGCTTTTGAAGTAAGACCTAACGATTGTTTGGATTTCCTCAGTGTCTAGTTATTTCCCCCTTTTCATTCCTGATTTTATTGATTTGGATAGTGTCTCTCTGCCTTTTAGTTAGTTTGGCTAAGGGTTTGTCTATCTTGTTGATTTTCTCAAAGAACCAGCTCTTGGTTTCATTGATTCTTTGAATATTTTTATTTTTTCTAATTGATTGATTTCAGCCCTGAGTTTGATTATTTCCAGCCATCTATTCCTGTTTGGTGTGTCTGCTTCTTTTTTTTTTTCTAGGGATTTTAAGTGAGCCATTAAGTTGCTTGCATGAGTTGTTTCAAATTTCTATTTTGAAGGCACTTAGTGCTATGAACTTTCCTCTTAGCACTGCTTCCATTGTGTCCCATAAGTTTGCTTATGTTGTGCCTTCATTTTCATTGAATTCTAGGAATTCTTTAATTTCTTTCTTTATTTCTTCTCTGACCCAGCTGTCATTTAGAAGCAAGTTGTTCAGTTTCCATGTGTGTGTAGGCCTTTTGCTATTTTTGTCCTTGAGTTCCAGTTTTAGTCCATGGTGATCAGATAGGATACAAGAGAGTATTATAATCTTATTGTATCTGCTGAGGCTTTCTTTGTGAGCAACTATATGGTCCATTTTGGAGAAGGTTTCATGAGGTGCTGAGAAGGTAAATTATTTTGTGTTTGGGTGTAAGGTTTTGTAGATATCTTTTAGGTCCATTTGATTCATGACCTCTGTTAGAGACATTGTTTCTTTGTTTAATTTCTGTTTTGTTGACCTGCCCTTTGTTGAGAGTGGGGTGTTGAAGTCTCCCACTATTAATGTGTGGGGATTTATGTGAGGCTTAAGTTTTATTAATGTTTCTTTCACTAATGCGGGTGCCCCTCTAAGGACAGAAGAACATGTGCACATTCTATTTGGGAGCTACTAAGAAGCAACAAGAAGGGAGAAAGTCATATTAACCCTATTTCAGTAGGACATCTTGGCTCCATGCATTATTAATGTGAAACTCAAGGCTAACACCTGAAAACTAGCCAAAGTCAACATAACTACCTAGTAACTAACCTAGTTACAACCTTATAACTAACTAGTTATAAACAGATAACCTGTTTCTAGAACATGCAGAAATGTCTTATATGCAAGAAGTACAGCACCCATGTCTAGTGAAAATCTTGAGTCCCAACTACCCTGATTAGGCCTGTTTGACTACAGCATCTAATGGAAAACTTCAAGATCCTAACAGATAACTCACTTCTTTTTTTTTTTCTTTCTTTTTTTTCATGCCAGCTCATATTGCTTCCATTTTTGAATATGTTTCCAGTCATCATCATCATAAAAAAAAAATAGTATACAGATTAACCTTTACAGAACAGGGTCATGTCCAGCCAGAAAATTTTCCACCGGAAAAACTGATGATTTCTCCTTGAGACTATAGTCTTATATTCTACTAAAGAGCCCAAGAAGTAATAAATAAGCAAATAATTAATTTAGTTAATAAGCCATATTGGAAAGAATACAACATATAATACTTAGGGAAGTTTTGCCAACCTTTACAATAGAGTTATAGCTTACATAGTTTTTTTTTTTACCATTTCTTTAGATGAAATTGCTCAACCTTTTACTTGCCCTGGAGGAAAAGGCCAATTTACCAACATTTGTCTTCTAAGTAAATTTGAAAGCGTTTTTCAGGTGTTGTAATTTATAATATGGCTTTCAGCATAATAAGGGAGAAAGAAATAGCTATTTCTTGCCCAGATTTTCCAAATCTTATTTTAGGGTTTCAAAGGTGAGGCAGAAGATATATATTCCTCGAAGCCCACCAAAGAGTAGCTTCACACAGATACTTATTTTTCCTCTCATGTCACACTGTGTATACCTGCTTCTGTTCACAGAAAAGTGAACAGTGAAAAGTGAAAAGTGACCAGGGAGGGATACTCAAGAAGGTTCTTGGCCTCAGGTTGGTAAACTAGTTTTTAATTGATTATGTAGTGAGTAGACAGTGTAGGAGGGATCCACTAAATGAGCAAAACAACTTTCAACCCTTAAATCAAATCTTTTAGTGCCTGGTGGTGGTGGGAGGAATTAAGGAAAGGGTGGCTGTTTTTCTGCTGGTGGCCAAAGCTCCAGTTTTATCCTCATTCCTTGATGCCCCTAGCTTCTTTGTGACATTTGGTCAATCAGCCTCCTCCAGTACCATGGAAGACCTAATGGGCTATTGATTGGAAATTTAAGCAGAGCAGGAGAACTAATAACATCAGATGAAGGTGTGAAGCAAAGCCCTGTACATTCCAATCAGATATTCTGTCATATTCTTAGTGCTCCCACAATTTGGATCCAGTTTCTATATAACAAGAACTGACTCCATTCCCACCATGATCCTAACCCGTTGACCCAGCTTATTTTTATCTTTGCCTGTAAGACACATGATATTACTTCTATTTTTAAATGTGAAAATTTGGGACTCAGAGATAAAGGGATATAAACAAATTATAATTCATTTTTCTGGGTAATTATTCCTGCCAGAGATCATGAATAGAAGTGAATGTCTCTGATATGTTTTGATAACTGTGACATTTTACAACTGTTATAATCATAAGTGAAAGGTGAATGGTTAATCCATACATAAAAAGGTTTCAAACATATTATTATGAATTATTAGCATACACCTATAAATGTAGAAATTGCATGAACAAGAAGCCCACTATGCTCTTGGTTGTTGCAATTTTCAGGATCCTTATTGTTTCAGGCTTTTTCAAGTTTTCTCCCAGAAATCAGTCAACAAGCAATCTATTGAGGTGTAACAGTTGGCAATCAGTGAGAAAGCAGAAGCACTGAGCAGGAATAACAGAGAGATATGGGATTTAAGGCAGAGATACCAACATGTTCTACCAAATCAGAGGAATGCTTTGGGCTAACAACAGCTTTCTTTTAAGATTACTGCTTGTTAATTGCACAAAGCAAGGATTCCTGCTGTGACATATCTTCATACCACATACAATAGATCTTTATCATATCTGCTTGCCAGATCTATCAGGTGTTATTATCCTTCTTTCTGCTTTAAATTTTTACACCACTAAGTTTCTGTTTTATATTCACATCTTTTCATTTCCTCCTAGATTCAACATATAAAAGAAAACACATGACATTTGTCTTCCTGAAGTTGGCATACTTCACTTAGCATAATAAACGCCAATTTTACCAATTTTCATAGAAATCGTGTGATGATTTTATTGTTTGAGGGATGTCTGTATCTCTCAGAGGTAGCATAAGGTAAAATCGGGATGAAGCTTCTAGGAAAACATTACAGATGAATTCTGAGTAACTGACTCCTACAAGCCCCAAAAGTTTAACACTTGGATAATACATTTTCAAATATCACTGTCTTTCCAAATCACCAGGATGCCTTTGGAAAACACAGGTCAAAGATCACATTATAAATATAGAACTGGAATCCCTGAGGGGTGATATCAAGAGTCTACACTTTAAACAAGGCACCCAAGTCTTTAGAGCACCCTGGCCCTGACTTTTGAGCCTTAATACTTAAAAATATTTCTTTTAAGCCTATTCTTAGTATCACAGTGATCCGACTGACCTGATACTTCTTCTGTATAGCCGATAACTCTTGGAACTGTAGCTATTGTTTGCAGAGCAAAATAGCTTGTCTTTGACTGTGAACCTATGCATCTTCAGTACACACTTTTATAGGTCAAGGTCTCTGTTGCGTTATTGAAAAATCTAGGTTGAGCCAGAGAAGCCAAGTTTTCCTGGAAAGTGATGAAGTTGTTCTCTGGTGACAGGTGGTTTGGGGTTATTCACATTATAACAAGCTTTGAACATTAAAGCAATCTTGGTCAGCTGTTCTATGAATATGATCTGTGCTGATACCATAAAAGGAACTAGAGACATAGAAAAAAGCATCTATGGGCAAAAGCCAACCACGTCTGTTATTTGATAAAGTGAGTCCTCAAGCAATCTGTTTAACCTTCTTTCTTGTTTTCGGTGTACTTTCGACTGGCTGACCTCCTGGCTCTGAAACTCAACTGTGTTGCTCTTTTGAAGTTTATCCTTGCTTTAAAAAGAGTTCCTCTTCTTTCATCCAACACTACTCCTTTAACATGGTTTAGTTATCACTCTTCTCTACTCACAAATGCACAATACTGTTAAATGTTGCTCTACTGCCTCCCTCAGATAACAAAACCCAAAAAAGCTAGTTGAAACATAAATTATTCTATTAAAATTATGTAACTGGTTGCTCCAATTTTATACATATATTAGAAGTCACACACAAATTTAGTGGCTTAAAATAATAACATTTTTTTTTCACTAACAGTTCAGGTAGGAATTTACAGGAGCAACTTATTTCTGTTGTTTGCTTCATTGACTTGAACAGTCTCCAAGTGGGTTAGGAATCACAGGTGCTCACTCTGTCACATGTCTGGTAGTGAACACAGATGTCAAGCAGAAACTTGGAAAGAACACGTATGCACGTAATTCCATTACAGCAGGACAGCTGTAGTCTTAGAACATCTCTAACGGCAGGGAGCTTTTTAACGCTTAAGCTCAGAAAGTCATTATTTACTCTGAAGTCCATGAGTAGAAAAGTCACATTCTTAATTGAAGACATCTTGAGAGCCTTAGACCTCCTATCAAAGTAAATCAAAGACTATAAAGATAATTTCTTTAAAATGCTACAATAAATACATTGAAATTAAGATCTCCATCTATGAGTGTTTTCACTTTAAACCCAAAGATGACTCTTCCTCAATCAAAGATATGGCAAGGAAAAAATTCAAGCTTCACAACAGTACTGATTGCCAATGTTTGCAAAACATTTAACTTAATGAAGTAAAGGTAAAAGCAGAGGAGGCATTCTTATTTTAGTATTACAGTATTTTCTCTAGAGCAAATATCTAGGACTCAGCAGTACTTCTTTTACATAAACACACATTGCATGACACAGAAATATTCAAAACCCAAACAATATGCCTAATGACTATTTTAAATCAGCGATGGAACAAACTTCAAGGTTCTGAAGTCTTTGTCCACCAATAAATTTATTCTTGCTTCAAAAAAATAACTAATTGTATTATATAACATTCATTGTTCAATATTTTCTTTTCATTTAAGCAAAGTAATTTTTAAATTTCCATGTCTTATCTTGAAAATTCTTTTCAGCTTGAACTACTTTACATAATTTTTGTATAATATACATTGGTTTTAAAAGATTCTTTTTATTTTCTATTTATTAACTGTAAATTTAAAAATAAAAATAGATAGATAGATAGACAGACAGATAGATAGATAGATAGATAAATGTGTGCTTGAAAGCCTTAGCATGATATATAAACTATATGTATACAGCTTTCATTTTAACATGTGGAAGACAGAAGTAATATCATAATTGTTGCCAAACCACAGAACAACTCCTTTTTTTTCCACACTCTCTGAGGTCCATCAGGTTATTTTAGGGTATTCCTCTTAGAGAACCAACCATTTGTCCAAAGAACTCCTAATTACCAGAAATGGGCATTGCTTAGCTTACAAGTTCACAAAATGAACAGGTTCAAAATCACCATTGGCATTTACAAGATCACAGTGATATTACTGTAAGTTAGAGTATTTGTACCTTGTTTTTAAAAAATGCCATTGCTATCTGATTAAATACAAAGGAGAACCTACAATCCTAGACCCATGGGTTATAGGAAGTAATGTATGCATTACAAGTTTGCAGAATTTGGGGAGGAGTGCTGTGAAAGGATGTCCTCTGTGTGACATGGCATATGCCCATATCTGCTCATAGCTCCTGGGTTGCCTGCACAAGATCAACCAGTCAAAAGTCCAACATGGAGAGGGGAGGGGTTGCAAAAACCAACACCTAGCTGAGGAGCTATTGGCAACTGATATCTGATGAGGGAGGGAAAGTCACCTCTCTTTGGGGATGAGACTATTAAGCCAATGCCCCAGTGGAAGGCCCACACACATTCATTTGTCTCTGGTCAGCACTGATTGGACTCAGGCCAATTAATAATAAGATAAAAACAAAAACACAAACTGAAGACACACATTTGTTAAGAAGGATAGTTGGGTCCCAGGGTATAAAATAAAACTCACTGCAAACGTAAATGAAAATTTCAAATAATAAATAAAGCAGTTATCTAAAAAAAAAAAAAGAATTTTCTGGAAGTAAAAGAAACTGAAGATTATTACTTATGATAGTCAGGACTTGAAATAATTAAAATAATTTTTCCTTTTGGATTTTTTTAAGGCTATACTTCTATGAACTACAAAAAGTATCATCTAGAGGTAGACCCTTTATTAAAATTTAGCTCTTACTTAAAGCCATCCCACAGCATGACCATGACAGTAATGCCAGACAGGGAATGTCTTAGCATTTCTTGAAGTAGTAATAGTACATTATTATAGGTTCCACGGTAGAGTCTTCCCTCAATGTTGTCACATGACAACACCTTTAACAGCATAGCCCTTCATTAATAGGAACCAGAGATCTGTTAACATCCTTCAGCAGGACGTACAATCCTGGGAAATGTCAAATATTTAAGTCCTGTGAAGTACACCTGTCTTATTTTTGTTCTAAGCTGGAGAGATTGCTCAAAATACGTCTAAGAGTTTCGGGACAACATTGATGTCCTGTGTTTGGAATCACAGATTCCACGTAAAAGCTAAAGACTGTAGTTAAGTGTCTGTAGTCTCTATCCTTATGTGGAAAATGGGAGGTGAGGACCTCAAGTTTAGTTTTTATTCTTTAAAAACTTTATCTATTTATTGTCCATCCATCCATCTATCTGTCCATCCATCCATCTATCTATTCATCTATCTATCTATCTATCTATCTATCTATCTATCTATCTATCTATC
>NW_026596051.1:23474838-23496740 GCF_907164565.1 Psammomys obesus | reverse complement strand
ATCTATCTATCTATCTATCTATCTATCTATCTATCTATCTATCTATCTATCTATCTATAGTATATAAGTATCTAGGTTTTTTGCATGCATAGCCCATGGGTGACTCCACCGGGAGGAGCATCAGTTGCCCTAAAATAGGAATTACAGACAGTTGTGAGATCCTGACTGTGGCTGCTGGAAACCAAGCTTGGTTCCTTTGCAAAGGAATCACATACTCTTAGCCATTCAGTCATGTCCCCAGTCCCTGATTTTTACTTTTCTAAAGCAGACGCCCCACCTATGGAAGAGAAGACGTTCTCCTCTTCTCTGGAGATCAGGATGTATTTGTTGCTTCAAAATTTACTTATACTTCCTGTTACTTATAAGCCTTATTAGGAAACAGCAAGAAATACATTTTTGTCTTTCCAAACATTGCAGCAAAAAAGTATCCTTTGCCTTATGAATATTGAGAAAAATAATTTAAATTTCTCTTAAGAAGAAAACTCGTATTTTAATGGAAGAGCAGGGCAATTACCGTAAGAATTCTTCAATCTGACTGGATTTTCCTGGTTTCTCCATACTATTGCAATACTCCTTACTTCAGTGTAACATGATCTTGCAAACAACAGAGGGAATTCAGCGGCCGAATGCTTTCAGAATAATTGCCATTCAAATGACATTAATATGTTTGCAACTCCAGAAACATAAAGTTCTAGGATTGGAACTGACCGCAGGAATTGCTGAGGGGATTTGGAGTAAAGTGGGGAGATACTGGGATGGGAAGCTGAGCAACCACTCCGGAGTGTATTCCGACAAGCCTTTCTGCCTCCCCTCATCACACACAGCACATGGTTGCGTTCCCAGTAAGATTCCAGCTAATGTGCACTCCACTGTCTTTCCTCTACATTTTTCACATAAAACCTTAAGTAGCTAATTAGCTCTAAGCAGCACAACCTAGCTGGGTGCTTCTGGGAAAATTGCTTTGCTGTGGCTGTGTTCCTGAGGAAAGAGAGTGTCTTTCTATTGGTCATCGGGTGATGGATGACAGGTTACTATGAAAACGAGTAGCTGAGTTGGCACCTCAAATCAGTCTACGTACACCGCGAATTAATTTTGCCTCCATGTTTTTTAGGTCTAACTTATGTAAACTATTACTTTCTCCACACCTGTTTAAATTATCTGATAATGCTATTTTCTTAGTTTAAAATTTCCACTGCTCTTTTCTTACCTGCTGTTTCACTCAGTCTATTTATGTGTTACATTATTATTCTCATTCTCACACTTCCAGCAACCTACGCTTTACATATACCATAATTCTTAAATGTAAGATATTTGTGTGTGTTGTTTAGGGACCTAAGCAATGCAGGTTCCTGATGAAGAAAAGGAGGGGCCAGTTCTAGTAATTTATTTATTTTTTCTTATTGGGTGGTTAAATGGATCACTAGATACTGGCAACAAAGTTAAATGAACCCAGATGGCTACTGTCTATTTTTTCCTAACAATGCCTTTTTAAAAATGTATTTTATTAGCCTGAGTAGACATTACTCAACAGGAGAATTTCCATATCATCAGAAAAACTTGGGAATCACTAGGCCGTGAAAATCTAAATAGGATTTGTTACTGCAGAACAAGTTAGCAATTTTAGTATGCTAATGGACATTGGGACTTTCTGAGATACTTAAAATACAATATTTTCAAACATATCGCTACAGAAATGTTTAATTTTACCTTGTTATAACACCACTGAGATGATTTAAAAAATCAACCATCTGATCCTGTGTGTAGGTGCATCTTATAAATAAATGTATTGAAAAATTATGACAAAATGTAGATGTTAGGAACACTATTAAAATTACCATTCCTAACCGTATTAGTGACACATAGATTAACTTTTAAGATACAGAATATTATTACAAACAAAATTTCTTAGCCATAAAGAGTTAATTTAATGAACACAATTCATATGCACCTGCTGTCTACAATGAATATAAAAAACTGAATATAAAAGAAAACAAAAACTACCATGAAATGTAAAAGATTATCTAGGTATAAGGACATAGGCTTTAAATCTCAGCATTTGAGATATAATGTGTGAGGGTCAAAAGTTCAAAGCCAGCATGGGCTACATAGTAAAACCCACATTTTGAACAAAGCAAAATAAAAATAGATAGATAGATAGATGATAGATAGATAGATAGATAGATAGATAGATAGATAGATAGGGAGGAACAGATAATTCCAATATCAAATGATTCACAAATATGATGCAAAAGAAAGAAATAAGAATATGAAATAAATGAGCCAATAATGAATGAAATGTGCTAAGGCTGGCCATGCTTTACTCAACAATGACACAATACAGGTGCTCTTCATGCACACTAAATTCATTCATGAAACTTGGTCACATATTGGGACAAAACGATTTTCAGTTATTTCAAAAGACAAATTCTTCCACAATTTTTAAGAGCATATAATTAAGCTGAAAGTTAAAAACAGTTCTGGAAAGTGATCAGGTGAGTAAATGAATAGAAGAATATGAGTCCCATAAACCATGAGAAATGACAGACTATTTCAAACGAGTTAAAAAAATTTTGATAGGAAAGGCATGGCAACATCATACACTAAAACAGATCAGCACCTGAAATAGATCCTACAGGGAAAAAATACTCTTAAAAGTTATGTTAGAGAGGAGATGAGTATGAAAATTCATGGCCTAAAATTTCATTCTTGAGCTAAGACAAAACACCAAATTTTATTGTCGATAAATTTACACTAATTTTTTTCATAATTTGTATTATTAGAAAGTATTTTAAAACAGAAATCATAGACAATAATATAAAGAAACATTATGTGCAAGTAACTATATATCTGTTAAATTTAGTTTGTCAAAGGCATCTGGTTTGATGGAATGAGCAGTTATGTGCTTCTTTGACTCATCCTCAAGCAAATAACTTCCACTGAATGAATGGGTATCAGGCAAGTCAACCCAGGAAATTCAATTTTATAATGTATATGCATATTCCATGGGTTCTTTTTCAACTAGAGAATCCTGACTAATATACTGAGCCAGTACAAAGTGCCCAGGACATTACTATGAATTATGGTCAAATATTTCTCATTAATCGAAATATAATTATCCCAAATGAAATCATAAATGAAATGGGATTAATCTAATAATGTGGGGAAAAGTTTACATATAAACTGTTGTGATTAGCCATTTTACAGACAAAATAAAGCATTTAATAATGTTTGAAGAAAAATATTTTGATGAAATTTGAAATACTTTCATAAAGAATAGCAAAATTGGAATAGGTAGGTTAAGTAGAAACTCCATACTTTATAATTTAATTGAAGAATAATTGACATATTTCTAGTATTCAGTGCTGTGTCATTTTATAGCTGCTCCTACTGTAATGAGTGTATTAAGCTAATTAACATATCTATTATCTCACATGTGTTTGAGGTTTGTACAATGAAATATTTAAAATCTAATATTTCAGTAATCTTGACATAGATAATATATTATTATTACCAGCAATCTCTTTACTTTGCTTGGAGATTTTTTTTTCTGACTAACTGGATGAAAGGAACTGTTTAAACTGAAGACAAATCTACTGAAAGCAACAAAGAGAAATATCATATAAATTTCCTCTTGGTGACATCAACCTGGGCAAATTATCTGTCAGCCCTTCCAACAGCCAGAAACTGCCTTCACTCTCATCTCACTCTCTCCTCTCCTAGGCTTATCAAAGAGAAAGTCTCTCTTGTTGACCAGTGATCAAACTAGTACAGGACTATTTATAGTCACTATGCTGAGAACTTCCTAAATATACACCCAGAATAAAAGAAATGAATAACAGTAGTAATTTCTTTTTGTTGAACTACTATTTACCAATCCAAAGAAAACAAGCAAATGAACAAATGAAAACCACAGTAAATAAAATGACTTGAGCAAACCTAACAGACATAGCATTGAGCAAAATAAAACTGGTGGGAGAATTGTGGGGTACATGATCAAATGTATATTCATCTCTGGTGGAAGTACCAATCACAGATCAAAGAAATGGTTCCACCTAACATGAACACTCAGAGGTTGCTATTCAGATTGCTGGCAGTTATCCAGTCTCCTATCCCCAGATATTATTGCTGTGGCCTCTCTAAATTTAAGGAATGGCCTTGTAAAACTTGTAACTTCCTGACGCTCCTGAGACTTGTACATTGCATGAGCTTCTGTCCTCTCTCCAGGAGAATGCTCCAATAAAAAAGAAATGGCTATTTTGATTGCTTCTGGGTGAAGCCTTCCAGAGGACAGCTATGTTTCTGCCTGCAAGCACAGCAGAGTATCATTAATAGGGTCAGGGGTTGGCTGTCCCCCAGGGGATAATTCTCAGATTGGGCCAGGCATTGGTTAGACATTCCCTCAGTTTCTGCTCTATCTTTATCCCTGCACATCTTGTAGGTAAGGTAAATTTCGGGTCAAGGTGTCTAAGGGTGTGTTGGTGTTCCCCTCCCTCCACTAGGAGTCCTGTCTAGTTAGAGGGTGTCCTCCTCATTCTCCGTGATGCCTGCTACAAGGAGTCGTAGATAGTCTCTCCCATATCCTCCCAGAAGCCTACCCTGTCTTAGATCTTCAAGTTGTCACAAAGATGGCCCCTCCCACAGTTTCCTTGCTTCTGCAAGCCTGCTGTTCTCTTATCCACACTCTTCCCAGGTCTTATCTGCACCCTCATGTCTTTCCACACTCCCTCTCCTAGCTTGTCTTCTCTCTCTCCGACCTCTTCTGTTCCAGCATATCAAAACAAATGCTGAGACTCTCATTCAAACACTGGTTGGGCAAAGAATTAGGAGGCTTGTGAAAAAGTGTTGAGGTGGGGGCCAGGGGTGACAGGATGTCTGTTGCCTGCTATTTGATCACTTCCCCTTGGCAAGGCTGCCTCACCACAGGGGAAAAGGACACACTCAATCATGATGCCACTTGATGGGCTGAGATAGGTTGGTATGGCCAGATCTTCCCTTTTCTGAGGAGTAGGTGAAGAGGGATAGGGGGAAGAGGGAGGAAAAGTGGGACCAAAGGGAGAGGAGGAAGAGGCTACAGTAAGAATGTATGGTGAATAAATTTATATATATATATATATATATATATATATAACAAATGCACCTATAATCAGCATACATGAGTATTAAAAAAAAAAAAAGAAAATCAGTGAACAGAAATAAGACAGCACATTCTATTAGGGTGAGCAGATGACCAAATGTGAGGAGCCTTATATGTTAGAAATTTTCATATTATTTACCATTTAAAATATTTACTGTATATTTTATGTGCACACATGTGTTCATGTGCCTGAGTGGATGTATGTGCACCATACATATGTTTGTGAACCACAGGTATGCAGAGCTTATGAAGGTCAAAAGAAGATTGGGTTCACTGGAATTGGAGTTAGAGGCAGGTTTGAGCTGCCTTGTGGGTGCTGTAAACCACATCTGGGTCTTCTATAAGAGCAGTAAATGCTCCTAAACTGCCTGCCCACACTTTTTTTAATTTGGAAGATAGTCACATGATTGAGTTTATTTTGTGAAAAATTAATATCTAACTTAAAATTTATATAGTTTGTCAAATACATATTTATATCTGATGGCATGTTGTGTAATAGAACACTTCCCACTTTATGTCTTTGTGCTTTTCTGGCTCTATTTCAGATTTCACCATTGGAACAAGGAGACTGTGTAATACCACATCTCCTCTTACTCTACATAGTAGTTCTGTTTAGAATTACTATTCCAACTATGTCATCTGGCCCCAGGGAGTCTGTTTCTATACCTCCAGGACACACTCTCTTCACATTGATGGCCATCTTCTAGCCATCAAATCTTATGTTAACAATCTTTTTGGTCAAAAATGCATTTTGTCTTGAACTTCTGATGACTTAGTGAGTTAAATAGCACTGTATGCTACATATTCAAGATCATAGACATGACAGATTGTGATCTTTCCTTCCCCAAGTTTTGCTATAACTTTCAGAACTTTTCACATGTAACATTGAAACTTATCAAAGACTGTGTTTTGGGGTTGGGACATGAAGTGGTGAGGGACATCAAGCATGAGTATACATTGAATATATTATATACATATAATACATGTATTATATATATGTATAAATATGTATACATACATGTATACGGATTTCATTTAGTATTTCTCACAATTAATCTTTCATATTAACAACTATAGATAAAGGCAAAACTAATAAAAAGGCTTAATAATAATAAATAATCTAAGAATATTTTTTCATACTTTTTTCTCTTCTTCATCATATTCTTTCATCTTAAAACATCTTCTCTTTGACAAATACTGGGCAATACAAGAAGTTTATTGTAATTAGAATACCATATGCTGGCGTTCATAATCTCAGATATATTTGGACAGATGAGTGTCTTAAGAGGATCAGGAAAGCTCCAGGCATCTTTGTCATAATCATCCTCATCACCATCACCTCCTGAGGCTGGGTACTCTGATAGGGAATGTGTTCTGACAAAATTAATAGGACAGGACCTTAATAAAAATCTTTTGGAGATACTTAGTAATAGAACAGTAAAAACTTAATAAACGGACTCAGAATCTGTACTTGTGAAACTCCTTGTTAAAGAAATAAACCAAATATGGAAAATTATTTCATTCAAATATACTTAATGTGATTATTTATAAAGTGAACAAAATTGAAGAACTTAAATGTCCAACAAAATTGAAATGATTAAACAGATCAGGTGGTGTGTATTCAGTGCAGTATTATACAGCATTTAAACTGAGATTCTGTGCAGAAACTGTTATAAATATGTTCATTTCCCTTATTAAGAAAGGCAGAAAGATAACTACTGAATATAAAGTGATCATAATCATGTTAAAATTGTTTTAACGTGAAGCTAAATCGCTATGCTAGTACTTTAGAATTTAGACTGTGGAGGAAGTTCTCTCTTCCTGTTTTTATTAACTTTATTAATTACTACAAATTCATTGCAGCAATAACATAAAAACATGCTTTTGGATGAAGTGGCTTAGGAAAATTTGAAGGCTGGCACTTTTTACTCAATCTACATTTAAGCATCATACTGTGAACCCACAGCACGGTGCTCCAAACTCTGAGTATGTTGGAAACTGAGAGAACAAACATAGTCTGGAAAGCACTCTTGTGTTCAGCCACTGAACACCAAGTGGGAATGCAAAGTGATCCACATTCTGAATGAGCATCCAGGATGACTAAGAACTAGGGTAATTGAAGCCACATAAGTCTCAAGGGTGGATACAATTGTGGAATTTGAGAGAGCTTTTGTGCAATAATATGGACCTTTATGTTCAACTGGGAGTGTCAGCTCAGGGGAAAGGTAGTTTCTTGTAACTCTCCACATTAAAAGCTGAGGTGACTGTTGTGGAAAAGAGAATAATTTGTTCTTATAAGTAGAACTCTCAAGGAATATTTGTCTTCAAGAGAGCAAAGGCTTTGCAAGTGCTAACACAAATCTCTCCTTATGCATGTGTGCACACACCATGCTTAGGTGGGATAATGAGCAACTGTTAGCTGTGCATCATGAGCATAAAGACATGTTTTCAAGCAAACACAGAGCAATGAACTGGAGCAGGAAAGCAGGTAAATATCTTTCTTCTTTGATTCCTCCCTCACTATAAGGAACCTGTATAATACAGCTAGGTACAAATACTTATTGTGTTGGGAACCCTGACATCACCTGTGTGGAATGGGGGGTCAGTGTTAACACACGGGAGTCAGTGCAAACAGATACAGGCAAAGAGATTGAGTGGTGGAGGGTTTCATCAAGACACCATTGAACTTTATCCTTTCCTCTATCATAATCTGTCAGAAATAAAGATGGCAGTGAGAACCCTAGCATTGTTCTGACTCTGGAGTTATTTTCAGCTGGAAGCCTGGAGAGGCACTGCACCAGATCCCAGGAGAAGACAGAAGTAACGTCTCGTACAAAGAAAAATGTAACTTTTTAGATCACTATTTGTTTTAGTATTCCTCAATACTTCATACAGACAGAGTTAATCCTAAGAAAAACTAGTATTTACACCTCTGTATTTCAGTAACTAATAAAACATCTATATGGCTCTGCAATAAAAATTTTATTCTTCAAAATAATAATTACAGGAACACAGTAAATATAGTTAAGAATTTCTACTTTGTAGACTAGAAGAAAAGGTTGAGAAACAGAACAATGTACACCTCTTAAATAACAAAAGGTTGTGCACACAAAGAAAGTCTCTGCTTTATGTTTCCAATGTCCCTCTTTTTACAAAATAGGTATGCTCGCTCTTAATTCACACATGTGCACAGACAATGTGAATTTTCTATTCAGAACCTTTTGGTGGTTTTAAAAATTTAAATCCAAATATCATTTTAATTTATTATTTTTAACTTAAATTTTGTTAAAATTTTATAATAAGAGTTCACAGCTTTCAGGAATGCATATCAGTTCACTGGTGACTGCAGGCCATGTGGCTGTTTCTAAACACACAGAAGGAAGTAGACGAGGCTCCTCCATAACTGAAAAGAGGAATGAAGGAAAGAAGAGAAGAGGAAATGTGTTTTCAAAGAGCTTGATATCAATGCACAAACTGCCAGGTGTTCCTATGAAAGACTTTCTGAGTTAGATTGTTTGAATCAGAAAGACCCATCTTGAATTTGGGCACCACCTTCTGGTGAGAGCTCAGATGGAAGGATATCTCTATGAATACTCTAGAATTACTTTCAGCACCAGTTTGGGAACATTAAGACATCCATCCTCACAGAACGATAACTTGAGTCTTGACTTTTCCTATGTGACACAGCCCTTGGTGGGCTACTGGGCCTTGTATTGTGAGTCAACTTAAAACAAACTTAAAACATCCCTTATGTACTTATATTAATTATATCTATTAGAGAACCAGACTAGAGTTGTTGACATAAGCACACAACTCTGACCTCTGTAAGAGATTCTTTTCTTCTGGAGCCAAATATGAGTGACTCAGGAAAAGAAGTGTAGGGTACCCCATATCCCATGAACCATTGTGGTAATAATTAGTTAGAGTTTTGCTATTTTGTTATTGGCAATAGACTAAGTAAAATCAAAATTTCCAGCAACATTCAAATATACTGGTAAAAACATTAGGAAAACAGGTTAAATTGAAGTGGCGGAAGACTCTACTATAGACCTCAGATGCTGGTGGATAATACTGTAGCCTTTTGGTTCGTACAAGCTAGTGGTCTGGTAACTTAATGCATTCTAAAAGTTTTAGTATCTTGTTTATACAGATGTTAGTTGACTTAAAGATGTAGGCAAGAGATGCCTAGTAAGGTGTGGTATTTGAATAAAAATGTCACCCATAGGCCCAGACCAATAGCCCTATTAGGGGGTGTGGCCTTGTTGGAATAGGTATGGCTTGATGGAGGAAGTAGGTCTGAGTCTTTTCCTGCTGTTTACAGATCCAGATGTGGAAATCTCAACTACTTCTCCAGCACTATGTCAGTCTGCACACTGCCATGCTTCCCACCATGACTATAATGGACTAAACCTCTGAAACTGTAAGCCAGCCCAGCCCCAATAAAGTGCCTTCCATGTAAGAGTTGACATTGTCACACTCTCGTCACAGCATTAGAACCATAACTAAGACATAAGAATACTACAGACAGGCTAAAGTAAAGCGCAATTAGGCTCTAGACTGCAACTATCCACAGATATCACTGGAGTTCTAACTGGTCAATCAGCTTTTCAGAACGTTCAATGGACAATGTGGTTCTCTTCAGTACCTTTTCTATTACTATTATTATTGTTATTATCATTATTTGATATACCAACACATCGTCTTCCCACAAGTGGAAACTTTTCATATGCTAAATAGCAATCTGAGTGAAAACATCTTTATTTACATTTGTCAATCAATTCTACAACTTTTACTCGAGTGCAAACTTTGTTACTGCCGACAACAACACCTGAATTCCGTGTGAGTGAGGGCTGGGGGAAAGAAGACAGGGCAACACAGAAGGACACCAAGTAAAGGTTTCTGATCAAGGTGCCATTTACTAAACAAGCAGCACTTATAAAGCAAAGGATCATAAGCAATTTTCTCAAGGTAACAGCTCCTCTTGGCAAAGCGTCCAAGGATTCACTCAAGGTTACACAAGGTTTTCGATCTGGTTCCCAGGGTTGCATGGAGTTTATTATCTAGTTCTCAGGGACACCCTGCTGGAAAAGTTGCCAAGGTCAGTCTTTGAGAAACTGAACTTTAGATTAGACCCATGTCTGCCAAGGCCAGGAGGCAAACTCCATTTACCAGACTCCTTCAGTTCCCCCTTCTTTGTATTATGGAAGGCATTGCCTGCAAGTGTCAGTCCCCACTTAAGCACAAGTCAAAGGATGAAAAGTGCCTCCTGAGGCTAGTAAATATATTCAAAGCTGTATTGGCTACCACAAAACCTGATACTTCCTATCTCAAAGCAGTGTGTTTCATCCTGTTAATCTTTTGGGGGAGGGTAGAGAAATGTCATTTCTATCATTGGTAATCATTTGTATTTTCCTCACAAGGACATAAAGTTCCAGAGCATTTGGCTATTTTTTACAGAAGATTTTGACTTTTTCTCTGTATGATATCAAGAATGCAAACCTGATTAGACCTCCCATGCCTGAATCCTGATTGAGATACTTGTCAAACTGTCAAACTTCACAACAAGGCAGCACTTTCTTGAAGATTGTATTATTTATATAAAGAGACGTTCAAATATATCACAGGAGTTGTTCTGTGATATATATATATGTGTGTGTGTGTGTGTGTGTGTGTGTGTGTGTGTGAAAATACATAACGATATATATATATATATATATATATATATATATATATATATATATCCTCAAAAAATCCTCAAATGGGAAATCACATCCACAAATATCCATTTATTCTACTATGTTTTTAATGATAACTGTCAAAAGCCTTAAACACTATCCTGTGTCATCTTGTCAGTCTTAACTAGAATATCTATTCTATTATCGTCATTTCTCTATTCTGATTTATTTTTGTTGCTTACATCTCAGAAAATAAGCTTTATGAGTATCTCATTGCATAATTGTCCTCAAATGTATTTCATGCCTGTTAACAGGCTTGCTTAGATAAACGTATTTGCTTTCATAGATCAGTATAACATCTGCACTTAATTATGTTTTTGACTTTTAACTGTTTAGTTATATCTCTCCCAATGACATTGCCATTTTAATACACAAATTATAAAAATATATTCCCTACTTTCATTTTAGCCTTATTCAGAACAAAATTTATTTGTAAATTTAACATAATTTTCAGTATTAATTCAAAGTTGTCTTCATGTTGATGACATTCTTTAAGTTGCTAAGAATCTACTGTTGCATCTTGTTCTGCATTTTAAGCCAGGAATGTCCATTGAATTCACTGAAGCACTTGTTTGTATCAGTCATATATTTTTCTTCTTTTCATTAACAGTAACAGAAAAGAGATTTTTTTTTAATTCGAAAGAACCATCTTCGTGAAGAAATCTGTGTAAATGCATATAACGATCACAGTTGTCCATGAGGATTGTCACATAAATGGATGTCAGATATTTAATTTTTAAATATATTCATTTGTAATGCTTTAATATTTATTTTTATGGTTTTAAACATTTATTTTTAAAATACTTTTGTGGTTTTAATACTGTTTTTTTTTAATGTGTTTTTGCATATGATAGTTGTCCACAAAGGCCATCGTATGGCATTGGATCATGTACAAGCATCGTGAGTTTACCATATGGTCTGCAAAATCAGCTCTGATCTTCTGCAAGAGCAGCAATGACTTCTTATCACTGAATCATTTCTAGAGCTTTATTCATTTTTCAAAACTAGTTCTGAAATTTTGATCAATTTTATATTTCTTATATGTTCTATTTTTTACCACCTCTGTCAAAGTTTACAAAAATAGCTTGGTATATCCTATCGTATTCTGGTTTAGTTTAACTGCCATGTTATAGAGGAATTTTAATCTAGAAATATGACTTCTCTGGCAAGGGATAACAAAGATCTAGGTCTGTGTAATCCATCTGGAATACAGACATGCCCTTAATACACAACTTTAATCCCTCTGGCTGGAATTCATACCTTTAACTCCTGTGAAATATAGACACAACACAGCTTTAATTCCTCTGGATAGAATTTAGTACACACTTTTAGTCTCAAAAAATGATGTCTAATGAGAGTCAGACAAAGTTATGAATCAGAGAAAGATTTGACAGAATGAGTCACAAGTAGGATTTACCTAACTCTCAGGAGAACAGACGGGAAAGAGCAGGAGCTTAAGAACAGCATGGAGAGAGCATGGGAGTTCACAGAGACAGTACAGTAGAATTCAGCAGTATGTACAGTTTGGTGCAACTTTGGACCCTTTCATTTGCGTGTATTTGAATTCATGCAGTTCAGTTCCTAGAGTTTAAAGCCAGTTTTTACAAGCAGAATAATTCACTTAGAACCCAGTATGAATCAATCAGTTTGTAGAGGTGTTTTGAGCCAAAACAGCTAAGTTGAATCAGCTAGCCAGAGTTCAGAAAGAATTAGAAAGGGTGAGTTTATTTAGCAGTAAGTCTTAGAATCTGAAAACATTTTAGGCCTATGTTAGTAAATGGAGGCTGTAAGCCGAAACTTTCAAGGTCTGGGCTTGAAGAAGATGAGAGGCTAGAAACTTCCAGGCTTAGGCCTAGGAATAGGTAGACAGAAGTGCTCTGGGCTCAGCCCAAGCTTTGTTGTTGTACTAAATAAAAACAAGTGTTGGGCTTTATAATGATTATTATTTGCCCTTTGATTATCACAGTGCTATTATTTAAACTGCTATCACAAAAAGTCACAGGCACCTGTTATTTTTTATGACTGCCTTATTTACCTTGGGCTGGGCAGATATTTCACCTATGCTATTGCAATAACCTCACCATCCACATACCCTCACTCTCATTCCAATGACATCCACCTTAAATATTCCTGTCTGGGCTACCTTTCATCCATAATCCTCAGATACTTGCTTATATTTTTATCTTGGTGTTTTCTCTATCCATGCCGTCCTTGAAATCCTGCCTCCCAGGCTACATGGATCCTTCCTCACAATAACTTACTGTGGCTTCCTCCTTCCTCCTCAGTTCCTGCCCATCTGTTTCCTGTGATTCTCTTGAACTGAAAGCTCAGGAGCCTTAGCCACACCTACCCCATTCTGCCCTACCCAGGTCTTATGCCTTTAATCAACCCATCACCCATCAGTATAATGTCTTAGGCAGGTTTACACATCAAGGATAGGTTTATCCAGGCAGTAACCAGATCTTGAGAGCTAGTAATTAGCATCAAAATATGATCATCGGACCAACCCCAAACACCATGTACTCAGAGTACTCAGGTATGGCGCTCATCTCATCCCTTCATCTGAGGAAATAAAAACAACTTTTACAGCTATGAGTTGGCACTTTCCGTTCAACACCATTTTCAGAGGTTATCAATGCTGACACAGATTTCACTGCTTGGTTCTGTTACAATTTACTCTATATTTCCCAGATCAATTAATATCTAAAACTGTATTTCAGGCTACATGGGCAAAGTACCCATCGTGTAGAAACCTATTTCGTTATTTCTTCTATTTGATCAAAGACACATATTGTCTCTGTTAAAAAGCAAGTGATTATCTTCTTTAGTTTACTCCAAAAACGCTGTGTTCATGGCTTACTCATTAATTCCTTACCTCTGTTCTATGTTAATTTATTTTATGTTTTCCTTAGGATCATCATGTCGCATTTATACACACATTTTGACTTACATACTTTCAAACATTCTTTCTTATTATATATAGCAAACAACACTTCCTAGGAATATTCCTGAGAACCTCTTTGACCACATCTCATTATTTTTTACAAATTGTTCTCATTTGGCATAGATTCTAGAAATTATAATGTTCTCTTTCTTATATTATTTTTTTATCATAGAAGTGTGGAAGGGAAATCTCAGCTTGTCTTAAGATAATCATTATGGAGTAGATTGTTATTAATTTAATGAATAGAAAAATTAGAAATTAAAAAATAATAGGCTGTGCTACATCTAACACATAATAATGTTTTCTTTTTTGAAGATAATTGACAATTAAGTTTTTCACATTTTCTACAAAAATCTTCTTAATTTTTAAACATATTCATGTGTACATAAACATATGTATATTTATAATGCTATAGGAAGAACGTTTTAATTATTGACATTGTAAACATTCATCATCCTATTGTGTCAACGATTAAGAAATAAATTTAATGCATCCTCTGAACTACTGTGTTTCAGCAGCTCCATGACTGCATTTCTATTATGGTTTCCTGTACTTCATATACATACCAACATTCTGACTCCTACTTAGGACAAGCTTCTATTTCTCATATTCAACTTGCATTATAGTCTGTTGGTTTTTTAAAAAAAATTTAATCATTTGATTTCATCAATGAAAGCTATGGAGCCAGATGTTGAGGTGAGAGCCTGCTAGCTCAGAGAGTCAGAGAAAGCACCCAGCTGACCTACTTTTTCAGCCAATATCCCAAGAGGAAAGAGAAATGTTCCTTCCACAAGCCATCTGAAAAATAACTCAAAATAAAATGTTCTTCCCTTCTACACACTGTATGTCTATCTATCAGTCCTACTGACTTCCTTTTACTCTTTCTGGTTTTTTTCCTTTGTTCACTTCCTGTCAACTGGTTGCTTTCTCTGCCTCATGACCTAGGGTTAAATTTATTAATTTATTTTATCCTTTTTACAATACTCAAGCAGAGAGCTTTCGAATTAAAGGTATGTGCTGGAGCTGAGCCACACCACAACTAGAAACAGTTTTGTTTTTCCCCCCCAGTAAACAACACACTATCCAACTTCTTATTATAATCAAATATCCTGCAACAATAGTCCTAATAGTAGAAAAGAAACTTTATTTCCTTGGGCCTAATCTAGTTCATTCTCAATTTCAGACTTACAATGAAGAAAAGGTTAAATAATATGGCTAAGTTTCTAATGCTTATAGCACAACAAAATATGACTTTTTTTTTCTCTTTGGTAGAAGCTTGAATTATATTTACTTTCAATTAATAAAGCTCAAGTCAGCAAAACCCCACCATGCAGAGGGAAGAAGACATGCTCCTGTGGATGCTTACATGTTTGTTTGTTTGTTTGTTTGTTTGTTTGTCTTTTCTCTCTTTCCCTCTTTTCCCAGGCTTTATATCCCTTTTCCTCTTCTTGTTTCTCTTGCCTTGTCATTTTCATCTTTATCCTCCTCCTCTTATTATACCTTCTCATGCTTTACTTCCTCCCCTTTCTCCTCTTCCTCTCCTTTTCCTTATTCATGCACACAGAGCACTACACCCAATAAGCAATAATTCTACCATGTAGCCACAAACTGCCAGTCATAACAAGCTATTTTTAACCAAACATTTGACTGTCCAAAATGCAATGCATTATTTGGATTGAGAATCACTACTCTTCATTTTATTAGCATCAATACCTTCCTTTTGTACTTATTCACAAGAGATAACATGATTAAACAAAATTCTCAATAAAGAGCTTATAATATTCATTGTCCAATATTCTTTTCTATATCTTTCTTGCTACCAAGATTATTTAGCATAAGAAGCTCTTCTCTCAAAATACGTTTTGAGACATCATCATTCCCAAAATATTTTTAACTTATTTTGAAGATATTATAAAACATGAGCAGCTTGCATACACACTCAGCCTTTAAGTGATTGTGTTCCTTTTTCTGAAATGTCTCTGACTATACTGTTTGATGTGGTTGCTCATCTGCCTTGCGTTTTCTGATCCAGACTGTCTTTTTCTCTCCTTATAGATCCTCTACTTCCATCCTTTCTTCAACCATTCTTCAAAAAGATCATGTTCTCAACATTGTTAAGGGTATTCTTCTTTTAAGTGTTCTCAAGTTCTCCCATCACTCCTAAGTGGTAGGAGAAAGGTAGGAAGAGAATGCTACTCAAGAAGAGATCAATAAGGTCAACACAAAGAGGTTAATACCCATTTGAAACGTCTTACTATGGGTAAATAGTTGTACAACATAAACAATTTAAACCCATATAAGAGTGAATCAAGAATCAGGAAAACTCAAGGTTCTCCCATGCCATAAGCCAAGGTGAATGGCCAGGAGTTTTTAGCTTCAGTTCTGAATTCCTTACTTCCAGTATTTTGTTGAATCTCAAAAGTAGACAGGCAGCAGTGGACAAAGGGAAAGGTTGACTTTGAAAGAGACATCTAACATCAATGTCAGCCAAGTCTGTTAATACTAAAATAGTAGCTTAAAACAATCCTGCAATGTGCTTTAAAACATATGTTATATTGCTTATTTGTGATAAAGAATTTCAATGTCTAATGTCTATATTATGGGTTAAGAATTATATGAAAGCTGGTTGTAGTAGTACATGGTTGGAATCTCAATACTTAGGAGAGTAAAGCAAGAGAGCTAAGAATTTGGGACCAGTTAGGATTCCACAGTTAATTTAAAGGCACAGGAGCAGAGACTTTCTTGAAAAAAAAAAAAAAAGAAATTAAACAAATGCTGATCACTCATGATCACCTTAACATTAGACTGGTGATTACTTTTGTGAACATACCAAGTTAAAAAAAATAACATAATCATTCACAAGAGGTAAATAATTCTCATTGGCAGGAACATTATTCAAAGCATGCAAGTCCTGTGAGGATACTGCAGGGCTTTGAGTAATGGTAACATAGTTAACCTTACACTCTTACTCTTATTGATAATAACTGATCTCTATTACTAATTTACAGTTTTAAACCTTTCGTTATTACTTCATAAAATCAAGTGTACGCTTGAATCTATGTTAAAGATGACTCATTTTAACACCTAAATTATAATAATGGGTAAACCATATGAATTAAATTCATAATTTTATTGTGACTTCACAGTAAGGGGGATGCTGTGTCTTAAAAACACATTGTTAACACTAGGGGTTTTAATTTGTTAAAGAATATCGATAATGTCATCCACTTTGTTGTTGATAAGTATTGTTGGGAGTACTGTGTGGTTAGTGA
Source organism: Psammomys obesus (assembly GCF_907164565.1). Lineage (NCBI taxonomy): Eukaryota > Metazoa > Chordata > Mammalia > Rodentia > Muridae > Psammomys > Psammomys obesus. The sequence goes on along the minus strand of NW_026596051.1, from coordinate 23,479,655 downwards.
CTACACCAAAATTTTTCAATTAGATGAGTAGGCAAATGGAGGAGAAGAGAGTGAATAGAATAGGAGCCTACCACAGAGGGCCTCTGAAAGACTCTACTGATCAAGGTATCCAACCAGATGCTGAATCTCATAGCCAAACTTTGGGCAGAGTGCATGGAATCTTATGGAAGAGGGGCGAGAGAGAAAGAAATGGAGGGGACAGGAACTCCAAAAGGAGACCAACAGAGACAAAAACAAAACAAAACAAATAAAACAAAACAAAACAAAACAAACAAACCTGGGCCCTGGGGGCCCTACAGAGACTGATACCACAACCAAGGACCATATATGGAGAAGACCTAAAACACCTACTCAGATGTAGCGCAGACTCAGTGTCCAAGTGGGTACCCTAGTAAGGAGAGCAGGGATTGTCTGTAGCATGAACTCAATGGTCAACTCTTTGATCACCTCCCCCTGAGTGGGGGTGGTGTAGTCCTGATGAGACCTGACTGGCTAGGGTGAGATAGAAGATGAGGAGGACCTCCTTTATCATTGCTCTAGCAGAGGGGCATAGGAGGAGAAGGTGGGAAGAAGAGATTGGAAGGTGAAGAGGGAGGGGACCACAACCAGGATACAAAGTCAATAAATTATAATAAATAATTAATATTAAAAAAAGAAATATAAAAAAAGAAATGAAAAAGAGAGGGAGAGAGAGTCATAGTTACTCCTTCTGTTTACCCGAGCTTCATTGAATTTCTTCACTTTGACATTCAGAGTATTGGGCAGAAAATACATTGCTTCAACAACCTCTGTGTGAGTTTGTGATGCTTTGTTTTAATTCAACAGTTAGTTTTTGTTTTTCCTGGTTCTCACCAGGTCTAAGTTGGCTATACTCTGGTTTCCTCTTCAGATCGTATAAATCTTTTGGCTTTTATCAAAATTCTCTAATGTTGCTTCTTCTACAAATAAAATATTCCCAGGAAAATAAAGATTTTTCAGAGACACCCAAACCTTGCCTCTGACTCAGCAGAGAAACGTGTGCATCTTGACTATTTAACACAAGACGAGAAAGCAAACGATAAGAAAGACTGAAGTTCCCTTTTCCTCTTTTCAACTACATAGACAAGATAAACCACCATGTCTGTCACAGACAAAGGCGAATGGAATGAATATCCATGGGGAACTAGTGGAACCTTCATGACAATAGGAGAATTTATCCTATGCAAAGAGCAGGAAAGAAAGATTTATCAGGAACTTATTTCACCAGACTTGTTTCTTGAGACTGTGGCTATAAGGGGACCCTATGACTGATCAGATACTCATTGTGCTGGGGAAGCTAGATTAACAAGTTTTAGATGGCATCTAGTCTTCATTGGTGTGTCCCTCCCCCTAAATTCCTAACTTTGTAATTTTGTTTCTTTATTTTCAGATCTCCCTAGTGGTCATTTTACTAGTGCTAAGTAAAACAGAATGATTTTTAACTTAGCTCCCACTCAATCTGCACTCTCACCCCCAATCTTCAAGGATTACCTTAGGTATGTGGTACCCATTATGTCAATATTTTCTGTTATTTAGCTTCAAGCCAACAGTGGTGGGTGGTAATATACCTCTAATTCCAGGAAGGTTGATGTAGGCAGGTGAATAAAAGGATAAAACCAAATATTTCAATATTTTCCACTTTTATTTTTATATATTTTTTTAATTTTATTTTTTTCTTATCAGTTACATTTTATTAACTCTGTATCCCAGCTGTATCCCACTCCCTCATTCCCTCCCAGTCCCTCCCTCCCTCCCTCCCTCCCTCATCTCCACCGTGCCCCCTACCAAGTCCACTGATGGGGGGACCTCCCCCCCATTCATCTCATCCTGTTTTATCAGGTATCTTCAGGACTGGCTGCAAAGTCCTTCACTGTGGCCTACCAGGATTGCTCCTCCCTTGGTGGGGTGGGGAGGTCAAAGAGCCAGCCATTGATTTCCTGTTAGAAATAGTCCTTGTTAGTATGATGGGGAAGGGATAGGAGCTCCACAAGGACCAAATATATCTGGGCACAGGGTCTTTTCTGAGACTGACATTCAACCAAGGACCATGTATGGATATAACCTAGAACCTCTGCTCGGATGTAGCCCGTGGTAGCTCAGTAACCAATTGGTTTCCCATAGTAAGGGGAAGAAGGACTATTTTTATATTTTTAATTAATAAATTTATTTAGTTATTACAGTTTATTCACTTTGTAGCCCAGCTGCAGCTCCCTTCCTTATCCTCTCCCAATTCTACCCTCCCTCCCTCATCTCCTCCCATGCCCCTCCACAATTCCACCAATAGGGAAGGTCCTCCTCCCCTTCCCTCTGACCCTAGCTTATCAGGTCTCATCAAGACTGGTTGTATTGTCTTCATCTGTGGCCTGGTATGGCTGCTCCCCCCTCAGGGGGAGGTGATCAAAGAGCCAGACACTGATTTCATGTCAGAGTCAGTTCCTGCTCCCATCACTAGGGAACCCACTTGGACAGTAAACTGCCATACGCTATATCTGTCCAGGGGTTCTGGGTTATCTCCACGCATGTTACTTGGTTGGAGTATTAGTCTCAAAAGTGGCTGGATAAAATTAACATGAAAAAATCAGTAGCCTTCCTGTATAGGAAAGGCAAAGGGCTGAGAAAGAAATTAGGGAAACCACACCCTTCACCATAGCCACTAAGAACATAAAGTACCTTGGTGTGACTCTAACCAAGCAAGTGAAAGACCTATTTGAAAAAAAAAAAAAAAAAAAAAAAAACTTCAAGTCTCTGAAGAAAGAAATTGAAGAAGATATCAGAAGATAGAAAGATCTCCTGTGCTCATGGATCAATAGGATTAACATAGTGAAAATGACCACCCTAATTAAAGCATTCTACAAATTCAATGCAATTCCCATCAAAATACCAACACAATTCTTTACAGACCTTGAAAGAACAATTCTCAATTTCACATGGAAAAAATGAAAACCCAGAATTACTAAAACACTCCTGTGCAACAACAGATCATCTGGAGGTATCTCCATCCCTGATCTCAGGCTGTACTACAGAGCCATAGTAATAAAAACTGCATGGTACTTTTATAGAAAGAGAATGGTGGATCAATGGAATCGAATAAAAAACTCAGAAATAAACCCATACACCTACCGATACTTTTTTTGTTGTTGTTGTTGTTGTTTTTTGTTTTGTTTTGTTTTGTTTTGTTTTGTTTTTGGCAAAGAAGTCAAAACCTTCCAATGGAAAAAAGACAGCATCTTCAACAAATGGTACTGGTCTAACTGGATGTCCACATGTAGAAAAATGCAAATAGATCCATATTTATTTTTTCACTTTTAATGACTTTTTCTGGCCTTACAATCCAACTGCATTTTGAAGGAAAAGGATCCCCTTCTTCTTATTTGAATGAGTTTTCTTCTTCAGCAGGCCTGGTTTCCTCCATTTTATTCTAATGGAAAGAAATGGACACAACAGCAAATGACATCTTGAAGGTATTCCATATAAACATTTCAAAAGAAGCTGCCTATAATTTTTCAAGTAAGCACTATTCCACCATCAATGTCTCACTGCTTAAGGGTCAGAAACACTTAAGATTTTAGGTTAAGTTAGTAATATCATTCTTTATCTAATACTTATCAGTTCCAGTATTTGTCAGAATCACAGAATAGAAAACTGTTTCCCAGTGTCAAAAATCAGGTAAGTTATTCAGTACTTCTCCCTTATATCTCATTTTTGATGGTTCAGATGCAAATAGAACATTCTATACTTCTTCATGTCTAGCTATAAACATTCTCTATTGACAAACACTTATCATAAATACATAATGATTACCATGGTCAGATTCTGTGGCAGGAGTTAGCAAAAGAGCAGTGAATAAAGCAAAACTATCTTTCTTCTCTTTGTGAAAGTAAACCCTCTTTTATGTCTATCTGGTAACCGAGAAAGTACCCTCTCACTTCAATATGAATTAAGACAGCTGCATTTTTCTCTAAATTGTTTTCTAATACAGATTTTGACATCTTTCCACTTTTATAGGAGTTGCTTTTGGCCTCCACAACCAAAATTTCGTTTAGAAGAAAGGGCCTTTTTCTTGTGTAAACAAATTCCTTTCATCAGCAGGCCTGCTTCCCTCCATTTTCTTCTAAAGAAAAGAAGGAAGCAAATTTTTAAATCAATTTATTTTCTAAGTCCACTTAAGTTATCAAGGCAGAGGGGTTATTATGAACACAGGCCTTTTACATTTTTTTTGAAATTTTTTTTATATATTTTAATTTGTATGTATGTTTGTCTGAATGGTTTTATGCGTACCATGTGTGTGCAATATTTGTGGAGATCATAAGAAGGTGTTGGGCATCCTTGAAATTTGTGAGCAGCTGTGTCGGCCAAGAATAGTGAACCCTGACACTTTGGGTGAACAGCCAGTGCTCTTAACCACTAAGCTATCTGTCCTACCCTGCCTTAGATGTTTTTAATATTCTTACTTCATTTCTTGATATTTTAACCGAACACTGTTTTCATTTTTCTCTATCCCATGCTGAGGCACATCTCTACTTAGTTATGGCCCTGATGGTTAATATTGTCAGCATCACCAGATTTAAAGTCACTAAACAATCAGCTCACTGGGCATGACTGTGAAGGATTTGCTAGATAGTTTAGTTAAGATCCGTGGGTAGTATCATGACAATGGCTAAGACCTCAGACTAGATAAAAAGTAGACAAAGAACTGAGCAGCAGGAATCATCAATCTACCTAACTACCCATCTATCTCTGTGTCTATCTATCTATCTATCTATCTATCTATCTATCTATCTATCTATCTATCTATCTAT
>NW_026596051.1:23420693-23474828 GCF_907164565.1 Psammomys obesus | reverse complement strand
TATCTATCTATCTATCTATCTATCTATCTATCTATCTATCTATCTATATCTGTCTATCTACCTATCTATCTATCTATCTATCTATCTATCTATCTATCTATCTATCTATCTATCTCTTGACTGTTCTTATAATAGCACCAGCTTCACTTACCATTCTGTTGCCCTGCCTTCCCTGTTGTGATGAACTGTTCCCTCGAAGTGTGGGTGAAATAATCTGATCCTCCTAAGTTAGTCTTGCCAGGTATCCTACATTAACACCACAAGAAACTACTATAGAAACTAATTCCTTTTAAAATCGATTATTGGTAAGGTTCTCTGGCTGAAGTTTTAATTTTATAATCTGATGTCTTCATTTGGAGTGTGTTTCAACTCTTGTTTGTTATAAAATTTGGCCATCTGTTCGGCAATATATGGCGAATCTAGAGGAATATGTATACATATAGTGTTGGATTACCCCCAGAGGGAGTTGTTAAGGCACCAAGACACACACACACACACACACACACACACACACACACACACACACACAAACACACACACACAAATGAAAAGTGACAGAGGGGCACTGAAAGGAATCCTCCATGATCTTTGAGACCCATTATCACACATTCTAGGGATTCTCCCTCACCAGTCAGAATGCAATGTAAACATGCAGAGCAGGAGTGATTTTCCAATTTTTCTCTACTGGAATGTACAGTCAAATACAATAGTTTTCACCAGCTTCCATCAGCCCCACTGTAGACCTCGCTGGGTGATGCTTGCTCCATTTCAATTTTCTCACACAGATAAGGTCTTGGTTTGATCCCCCTATCGTTTTATCCATTTATAGAGAGTTTTCAGTCCTTTGTTTCTTTTGATGGCATGGTATCTGCATTACACCCAAGAGGCAAGGTACCAGGGAGCCAACTGCAGCTTTAATCCAGACAAAACAATTTCAAATCAAAGTTGCTCACTAAATCAGCTCTACTTCTTGTGTGGCAGACTTGTTTTTACATTTTTTTTCATATCATAAATTTAAAATAATATCTCTGTACATAACAAAGTTTCCATGATAATTAAATTAGATAACAAAGGCAAAACCATCTTCCACAGCATTCACAATACTATTATAAGTTATTTTTGCAAATATGAACAGGGACAAGGGACCCAAAATTTTTTAAAAAAATTTTGCATTGTCAACAATGCTGCTAGTCTTCTCTGTGAATGTCTAAGATTCATTATCCTCATGGTGGAAGGAAATCAGAGAAATTCTGAATGTGTTCCATACAGTGTTCTTCCTTTGTCCCTCCCTTGCCTTCTTTCTCTTTCATCCTCTCTCTCTACTCTCAAGTGTATTCATCAGAAACTTCCCCATCAATTTTGAATACTCAGATGCAAAGAAGATATTCTGGACTTCCATAAATCCAACTCCACACATTTCTACTGACCAATACTTATTGATAAATATGTTATTGTTGCTGAGGCCATATTTTATGATAGAGATTAGAAATGCACTACTAAATGAAAAAGAATGATGCTCTAAAAAATTGAGCTGGTATTTTGATGGGAATTACATTGAATCTATAGATTCCTTTTGGCAGACACTGTTGTCAGAACAAAATGACAGCCTACAGACTGGGAAAGAATCTTCAATAACCCTAGATCTGACAGAGGGATGATATCTGGAATAAATAAAGAACTAAAGAAGTTAAAAAACAATAAGTCAAGTAATCCAATTAAAAAATGGGATATGGAGCTAAACAAAGAATTCTCTGTAGAGGAATATTGAATGGCAGAGAAACAGGTAAAGAGATGCTCAACATCCTTACCCATCAGGAAGATGCAAATCAAAGCCGTCCTGAGATTTCACCTTACACTCATCAAAATGGCTAAAATTAAAAACTCAAATGACAACACATGCTGGAGAGGTTGTGGAAAAAGGGGAACTCTCCTCCATTGCTGGTGGGAATGTAAACTGGTACAACCACTTTGGAAGTCAATCTGGTGCTTTCTCAGATAATTAGGAATAGTACTTCCTCAGGACCCAGCTATACCACACTTCAGCATATACCCAAAATTTGCTCAAGTACACAACAAGGAAATTTGCTCAATCATGTTTGTAGCAGCTTTATTTGTAATAGCCAGAACCTAGAAACAATCCAGATGTCCATCAACGGAGAAATGGATACAGAAATTGTGATATTTTTACACAATGGAATACTACTAAGCAATCAAAAATGAGGAAATCATGAAATTTGCAGGCAAATGGTGGGATCTAGAAAAGACCATTCTGAGTGAGGTATCCCAGAAGGAGAAAGACACACATGGTATATATTCACTTATATAGACCTATAAGATATGATAAACATAATGAAATCTATACACCTAGAGAAGATAAACAAGAAAGAGGACCCGGGGTAAGATGATAAATCCTCACTTAGAAAGACAAATGGGATGTCCACTGGACGTAGGAGAAAACAAGTAACAGGACAGACAGGAGCCTACTGCAGAGGGCCTCTGAAACACTACCTAGCAGTGTATCAAAGCAGATACTAAGACTCATAACCAACTTTCTGCAGAGTGCAGGGAATCATATGAAAGAAGGGGAGTTAGTATGATGTGGAGAGGATAGGAGCTCCACAAGGACCAAATATATCTGGGCGCAGGGGTCTTTTCTGAGACTGACACTTCATCAAGGACCATGTATGGCTATAACCTAGAACCTCTACTCAGATGTAGCCCGTGGTATCTCAGTAACCAATTGATTTTACCTAGTAAGGAGAACAGGATCTATTTCTGACAGAAAATCAATGGCAGTCTCTTTGACCTCCCCACCCCCCAATAGAGGAGCAGTCCTGCTAGACACAGAGAAATACAAATACACATTTTCTTTACAAGCTGTTATCACTTGAAACTATTGCCATTAACACACTTAAACTTAAAGGTCCTTTCCATAACATCTGCACACAGACGTGTCCCTCACAAGCTGACCATCAGTATTTATGAAGCATTCCTTACACATTTCGCACTCTACTTGGTGCTGGGGAAAACAGTGACCCAACATTTATGGCCTGTGGTCAAAGGACTGCAGCGGATTCGAGCTGACACCTCAGAGCTACACCTGCTCTGTAAGGGATATTAATGTAGCATTAAAATCCACAGGAGCATAATTTGTGCTCTAGTCTTAGCTTCCCACTTGGTTGTAATCAATTCAGTGCTTTAACCTTTAATAGCTACACGCTCCTCAGATGCACAGTATAGGAAACTATGTACTTTTCTTAAAAGGCATTTGGAACGTGTAAAATGTCTCCCACACTATGTTATCTACAAGCTGCAAATTTTGTACATGTAAAACATGTTACGGAGAAAGCAGTATCTGTTACACAAAATCTATTTGTTTACGGTTTTCACAGACTTTTCCCCAAATTTTATTTTACAAAATATATCAAATCCTCATTCCCTCACTATTATTTTCTTTAATTATTAAATTTGCTATTAACTCTTTAGTGTAACAAGAGGACTAGATGTCTTTGAGACTAGTTTTCTTTTTTTTTTTAGAAATTAATTATTGAAATTTGTTTTAATGGACAGAATTTCTTTTTATTTTAAATCTATTTATTTATTTGTTAACTTTACATTACAACGGTAGCCCCCACCCTCTCCTCTGCTCCTTCTCCAAAAAGGGGAGCCCATCTCAGTACACACAAGTCTTACCAGACTGAGAGCATACTCTACGAGGGTAGCCTGGCAAGGTAGCCTCCCCAGTGGTAAGTTATCAAAAAGCATGCAAAAAAGTCTGTCAGGGACAGTCCCATCCTCTTGGTAGAGAACCCACATGAAGACAAAGCTATCCGTCCTGTACATATGTGTAGGGGCCTAGGTCCCATCCAAACATAGTTCTTGTTTGGTGTTCCAGTCTCTACAAACCCCACTTGTTTGGGCCCAGGTTAGTTGGCTCTGTTGGTCTTCTTGTGGAGCTCCTGTTCCTCTTCCTCCATATCCTGTTTGATGCTTGTACAAAAGGAGGGGGCTATTTTTTTTTTTTTAGTTAATTTTGTATCCAAAATTTTGTTGAAGGTGTTTGTCAGCTGTAGGAGTTTCCTACTAGAATTCATGGGGTCCCTTATGCATGCTATCATATAATCTGTGAATAATGATACTTTGACTTCTTTTCTTTCCAGTCTGTATCCTCTTGATCTTTTTTGTTTGTCTTATTTCTCTGGCTAAGATTTTAAGCAATATATTGACAAAACAAGGAGAGAGTAGGCAGCATTGTCTTATCTTTCATTTCAAAGTGATCGATTTAAGCTTGTTTCCATTTTACTTGATGTTGGCTGTTGACTTGCTGTATATTGCTTTTATTGTGTACAAGTATGTGCCATTTATCTCTCCATGACTTTAAATATGAAAGGGTGTTGTATTTTGTCAAAAGCTTTTTCAGCATCTAGTGAAATTATCACGTGTTTTTTTGTCTTTCAGATTGTTTATATGATAGATTATATTGATAAATATCCATATATTGAATAATCCCTATATCCCTGGTATGAAGGCTACTTGATCATGGTGCATGATTTTTTTGATGTGTTCCTGGATTCAGTTCACAAGTACTGTATTGAGTATTTTTGTGACAATGCTCATAAGGTAATTGGTCTAAAATTCTCTTTTTATTGGGTCTTTGTGTGGTTTAGGAATCATGGTAGCCGCAATCTCATAGAATGAATTTGGCAATGTTGATTCTGTTTCTATTTTGTGGAATTGTTTGAGAAGTATTAGTATTAGCATTTCTTCGAAAGTCTGGTAGCATTCCGCACTGAAACCATCTGTCCCTGGGCTTTTTTTTTTTTTTTTTTTTTTTTTGGTTGGGAGACTTTTAATAACTTCTTCTATTTCCTTAAATTGTATAGTCCTATTTAAATTGTTTTCATGATATTGATTTAATGCTGGTAAGAGCCCTCTATCAAGAAACTCGGTGGGACCTGGAAAGGATCATCCTGAGTGAGTTGTCCCAGAAGCAAAAAGACACGCATGGTATATACTCACTCATATAAACATACAATATAGAATAAACCCACTAAAATCTGTACATCTAAACAAACCAAGCAAAAGAGAGGACCCTAACTAAAATGTTCAATCCCCATTCTGAAAGGCAAAGAGGATGGACATCAGAAAAAAAAGAAAATAGGAAACAACCTCGGAACCTGCTACAGAGGGCCTCTGAAAGCCAGAAGAAAACAGGAAACAACCTTGAAACCTGCCACAGACGGCCTCTGAAAGCTTCTGCAGTATAGACTGTCAAAGCAGATGCTGAGCCTGATGGCCAACTGATGGGCAGAGTGAATGGAATTCTATGTAAGAAGTGGGAAATAGTAAGAGCTGGAGGGGACAGGAACTCCACAAGGAGAGCAACAGAACAAGATAATTTGAACACAGGGAACTTCCCAGAGACTCATACTCCAACCAAGGGCTATTCGTGGAGATGACCTGGAACCCCTGCACAGGTGTAGCCCATGGCAGTTCAGTGTCCAAGTGGGTTACATAGTAATGGGAAGAGGGACTGCCTCTGACATAATCTGATTGGCCTGCTCGTTGATCACTTCCCCCTGAGGGGGGAGCAGCCTTATCAGGCCACAGTAGAGGACAAAGCAGCCACTTTTGATGAGAACTGATAGACTAAGATCAGAAAGGAGAGGAGAACCTCCCCTATCAGTGGACTTGGGGAGTGGCATGCATGCAGAAAGGGGAGGGAGGGTGCGATCGGGAGGGGAGGAGGAAGGGCTTATGGGGGGGGATGCAAAATGAATAAAGTGTAATTGATAAAAAATTTAAAAAAAAAGAAACTCATCCATTCATTTAGATTTTTGAGTTTTGTCGTATACAGGCTTTTGAACAACAAACTAGTGATTCTTTGGATTGCCTATGTTTCTGTTATGTCTGCCTTTCTAATTTAATCTGGATGCTCTCTCTTTCTCTTTCTGTCTCTGACTTTCAGTTAGTTAGGCTATGGTTTTATCCATCTTGTTGATTTTCTCAAAGAACCAGCTCTTATTTTTGATGATTCTTTCTGTTGTTCTCTGTTTTTATAAGTTACTGGCTTCTGCCCTGACATTGATTATTTCCTGCTTTCTACTCTTCTTGGGTGTGTTTGCTTCTTTTTGTTCTAGAGTTTTCATATGAGTTGTTAAGTTGCTAGTATGCGATTTTTCCATTTTCTTTATGAAGATACTTTGAGCTATGAACCTTTCTCTTAGCACTGCTTTCACTATGTCCCATAAATTTGAGTATGTTGTAATTTAATTTTCATTGAATTCTAGAAAGTCTTTACAGTTTTTTTTTTATCTCTGACACATTAGTTATTGAATAGAGTTGTTCAGTTACATAAATTAGTAGGCTTTCTGTTTTTTCTGTTGTTGTTGTTGAGTTCCAGCTTTAATCCATGGTAGACTGATAAGATAGAAGTATTATTTCAATCTTCTTGTATCTGTTGAGGCCTGCTTTGTGACTGAGTATATGGTCAATTTTGAAGATAATCAATGTGGTGCTGAGAAGAAGGCATATTCTTTTGTGTTTAGTTGAAATGTTGTGTAGGTATCTTTTAGGTCCATTTCATTCATGGCTTTGATGAGCTTCATTATTTCTGTTTAGTTTCTGAATCAGTGACCTAACTATAGGTGAGAGTGGGGTGTTGAATTCTCCCATTATTAATATGTGAGTTTCAATGTGTGATTTTAGCTTTACTAATGTTTCTTTTTGAATGTTGGTGTCCTTACATTTTGGACATAGATGGTCAGAATTGAGATGTCATCTTGGTGGATTTTCCCTTTGATAAGCATGTAGTGCCCTTCCCCATCTCTTTTGATTACTTTCGCTTAAAAGTCTATTGTATTAGGTATTATAATAGCTACTTCTGATTGTTTCTTGGTTCAGTTTGTGTGGAATATATTTTTCCAGTACTTTATTCTCAGATAATATCTATCTATCCTTGTTGCTGAGTTGTGTTTCTTTTATGAAACAAGAATGATGGTTTCTGTTTTAGTATCTACTCTGTTAACCTGTGTCTTTTTATTAGGGAGTTAAGTCTATTGATGTTGACAGATAGTAATGAAAAATGATTATTGATGCCTGTAATTTTGATATCAGTAGTGTTAGTCTGTATGCGCATGCTTCCCTTTTTTTGTTTCTGTTAGTGAAAACTTATTTGTTTTCCTGTTCTCTTGGATGTAGTTACTCTTGTTGTGTAGGAGCTGTCCTTCTAGTGTCTTCTGTAAGCCTGGGTTAGTGGAAAGATTTTGTTGAAATTTGGCTTTGTCATTCAATATCTTGTTTTCTCCATCTATGGTGATTGAAAATTTTTCTGAGAAAAATGTTCTGGGCTGACATCTGTTTTCTCTTAGGGTCTGCAGGATGTCTGTCCTGGCTCTTCTGACTTTTAAAGTCTCTTGAGAGGTCTGGTGTAATTCTAATAGGTCTACTTTTGTATGTTACTTGGCCCTTCTCTCTTGGAGCGTGTTATATTTTTTCTTTGCTCCGTACATTTAGTGTTTTTATTATTATACCGTGAGAGGATCTTCTGTTTTTGGTCCAATCCATTTAGTGTTCTGTGGACTTATTGTATGTTTATCAATATCTCTTTCTTTAGGTTAGAAAAATTTTCTTCTGTGATTTTACTGAATATATTTTCTGGGCCTTGGAATTTGGAATCATCTCTTTCCTTTTTTCCTATTATTCTTAGGTTTGGTCTTTTTATGGTGCCCCAAATTTTCTGGATGTTTTGTGTTAGAAACATTTTAGATTTAGCTTTCTCTTTGTCCATTGTATTGATTTCTTCTATTGTATCTTTTAAGCCTGAGATTCTCTCTTCCATCTCTTGAAGGTCTGTTTGTAATGCTTGTATCTGTAGTTCCTGATCTCTTCCCTAGGTTTTCCATTTCCAGGATTGTCTCAGACTGTGTTTTCCTTATTGCTTTTATTTCCCTTTTCAGGGCTTGAAATATTTTACTCATTTCCTTCTGTTTGCTTTAATTTTTTTTCTGTATTTAAGGGATTTATTCATTGTTTTCATCTTCTTGTTTGTCATTTCCTGTATTTATTTGGAGGACTTAATCATTTTCTGTTTAAAGGCCTCTATCATCTTCATGAGATGATTTAAGGTACTTTTCCTGAGCTTCAGGTGCATTAGGATATCCAGGGTTTGTTGTAGCAGGATAGTTGGGTTATGGTGGTACTATATTGCCCTGGGTTTTGTTGAGTGTGTCCTTATGCTGTCCTCCAGCCATCTGGTTTTCCCTGATTTTGGAAGGCTTGGCAGTCCCTGATGGATGTCGCCTTTTGGTAGCTTCTGATGTCTGCTTCCTCTCTTCTGTCACTCTACAACAGTATTCTTCCTGGGACCACACGCAGAGCTGACTGTCCAGGAGTTGGTGTGTGGAGGTCAGGGAACAAACCTCACCTCTGCCGGTGGTCTTCATTGGCCCATGTCCATGAAACCACAGGCCGAGCTGGTGCCCAGGGACTAGGACATGGAGGGCTTACAGGAAGTCCTTTCCCCTCCCATATTGTTTTCTTTAGGTCAATACTGAATTACATTACCGCTGGGTGTGTTTTTCCTCCACATCCCCATCTGAACTTATCTGTCTTTTTTACCATAGCTGCTATATCTCACTGGTGACTTGAGTTGCATTTTTCTAACAATTAATAGCATCAGACTCTTTGAGTATATCCGTTGGCTATTTAAATATATTCTTTTGAGAAACATAGGATCCCTATCAAGCTAAGGCCAGTCTTTAATACTGTGCCATTTGCTCTTTTATATTTAGACATGTTTCTAGTTTCATATATATAATAGAAACAGGGCATGTTATAACAGGATAGTTATCTTCTTTTGATGTTCTCTTCTTCACTTTGACAAGGTGTCATCTGCTCTATAGAAGCTTTTTGTATTAGTGCAACCCCATTTGGGTATACGGGTTTTTATTCTCTATGCTTTGGAATCTTGTCTGAAGGTATCTCTTCCATTCTAATGTCTGGAGACATTTCCCGTTTTCTTCTTTTAGTAGCTTCTGTTGTGGGATTTAACTCTAGACACATGCCGTGGAGATATCTGATTAAAAGATACCCTTCATACACATATAGTAGAAATAGGATACAAATCATAGTTCCCTCCAATTTCCATTTGTGCTTTAGTTTTTCTCACACTCACTTCTCCTTTTTGATTTTCTGCCCTCAACTGAAGGCAAAATGCAAACTATCACCACTGACAGCAGTGTGTATAAGCTTTGCAACCGGTTATCAAGCTAATTATTTGGGCTAACTAATGAAAGGAAAATGCATCAAATATTATTTAATGAACACTTATGTTCCAGGGTACATACTATTACTGCATTTTATTATATCACTTTAGATATATTGTCTCTTTTAATTCATGTACATATCAGCAAGCAGATGTGTTAGCATCTAATTTCAAGTTTATCTGACTTTAAAACACCTGCATGTACTTTCAATCGTACTGTGTTCTTCCTTCTCTAATTGTCCTCAGTTTTAATCTATGTTTTGGTGTGTAAAGAATTTACAAACATCATTGAAAGCCTTTGAGACACATTAATTCTAGGCATGTGAAAAAAAATCTCTTTTACAACTCATCATCAGAGATACAGGTGTATACGATCATCCCCATGCCATATATCAGAATCTGTTATATGTGGTGACTTTGAGTGAATCCAGTCTAAGATCTCTAATTCACTGTCACACTTTCTTTCTTCTTCATGTCTCTTCTTTAGAATTAAAAATTGAGTGAAAAGTGCAGGGTGGAAGGAGCGATATAAATGGAGATAAAAACCATCTTTAGAAGATTAGTACCTGTGTCTGCGGTACAATCAGCAGGACAGTGTTTAGCCTTCCAGGTCAGCAGGATTGGTGCTATATGTACATACAGCAGTTCCATGGTCAACTTGGGAGTCAACAACAGGGTTCAGATTTAAAAGCCTTGTAGCATTTGATGTGGACAACAGCATGAAAATATGCACTCATATGCACAAGTGATTTAATGTGTAAATATATGTGTGTACACAAGTTTGTGTCTATACACACATGTGCAGATACATTTGGTTCCTTTGTGTTACATATACCTTATAGATGTCATATGGTTATTTTTCTGTGCTAAGCACTTATGCTTATGCTGGGTTTCTCTTCGTACCCTTCCCTCTGTTCACTGTTCTTTGTCTTTTTATTTCCTTTTACTCTTTCTTTAAGTAAACTACACTATGCCAGAATTCTCTCTTTATCAAATTACCTTTTTTATGAGATATATTTTATTATAGATTGAGTTGTCTTACTCTCCAAATTCACTAGTTAAAATTCTAAATCCATTGTTTGGATACAAATTGTTAGACTTTTGGCTATTTAAGATGAGATCCTAACCTATGGGTCTTAATCCAATAAGACTGGTGTTTTAGTGAATAAAAAGGCAAAGACACACATGCAGAAAGAATACACATTAAGGCAACAGGATGAAATATTTTCAAGTCTAAGACTATACATAGAGAATCATGTTATGTCTTTCTGGAGGACTACATCTGTATTAGTCAAGGTTATACAAAGTAAAGCAATGGGTAGGATTGATGGAAAGTAGGTAGGATAGATGTTGTAAGAAAGACCGATAGATAATGAATAGATAGGTAATAATGAAAGATAATTGATTAATAATAAATGATAGGTGGTTATGATAGATGACAGACAAGTAGATGATAAACTGGTAGTTTTGTTGGGGGGATTTACTTATATATTAATGAACCTTAGATGTCCCTTAAAATTGTATGATTTGGTTTTAGAGTTATGACTTTTCAAAATTTTCAGAAATTACTTTAACACTGTAACCTTCCAAAATTTCAATTTCTTCATTAATACATTATTAAGATATAATGTTACAATATAATCAACTTGAAATGATAAATATAGTTTCAACAGTGATTACTATATTACCTAGTAATTAAAATGAAGTATATAACAAATACGTAATTAAGTGTAACTACTATTTTCCCTATGATAAGAAGAATTAGGACACGCAAAAAGCTTTGAAAGCTGTAAGCTATTATTATTATTGCCCTTTTAGTCATTTATAAAGAGATTCTTTCTCAGCAGTAGTATGTGCAAGAATAAGGTAGAAGAGAGAAGCTATTTTAATCCTTAGATGCTAGCACATTAGGTTTTGCTCTTGCCTTTTTTCTTGTGTATGGTTTTGTGTGGGACTGAGAGGGTGATTACTTGTAGACATCCTCAGCACAAACAGTAGAGAACACTACTTGCATGGAAACAAAGGGACTTGCCTAGGCTACACTTTCTTCCTCATCTAATTCCATCACGGTCCTCAGCTTTTTGGATGGTTTTTTAATAAATTCACTGAAGACATTTCTCCTCAGTCACCATCGCACATGCAAATAATTTCTATAAACTCCCACTTAGACACACATGGAAGGCAGCTACTTCAAGTTATCTCTCAAGCCAAAAACATAAACAATTAAGATTGACTATTAAAAAGGCACTTCAAACAAAATAGAAACCTTCTGAGCAAATAAGTTGTCTTTCTTTTTTCTCACCATTGTGCCAAATTTTTTGAAATAAACTATATAGAACTATATATTCCATATATGTACACACACACACACACACACACCCGTGAAGAAATATTTATTTTTAATCATACTTTCTCTGAGTTTTGTTTGTGGTTATTTTTATGCTTTTTATAGAATGTTTTGACAGATCCATTGGGAAAGGTCAATTTTTGTTTCTTATTGGTCAGAAGACACAGAGAAGCAGGTAGAACAAAGGGGTCAGAGGTGACATATGTCCCTCAAGATAAACTCCAATGATCTGCTTTTTCTAGCCTATCCATTTGCGGTTATTGGTTCGCCAATAGTGCCAACATACTGTGACTCCATCAAGGGACTAGTCTATTTATTGGTGCATGGTCCTCAGGATCAAACTGTTGCTATAAATACCATCAAAGACACAGCCAGAGGTGTGCTTCGCCAATCCGGTAGGCACTCTGAATTCAATCAAAATGACGGTCAAAATTAACCATCACCGAGTTCATTTCCTGAGCGCAAATGCCACAGGAAATGATTGTAGAAGGAAGCATGTTTTAAGCTGCATAGTCAACAGTGTTCACTCGTACCAGCTGTATATGTATAAATGTGGAGAAAATGTTTAAATTCTAAGACTTTGCAGCCATCTACAACTAGCTAACTTGAGCAACATCAAGCAATTTGAGGCTGAATGTGTCAGCACCATAGTGACAGCTGAGGCTTAATATTAGAACTAAGCTATAGTCTCGATTTTCCTTCTTACGCATATGACCTTGTTTAAAATTCTCAGGACCAACTGAGAAAGGGACCGCAGGATCAATTAGTGTGTTATTTTTTTTCATAGAAACTGTAGCTGGTAGTGGGATTTGACATCACCTGTGCTGCTGTGAATGTGTTTAAGCCAGTTGGCTTGGCTCTTCTGTGCTTTTTGTGATTGATGAGTTATTCTATTTCTATGACAGAGTTTCTCTGGGAGAAGCAACCTGCACTGGGGCAGATTGCTAACAATATCATTATGATTTTATTATTGTCTTGGTCCTGGAAATCTATAACTTGGTTTTATATTAGTCCATTACTCAAGTGAGACAGTGGGAAGCAAACACTTCTGTTGCAAAGCAGCATGTGCCACCTGGCTTTGGACAATTCCTGTGCCGTTGTGTTGGAAAAGAGGAACCAAGTGGAATGGGGGTCATGCAAGGTGAGCCTCTATCCTTGTCCATCTGCAGGCTGTGTGTAAGGTCATAATCTTCCAGAAAGGGAGACACATAAGACCCACTAGCAACTGGAAAATTAATTCAGACTCACCAAGTGGTAAATATGCCCATTAAAGTTAAAAACATGCATCAATTTCATTGGCAATCTCACATCAGCAAACTCTAATGTTAGGACAGAAACATCCAAGTAGGGACTGAAATGAATAGGTTTTAATTTAAGAAACATTAAAAAGAAATTCTGTAACTTTGAAACAATAAAGAAAAATTGGCATAGAGATCGAATAAAATGTAAGTTTCCTTTTAATGAAATTCCAAGATTATGATGGCTCGGGAAGAGATAAAATAGGACAACTTACATCCTGAGTTACAGATTGAAATGTGATACACTGTAATTTATATTAAATTGTAATATGGTATGTTTGTTCTGGAGCTGCTGAGGTGATGTAATTATTTATGGTACCTTGAGAACATAGAGAAATGCATGTTACCAGTACTGAAGATAGAAAACCCAAGATAATGGTGATTACTCTAGAGGCCTCTTTGCTTGTCTGGTGGACTGTAATCTTTTCAAGCTCCACACATGTTCCTCTGGATGAGCTTGATTTTGTTCCCCACAGCACTTCTTGTAAGTCTACCTTCCACACTGGATGAGAGCTTACTTTAATGACACCTTTAAAAAAACTAATGTGTCTCTTTAGACCCTTTGCCATAACTCTGTGGTTGATACTGAGGGTTAAAGCTTCAATGTATCCACTTTAAAGATACATAGGTGAGTCAATGAAACCTATCCAGACAAATCTGAAAAACCAAAATCAGTTCTACCTAATCCATTAAAAAATGGCAATTGACTGAGGAAAATCAGAGTGTTGCTCCTGTCTCCTCCAGCATACACTTTACTTCATCAATTAATATTCAGGGACATTAGAACTGGATAGAACAGATGAAAGAACATAGCTTTTGAGATGCTGCTTTTGTGAATTTTGGGTATTCATTGTCAAGAACAAACCTCTGGCAAGAGAACTATTCACATAATCCTTCACAAAACTACTCGAGCCAATAAACTTAAAGTAAGAGTCGATGCATCATTGACTAAAATATTTGGATAATTTATGTATTTTTTTCACACTTAAAAATGTCAAGATACTTGTTCTGTAGCATAAGAATGAACATGCATCCTTCTTTAAAAGGTACACTTAAAATATTATTTTCAAATTCATGAGACTGAAGTCTTCACTTGAAACTTCACAGAATTCTAATGCAATGTCCTTATTTCAATATGTATTCAGCTACTGCAAATCTAAAAGAATTTATGCTAATGTATATCAAGTCTGACATTCTGAATATAGTTTCTTCAAGGTAAATACATAAATATAATATTGCTTTGTTCAAATGAAGACATAGCACATTCAGAAAATTATATATTTCTGTCCAGTCACCATTTCTAGATGGTTCAGAGTGACAGAAAGAGAACAGAAACACACAGAGGCTATAACTGTATAATTCTGCATTTTCAACTCAGTTTAGCTACCAACATGTATTGTTCTCTGACATTGTTCTGATTTGCTTTATATGCATTCATAATGCCATGGGGTTGTTGTACTATGAGGAAACTGTGCCAGGCTATGGGTGAGTGTACACACTCTGAGCACTTAAAGCTTCTCAGGACAAACATGAGCCCTGTGAATAAACTTTCCACTAGATGTTACTCTCTACAAGCTCAATTCACCTCTGGACTTGAATCTTTCTATCATGACCCTACAAAACAAGGAGACAAACAAACCATCCCAGCATGAGCAATCTGATTTCCTGGCCTGCTATCCTGACCAATACAATTAAACACACACTGTAAACTGCTGAGTTTCAAAACAATTTCTTATACAGAGAATTATCAGAATATAATTTGAGTTTACCTGGGGATGCTACTACATCAAACTGCAAAGTGTTTGGCACAAGCTGCATCTGAGTGCACAATTTCAAAAGGCCTGCAGGTAAACATCCTAGAAACCTGGGAGGTCTGGGAGGATAATACATTGGAATTCTAGAAAGAAGTTAATTGTTGTTTAGTAGCAATCAGTTTGGCCACACATTTGTCTGTATTGCGTGAAAATCTAGAAGTACTTTTGGGCATGATTGCTAGAAACTACATAGTTTCCAGCACTCAGGAAACTGAGGAACACATATTTCTGAGTTTGAGGCCAGCCTTATCTACTGAGTAACTTCCAGGACAACCAACGTTGTCTGAAAAATTAAAAACAAACAAACAAACAAAATAAAAATAAAACAAAAAGTAAAATATTTTATTTAAAATCCAATTGACTTACAATAGATATGTTGGCTAAGATAGGAACCCAGAGAACTAAGCTAATAAGAAGAACCTGCAGGAGTTGAAGCATCATTTATAGGGGTCCTGTGTATTTAGCTCAGTTGGGAGAATGAGTGCCTAGCATACGTGACATATGTGAAGCTCTTGACCAACAACATTGAATCAGCAGAATATAGTGATAGCACTTTGGAGGTGGAGGCAAGAGGATCAGATCATGAAGGTCAGTCCAGACTACATAGTTTGTTAGATGACTACATAACAGCCTGAGGTACATGAGACTCTCACATAAACACACACACACACACACACACAAACATGCACAACCACAAAGTGTGAACTATGTCATTTATAGGGAAGATAAAGGAACCAAGGTTTTCTATGCTACAGGAGTAACAGGATGGGTTATAAAATGCCGAAACCAAAACTAAACATGAAGCCATGTGATATAGAGACACAGGGAAAGGAAACCGTGCGCGTTAACCACAGGATAAGCATCAGAACAACACAGATATTTTTAAAACGGAATATAAGGATTTCAGAAGTACTTAAATGCCTCACAGACCCTTCCAAAAAAAAAAAAAAAAGCCCTTCACAAATGCTTAGTGGTATATCTCAAGGGCTTTCTCTGCTAAACCATAAAATATCTAAGAATCTTAAGATGTAGTCTGGGCAACTAACAAGGAGTAGAAAGGAGCAAGGCTACCTTCTGCAAAGACTTATGTACGTTTTGTTTTATTTAATAAAATGGATTATTGATATAGAAGAAAACTACATTTTTTAAAGTACAAGAACTGAAAGAATAATAAATGCACAAAGAGCAAATGAGTTTTTGACAATTTCAAATTTTTTCAGGAAGAAAGCAGTTTGGGACAGCTTCTTGCTCACAAATGTGAACCAGTCCTTGTATAAAAGAAAAATATTATTTAGAGAGATAAATTCAAAACACAGAGACCAGAGCCAAAAACCCAGAATAACTTTGAGTAAGGATTGACAGAACTCCAATCTAGAGTTGGCAGTTTGTGATTTATTCATCACCTATGGTGTGTGTGTGTGTGTGTGTGTGTGTGTGTGATAGCAGACTGATTGACACTGTTTCCTCTTTAGTTTATTTTGAAGACTTTTAAATTAATACACTAGAGTTGTCTTACCAAGCACATTGTTTTAGATTTCAATATATGTTGCTGATAAGATTCTAGCTGACACCCTAATAGGGAAAAACAACAACAACAAAACCCATGAGAGACAATGAGTAGAGCTTCAGTGCCCTTCATTACTGAGGTCGACATAAAGAGTCATCATCAAAACATGGACTATAACTTTTCTCTTCCCTGAGACACAAATATTTGAATAAAAGCATCTTCAGAGAACAAAGCTTCACTTTGATTTGTGGCTAAAGAGAGTCCAGTCTTTCATGGCACGAAGTATATGGTGGAGTTTGTGGTGGCAGAATCACGTGGCTGATGTGCCTCAAATCAAGGAAGAAGATGCAGCAGGGAGAGAATGCTGGTAATCTGTAGTTTCTTTGGGATCCTTGTCCACACTACAGTACCACTCTTATTCAGGGAGGGTTTGGCTCTTTAGTTAAACTCTCTAGTCACTTGTCTCCCAAGTCCAGCCAACCTGGTAATGAAGTTTGACGATCACACCTGTGTTGAATCATAATTTCAAGAACAACTGATGATAGATATTTTCATTTACAAAGTGAATTTTCTTTCTGTGTTCAGCATGTGGTGTACTAGTCACCTTGTCAATGTAATAAGGAACATGGAATAAAGAATTTATGAGGAAGAAAGGCTGATTTTTTTTTATTTGTGGCTTAGAAGTTCCAGTCTATAGTCAGTTGTCTCCTTTGATTTTGAGGTTGTGATAAGATAGAATATTATGGCATGAAGTATACATTAAAGAAAAGTGTAAACCACATCATATCTAGGAGGAAAGCAGAAAGGAAGCCAAAGGCTAATCTCTTTTAAGTAATGCTACCAATGACCCACTTTGCTCCAATATGTCCCATTAAAAAACACAACAAACAAAAAAAACAAAAATCTTTTCACCTATCCACAGCTTTCTCAGGCTAAGCAACATGCACGTAGGCTGTTGGGGAACATTTAAGATCTATACTATTAGACTATGAAGAGGAGTAAATGCAGAAAAGGATTGGGGCTGATTTAAATAAAACAGAAATGACACTTTGACATTATTATATGACTTGATACTGCAACATAATACAGCTGTCTGTTTACCCACTGGAACACTCTTGTTTTAATCTTTAGCTGCCAAGTACGCAGTCCAACTGCTCACAGAATGCTTTGCGGTGAAAATCCAAACTATGTTATGATTTTCCATGTACACACTGCAAATAGCACTCACTTTGTCTTCAATTTCATCGCTACCAGCCTCCAGACATGCAAATTTAAGAGACTTAAAATAATTATAGCCACTGGCCACTAAGTTATGGCCAATGTGTAATTTATTTAAGACAAAGTCTTGGGCACCATTGGCTCTTCAGCACACATAAGCACCACACACCAATCCATGAGGCTGCATATTAGATTGTGAGAGTTTAATGGGAACTGTTGCCCCAAGCCTATAAGCTCAATGTCCACTGTGATGTAAGATAGTAACATAAGCAATGAATTCCCATAAATCTTTCCTACAGGTGCTTCAAACCCACATCTACAGAGACAGATCATTCTGTAAATATTTTTGAATACAAGTTAAAGTTAAAGCCCCTTAATGTGTACTTTTAATCCTCTGCTTAGTTTCGTTAGATGCACAGATTTTAGTGGTTTTGTCCTATGTGGTATGTCTATATGAGTGAGTATATACCGTGTGTGTCTTTTTAAAGAAACTAAGCAAGAGAGAGGATCCTAACTAAAATGTTCAATCCCCACCTGAAAGGCAAAGAGGATGGACATCAGAAGAAGAAGAAAACAGGAAACAACCAAGGAACCTGCTACAGAGGGCCTCTGAAAGCCAGAAGAGGAAAACAGGAAACAAACTAAGAACCTACCACTGAGGGCTTCTGAAAGCCTCTGCCCTGCAGACTATCAAAGCAGATGCTGAGCCTGATGGCCAACTGTCAGGCAGAGTGAATGGAATTTTATGTAAGAAGTGGGAAAAAGTAAGAGCTGGAGAGGACAGGAACTCCACAAGGAGAGCAACAAAACAAGAAAATTTGAACACAGGGAACTTTCCAGAGACTCATACTCCAACCAAGGACTATTCATGGAGATAACCTAGAACCCCTTCACAGATGTAGCCCATGGCAGGTCAGTTTCCAAGTGGGTTACCTAGTAATGGGAAGAGGGACTGCCTCTGACATAATCTGATTGGCCTGCTTTTTGATCACCTCCCCCTGAGGGGGGAGCAGCCTTATCAGGCCACAGAAGAGGACAATGCAGCCACTTTTGATGAGAACTGATAGACTAAGATCAGAAAGGAGAGGAGAACCTCCCTTGTCAGTGGACTTGGAGAGGGGCATGCATGCAGAAAAGGGGAGGGAGGGTGGCCTTGGGAGGGGAGGAGGGAGGGGCTTATGGGGGAATACAAAATGAATAAAGTGTAATTAATAAAAAATTTTAAAAAATTAAAAAAATCCTCTGCAATAGACATCCTTATTTGAAGCCAGGTATACCTCTATACAAATAATTGATGTATTTATGTACCATATACATATCCATTATTGACAGAAATTTGAGAACAAATGAGTGGTTTTGTCTTTTAATTTTTGTTAAGTTATGGAATGTTTTAGAATTTAAGAGATCATTTTGGAAATCTAAACACTGTAGCATTTATGGTTGTGAACTTCCTGTTTTGAGAACTGGATGAATAACTGAAGTATGATGTTCATAGTCTCTAGGGTACAGCTCTATCATGGACTAATTATATTATAGCATAGCAAAAACAATAACAATCTATTTGTTGGTATCAAAACAAATAGAATATAGCTTGGAATGATTGTCATATGACAATAATTATTATTCACATTGTTTTTTTTCCTAATTGTAAAGGGAATTAAACTGAAATAATTTTCTTGAGCTTTGTAACAAAGTTGGCTTTGTTACACTCTGATTACAAAGTGTTCAATATATAGATACTGAGATTTTATTAATTTTTCTACTGATGAACTTTCCAGGAGCTGCTGCTGTGGAAATAATTTTCACTATTGGAATGGTTATGAAAATACCATCCTGGCTCTATCATATTTAGAAACACATATGCATAACACCCAGTATACACATCGATAATAACAATTTTTTAACTTGTGTCTTTATATCTCAGTGTATGTATGCGTGCGTGTGTGTGCTTATTTCAGTGTACCATATTTTGCTGCATACACGTAGGATAGTAATAGCTTCTCAGTTAACTGCCCCTTTTGATTAGAAGTCAGTGTGTCTTTTTATCTCTTCTGATTAGTTTTAAAGTCTATTCTGTCAGATATTAGAAGAGTAAAGCCTTCTTGCTTTCCAGTCCTGTGTGACAGGAACAATTTTCTCTCTCTTTTGACTCTAAGGCAGAGCCTATCTTAAAAGCTAAGATGTGTTTCTTATAGACAACATATACATTAGCAACACAACTTCTGAAGCTACAGCTCAGGGATCATTATAAAAGGGAGGAAAAATAATGTAAGAACCAGAAAGAATTAGAATTTGATGTGAGGCTGTGTCTTCTGGAAATGTATGAAGCTACATTCATAAAGTTTCACAAACCCGACTGTCTAAACATGAGCTGAATAAGTACAACAATAGTAGGGAAGATAATATGACTGAAGGAAAACCCAAGAGGCCTCAGTCCTATACAAAGAACCACAGACAGCTAAGGAATGCTGAGAATAGGAGCAATAGTCTTCCCCAGGGAAGAACATACTAAGTGACTATCTAATACCAAATGGTCATCCCTAAAAACATACATGTAAGGAATATTACACAAACTGAGCAGGTTGCACTTTAATATTGGATCAATAAAGACAAGTATTGAAAAAAGAGACCATGAATTTTAAAGAAAGCAAAAAGAGATATATGAGAGTGTTTGGAGGAAAGAACAGGAAGGGGAAGTGATGCAATCATAGTCTCAAAAACTACTTTTTTTTATTGACTCCTGGGCATATGCTCAAAGTATTCTATACCCTATTACAGCTATACATGCATAGCCATGTTTGTTGATATTTTACAATAACGAGGAAATTGAATAAGCACAGACGGCTACCAACAAATAAGTGGATAATGAAAATGTGAAACCTGTATACGGTGGAATTTCATTCAGCCATAAAAAAATGAAATTGTGAAATTTGAAGGAAATTGATGAAATTGAAAAATATTATTTTACACAAGATAATCCAGGCTTAGAAAAAAATATTACATATTTCTTCTCATATATGAATCCTAGCCTCAACTGTTAAAAAGATGTATTCAAGAGAAAGTAAATATGAACAAAGGGCAAAGAATAGACAGAGGTGTTTGAGACCCAGAAAGGGGGGACTTTAAAGGGAAGGGGATGGGAAATAAAAGAACAAAACAGAGATGAGGAAACCCTGGGAATTAAAGCCAAAACAATCAGGGACAAGATGGCAGTGAGATGAGGTGGGAGACAGACAGGTGTAGAAATCAAATACAATGCTATTCATATGAAAACTATACATGGAAATTTATGACCATGATAGCTAATTTAAAAATAAATTTAGGAGTGAAAAAAACCACCTTGCATTCTGCAATTCATATTTTCAACTCTGCAAAACCATATTTTCTAAGTAATACAAAGCATAGTACGAGCACACTATCAATATTATGTATAGTATGATAATATGTTTGCGAAGTGCTAAACACAAACTATTGTGAGTAAATGCATGTCTTTATTTACACACATGCGAATTACAAAACTATTAGGGCATAAATATTTTGTACATGGCTCTGGTTGATGCCGAGGAATGCCAGAGGGAAAATACAAACACAAATGAAGGATTTGTTTTTTAAAAACTTAAGAAACTGAATAATGTAAGAAAGTAAAAACTGTCTGCATTTAAACGGGGTTACAATGCAAGTACTACATGATGGAGTATAGAGTTGAACACATATTGGTGTGAAACACTTGTCAATTGTCATCCCATGACGAATTATATCACAAGCTCTTTCATGGGCTTTTCTTAGCTTTTCAGTCTACATTTCTTTTTTTATAATTTTAATTTTTTATATTAATTACAGTTTATTCACTTTGTATCTCAACTGTAGTCCCTCCCTCATTCGATCCTAATTCCACCCTCCCTCCCTCAGTACTTCCTATGCCCCTCTCCAAGACCACTGATATGGATGGTCCTCCTCCCCTTCCCTCTGACCCTAGCCTATCAGTTCTCATCAGGACTGGCTGCATTGTCTTCCTCTGTGGCCTGGCAAGGCTGCTCACCTCTCAGAGGGAGGTGATCAAAGAGCCATCCACTGAGTTCATGTCAGAGACAGTCTGTGTTCCCCTTACTAAGACACCCATTTGGATACTGAGCTGCCATGGGCTACATCTGAGCAGGCTTTCTAGGTTATATCCATGAATATAAGGACCTAGGTTGGAGAATCATTCTCAGAAAGGCCCTTGTGCCCAGATATTTTCATTCTGTTGCTCTCCTTGTGGAGCTCCTGAACGCTCCAGGTCTTTCGATCTCCTCCTTCTTTCATAAGAGTCCCTGCACTCTGCCCAAAGTTTGGTTACGAGTCTCAGCATCTGCTTTGTACACTCCTGGGTAGAGTCTTTCAGAGGCCCTCTGTGGTAGGCTCCTGTCCTGTTCCCTGTTTTCTCCCTCTTCTGATGTCCACACCATTCATCTTTCTGAATGAGGATTTATCATCTTACCTAGGGTCCTCTTTCTTGCTTAGCTTCTTTGGGTGTACAGATTTTAGTATGTTTATCCTATATGTCTAGTATCCACTTGTAAGTGAGTATATACCATGTGTGTCTGTCTGCTTCTGGGATACCTCACACAGGATGATCTTTTCTAGATTCCACCATTCGCTTACAAATTTTATGATTTCCTTGTTTTAAATTGCTGAGTAGTATTCTGTTGTGTAGATGTACCACAATTTCTGTATCAATTTCTCAACTGAGGGGCATCTATGTTGTTTCCAGGTTCTGGCTATCATGAACAAAGCTGCTGAGAACATGGTTGAGCAAATGTTCCTATTGTGAACTTGAGCAACTTTTGGATATATGCCCAGGAGTGGAATAGCTGGATCCTGAGGAAGCACTATTCCTTATTGTCTGAGAAAGTGCCAGAATGATTTCCAAAGTGGTCGTACAAGTTTACAATTCCCACTAGCAATGGAGGAGGTTTCCCCTTTCTCCACATATTCTTCAGCATGTATTGTCACTTGAGTTTTTGATCTTAGCCATTCTGATGGGTGTAAGATGAAATCTCAGGGTCTTTTTTATATGCATTTCCCTGATGACTAAGGACATTGAGCATTTCTTTAATTGTTTATCTGCCATTCGATGTTCCTTAATTGAGAATTCTCTGTTAAGCTCTGTACCACCTTTTTTAGTTGGATTACTTGATTTGTTTTAACTTCTTGAGTTCTTTATATATTCTGGATATTAGCCCTGTGTCATATATAGGATTGATAAAGATTCTTTTCCAGCCTGTAGGCTGTCATTTTTTTTTTCTGACAACAGTGTCCTTTGCTTTATAGAGGCTTTTCAGTTTCATGGGGCCCCATTTATTGATTGTTGTTTTTAGAGCCTGTGCTCTTAGTGTTCTGTTCAGGAAGTTGTCTCCTGTGCCAATGAGTTCTAGGCTCTTCCTCAGTTTTTCTTCTAACCAATTTAGTGTGTCTAGTTTTATGTTGAGGTCTTTGTAGATCTATATTTATCACCCTCACAAAACTAAATTCCAAGTAGATCATTTTACATTTCTTACCTTTTAAGCTGTGCCCCTGTTTTCTTTCCTGTTCCTGGCATGAGTCGACCAATGGAGGGCAGTGTCATATGTTAGGTGATTCTCTACAGTGTGAATGTTGAATGTGGGTCTCATGGTCAAAACAGAGAAAAGACCTGAAATCAAATAATGAATTGTACCAACAAAAAATCTCAGTAATGCCAGGCACAACATCAAATCAGAGACTCAAGTTTGCCTTCTGGTAAAAAACAAAAACTAAACAAACAAAACCCCCAATACAAAACAAAACAACAACAACAACAACAAAAAAAAAAAACACAAAAGACCACTTCACTCTATCTACTGCTTCCAGTCTTCTGGGTGTTTGTTGTTTAGAAGACATCTACCTTAAATGGAGAACCTGAAAATAAATGGAGCCTCCGCTAATGTGGATGGATATGGAGCCCATATTTTTACACTTAAGAAGCTTCAGAGCCTGGAAAGTGTTTCTAGAATTATTATTATGAAATCTCCAAACCAGCTTGGACACCTATCTCATTGATAGCTTTACATTGGACCATGGTGGGAGGAAGTGATCCACCAGGGTCTTTATCAGCATTTGGAAAATGTATCTACTAAGTGTTTGGAGTATTCCAATGACATCATTTGCTGGTTGTACTTAACGGGGCATTTGTCATCTTTTCACAACAGTAAGTAACAGGAAATGAAATGATTCTGGTCTCTATCTAATATGACACCCACACAAACATCTTTGTGATGCTGTTCTAACATTTGCAGTCTCATAGTTCTCAGATTAACAAAACCAGTGAAAAATGCATATGTGTTTATGGTGGGCTTCCGTGGATCCAGGGGCTTTCATAGTAACAAACTTAAGGCTTTGATTTTTTTTTTCTTGTTTTACTATTTACATTATTTTCTCTTCCCACACCACATTTTCCATTTCTCCTTCCCCCTCCGTCTTTCGTTTCCTTCCATTCTCATTCCCTCCCTTTTTTCCTCCCTCCTCCATCCACCTCCTCTCCTTCCCTTCCTGTCTTCATCCCTTTTTTCCTCCCTCTCTCCCCTTCACCTCTTTCCTTCCTCTCTCCCTTCCTTCTTTCCTTTTCCCCCTCTCCCACCCATTTTTCTTTTCTCTCTTTTTCCTTTCATTTGCCAGAAGCAGAAAATTTTTATCACAGTTTTATTTGAAAAGAAATCACAAATTTAAAACTTAGCATAGATCTTCATAAGTGCATGCTGGGCTAGAAATATTTACTCAGTAAGCATTGTAACAGGGACTAGAAAGGTTTGTGTGTATGTGTGTGTGTTTCAGCTAATTCCCATTTCTTATTTATGAAGAAGCTGAGATATAAATAGGCAAATGAGTTATCCAAGACAGCAAAACCCTATGAAAGAAGTCAACATTTTTTATGATTTAGAATATTTCAGAATACTGTCGGATTTTTTCAGTTATCCTCACCTAACCAAAGATATAAGTGTGCCTGTGTGGATAGCTTTATACCAATTTCCAAACACTCACCTCGCCATTCTTAAACACCATAATGATAGAATCTGTGTGTCAATGGGTGTGATGAATATATGATTTATTTTTTATTGACATTTGTCTGTAGAAACTGTCCTTAATAGAAAACGTCTTTCCAGAATCTTCCCTTTTAAATCTTTGCTGTTTCACTTGCAGAAAATTTTGTCTTTTCTCCTGCTCACACATCCACATGAGTTCAGATTGACAAGTGGCCTCTTAGCAGGTGTCACTTTCCAGGAATCATCATCTTTTCTGCATTGTTTCCAATTATATTTGACACTGTCCCTGTAAAACTATGTTAACAATGTAGTTTGGTTTGTCACATATGAATTACACTTTTTTTGTCTAGTCTTCCTAGAATTGATATCAGTTATAAACCAAGGACAGAATGTGGGGTAGAGACTTAAGAATACCATGAGTGATTAAAAAGAACTCTCTATTGGATGAAGAAAAATAATTAAGGAGAGAGTGCTGATTAAATTCATTGGCAGGCAATGATAGGAAGTGTCACAAAGTATGATGGCTCTGAGTGGCATAGCCCCAGGAAGACTGCATTCATGCATTAATTCAGAAGGCTCATCTCCTGAAGATGAAAGAACCTGCCTGAATCATATCTGAGTAGCTGTCATTACTCACTGAAATTTCTAGAATAAAGTAAAAGTGCCAGAAGCTTTAAATGTGAGAAAGTGTCCCCTTTAAGGTGGACAAAATCTATATTGGATCACACAAATCATCCCCTTCCAAATTTGACCCCAACTCGTTGCTATATCCCAGGCACTAACTTCATCAGGCATTTCCTAGAAATCCAAAAACCACTCTGGCTGCTCCTCCCTCAGGGGTTGAGGGGAAAGTCAAAGAGCCAGCCATTGAGTTCCTGTCAGAAATAGTCTCTGTTCCCCTTAATAGGGTATCCTCATGGATATTAAGGTTCCATGGGCTACATCCATGCAGGAGTTCTAGGTTATATCCATTCATGGTCCTTGGTTGGAGAAACAGTCTCAGAAAAGATCCCTGTGTCCAGATATATTTGGTCCTTGTGGAGCTCCTATCCTCTCCAGGTCATACTAACTCCCCCTTATTTCATATGATTCCCTGCCCTCTGCCCAAGGTTTGGTTATGAGTCTCAGCATTTTCTTTGATACACTGCTAGGTACAGTCTTTCAGAGGTCCTCTGTGGTAGGATCCTGTCCTGTTACTTGTTTTCTCCTACTTCCAATGTCCATCTCATTTGTCTTTCTAAGTGAGGATTGATCATCTTACCCTGAGTCCTCTTTCTTGTTTATCTTCTTTAGGTGTACAGATTTTAATATGTTTATCCTATCTTATAGGTCTAGTACCCACTTATAAGTCACTCTATACCGTGTGTGTCTTTCAGCTTCTGGGATACCTCACTCAGAATGACCTTTTCTATATTCCACCATTTGCCTGCATATTTTATGGTTTCCTTGTTTTTAATTGCTGAGTAGTATTCTGTTGTGTAGATGTACCACAATTTCTTAATCCATTCCTCCATTGAGGGATATCTAGGTTGTTTCCAGATTCTGGCTATTATGAATAAAGCTGCTACATACAAGGCTGAGCAAATGTCCTTGTGTACTTGAGCATCTTTTCGATATATGCCTAGGAGTGGTATAGCTGGATCTTGAGGTAGTGCTATTTCTAATTGTCTGAGAAAGTGCCAGCTTGATTTCCAAAGTGGTTGTACAGGTTTACATTTCCACCAGCAATGGAGGAGGGTTCCCCTTTCTCCACAACCTCTCCAGCATGTGTTGTCACTTGAGTTTTTCATTTTAGTTATTCTGATGGGTATAAGGTGAAATCTCAGGGTCGTTTTGATTTGCATCTCTCTGATGGCTAAGATGTTTGAGCATCTCTTTAAGGAGAGGAGAGAGGGGGCTGTGTTCAGAATGTAAAGTGAATGTATAAATAAACATAAAAAATAGAAAAACAAAACAAACAAACAAAAATCTAAAAACCACTCTGGCAAGTGAAGTAGTTGGCCTAACTGTGGTTCCCACCCTTTCTCTTCTGTCTTCAAATCCAATTCCCTGTCTCACTCCCATCTCCCTAGAAAATGCATACTCTGTCTTCGTCTCCCTCTTTGCCCCCTTCTCTAATGGATCCTGAACAACACTCCTCACCACTCATCTTGTTATTCTAGCACCTAAGTCCTACAAACTTTCTCTGGAATTGTCAGGCAGTTGTGACAAACAGACCAGTGGGTCAGATAAGCATGTGACTAAGTTTCAGAAGCACAAATTGTGGGAAATCTGGAAATGAAAATATTTAGACAATCAAACAGGAACCTAAGGAGGTAAGCCTAATCAACAAAACAAATAGAAGAAAGCAATTCAGGAAACTAAGACGTGTAGAATAAATTGATACTTCAGTCAAAGAAAATGTAAAACAAACAAACAAACAAAAACCCACCAACACCAACATCAAAGAACTCCAAGCACAAAACATCCAGTAAATCTGAGGCATGATAAAAAAAAAAAGACCCAATGTCAAAAAATAAAATAGAGGAGAGGGAAAAAACCCAAGTCTAAGGAATGGA
Source organism: Psammomys obesus (assembly GCF_907164565.1). Lineage (NCBI taxonomy): Eukaryota > Metazoa > Chordata > Mammalia > Rodentia > Muridae > Psammomys > Psammomys obesus. Next base: position 23,447,784 of record NW_026596051.1, on the reverse strand, counting down.
AAATATTTTCAGCATAATCAAAGAAGAAAATCCCCCAACCCAAAGAAGGAAATGCCTGTCAAGGTACAGAAAGTATACAGAACTTCAAATAGGCTGGACTTGAAAAGAAATTCCCTTCATTATTTAATAATAAAACACTTAAATGTACAAAACAACAAAATTATTAAAAACTGTTAGGGAAGAAGACTAAATACCATACAAAAATTGGTTCTGTTATAATAACATTTTACTTCTCAATGAAAACTCTAAAAGGCCTATTATGACAGCTCAGACTACTATGCTCAGCAAATCTCTCAATGAAGATAGAATAATAAGAAATTCAATTATGAAAACAGATTTAAGCAACATCTCCATACAAATCGAACATGCAGAAGATGATAAAAAGAAAATTCCAAAATCACACCTAAGAAAACATGATGAATAAATGGTCCTAGTCATACATATATACCACCACCACTGACACTACCCTCACTGTCACCACCACTGACACCACCACCCCCACCCCCACAATATAACAAACAATGTTCATTGTTACATCTCAACATCTGTAGTCTCAATTCCTCAATAAAAAGACACAACAGAATGGATGGACAAATAGAATCCATCCTTCTGCTTCATCCCTGAAACACATTTTGACAGCAAGGGTAGATATCACCTTAGGTAAAAAAGATGAAAAAATTATTTTAAGCAAGTATACCTACGAAACAAAATGATAAAACCATTTTTTAAATTTAATTTTATTTTTATTAATTCCAGTTTATTCACTTTGTATCCCAGCTGTAGTCCTGTCCCCATCCCCTCCCAATCCCACCCTCCCTTCCTCTTCTTTTCCTATACCCCTCCCAAAGTCCTATGATAGGCGAGGTCCTCCTCCCTTCCGTTCTGACCCTAGCCAATCAGGTCTCATCAGGACAGGCTTCATTGTCTTCCTCTGTGGACTGGTAAGGCTGCTCCCCACTTCTTGAGGAGATGATAAAAGAGCCAGTCCCTGAGTTCATGTCAGAGATAGTCCTTGTTCACATTATTAGGGAACCCTCTTGGATACTGAGCTGCCATGAGCTGAATCTGGATAGGATTTCTAGGTTATCCATGCATGGTCCTTGTCTGGAGTATCAGTCTCACAAAAGATCCCTGTCCTCAGATTTTTGGTTCTGTTGCTCTTCTTATGGAGCTTCTGTCCCCTCCAGGTCTTTCTATTTCCCCCTTCCTTCTTAAGATTCCCTGCACTCTGCCCACTGTCTCTTCTAATTAATTTTAATACCTGACAAAATAGATTTTAAATCAAAATTAATTAGAAGAGATAGTGAAGGATACTACATACCCACTAAAAGAAAAAAAAAATCTACCAAGTGGCCATTGCAATCATTCACATTTATATACCAAACACAAAGGCACCCACATCCATGGAATAAATACAACTACAGCTTAAATTATCTCTCACCCTCACACTGGTAGTGGGAACCTTCAATACCTCACTCGCTTCAATAGACTAATCATCCAAACAATAACTAAACAGAGGAATGATGAAGCTACTTTCTCATTAAGCAAATAGACCTAACAGGTATTTAGAGAAAGTTTGGTAGAAAAATATACTTTTCTATGGTACCTAAACCTCACAAAGACTCAACAAAGAAAGAGAATTTCAGGCCAATCTCCCTTATGAACATTGATGCAAAAATACTTAACAAAATACTTGCAAACCGGATCCAAGAACACATCAAAGATATTATCCACTATGACCAAGTAGGCTTCATCCCAGGTATGCAGGGGTGGTTCAATATACGGAAATCCATCAATGTGATCCACCATATTAACAAACTGAAAGAAAAAAAAACACATGATAATCTCCCTAGATGCTGAAAAAGCATTTGACAAAATCCAACATCCATTCATGTTTAAAGTACTGGAGAGATCAGGGATACAAGGCACATATCTAAACATAGTAAAGGCGATATACAGCAAGCCTATAGCCAACATCAAACTGAACGGAGAGAAACTTAAAGCAATCCCTCTGAAATCAGGGACAAGACAAGGCTGCCCACTGTCTCCATATCTCTTCAACATAGTGCTGGAAGTCCTTGCTATACTTTTCTCAACACCTCATGTAACTTTCTCCAAAACAGACTGCATTTTTTTTTTGACACAAAGCAAATTTAAACATACACAGGAAATTTGAGATAACACCCTGCACAATAGCCACTAAGGAAATAAAGTACCTTGGTGTAACTCTAAGCAAGCAAGTCAAAGACTTGTATGAAAAAAACAAACAACAACAACAACAACAAAAAAAAAACAAAAAAACAAAACTTCCCAGCTTTGAAGAAAGAAATTGAAGAAGATATCAGAAGATGCAAAGATCTCCCATACTCATGGCTTGGCAGGATTAACATAGTAAAAATAGACATCTTACCAAAAGCAATCTACAGATTCAATGCAATTTTCATCAAATTACCAACACAATACTTTACAGACCTTGAAAGAAAAATTCTCAACTACATATGGAATAACAAGAAACCCAGAATCGCTAAAACAATCCTCTACAATATAAGATCTTCTGGAGCTATCTCCGCCCCTGATCTCAAGCTGTACTACAGAGCCACAGTACTAAAAACTGCATGGTACTGGCATAGAAACAGGCTTGTGGATCAATGGAATCTAATAGAAACCCTGAAATAAACTCACATACTTATGGATACTTGATTTTTGACAAAGATGCCAAAACCATACAATGGCAAAAAGATAACATCTTCAACAAATGGTACTGGTCTAACTGGATGTTTACATGTAGAAAATGCAAATAGATCCATACTTATCACCCTACACACAACTAAAGTCCAAGTGGATCAAAGACCTTAATAAAAAATAAATAAAAATAAAAACACTAAAGCTGATAGAAGAAAAAATTGGGGAAGAGCCTAGAACTCATTGACACTCCTGAACAGAACACCAACAGTACAGGCTTTAAGATCAACAATCAATACATAGGACCTCATGAAATTGAAAAGCTTCTGTAAGCAAAGGACACTGTTGTCAGAACAAATTGACAGCTTACAGACTGGGAAAGTGATCTTCACCAAATCTATATCTAGCAGAGGGCAAATATCCAAAATATATAAGGAACTTAAGAAGTAAAACAGCAACAAATCAAGTAATCCAAGTAAAAAAATGGGGTACAGAGCTACACAGAGAATTCTCAATAGAGGAACATCAATGGCAGAAAAACACTTAAATGCTCAATGTCCTTAGTCATCAGGGAAATGCATATCAAAATGACCATGAGATTTCACCTTACACTCATCAGAATGGCTAAGATAAAAAACTCAAGTGACAATACATGCTGGAGAGGATGTGGATAAAGAGAAACACTACTCCATTGCTGGTGAGAATGTAAACTTTTACAACTTCTTTGGAAATCAATCTGGCACTTTCTCAGACAATTAGGAATAGTGCTTTCTCAAGATACAGCTATACCACTCTTAGGCATATATCCAAAAGATGCTCAAGTATACAACTAGGACATTTGCTCAACCATGTTTGTAGCAGCTTTATTTGTTAAAGCCAAAACCTGGAAATAACCCAGATGTCCCTCAACTGAGGAACGGATTCAGAAATTGTGATATACTTACACAACGGAATACTACTGAGCAATTAAAAACAAGGAAATTATGAAATTTGCAGTCAAATGGTGGGATCTAGAAATGATCATCTTGAGTGAGGTATCCCAGAAGCAGAAAGACACACATGGTACATACTCACTTATAAGTAGATATTACACATATATAATATAGTATAATCATACTAAAATCTGTATACCTAAAGAAGTTAATCAAGAAACAGGACCCTGGGTAACATACTCATTCTTTATTCTTAAAGGCAAACAAGACAGACATCGGAAGAGGGAGAAAACAGGGAACAGGACAAGAGCCTATCACAGAGGGCCTCTGAAAGACTCTACCCAACAGGGTATCAAAACATATGCTGATATTCATAGCCAAACTTTGGGCAGAGTTCAGGGAATCTTAGGAAAGAAGGGGGTGATAGAACAACCTGGAGGGAATAGGAGCTCTGCAAGGAGAGCAACAGAACCAAAAAACTCTGGGCACACAGGTCTTTTCTGAGACTGGTACTTCAAGCAAGGACCATACATGGAAATATCTTAGAAGCCCTGCATAGAAGTAGCCCATGAAAGACAGACTATAAGGATTTACCTTATTCTAAGAACAGTTCAGACACACATGGCTCATTGACAAGTATCAGAAAGTCTCTTCAAATAAAATGTACACATCTACAAAGTGAGCTAGTATAAATCTAGTATCTTTAAAAAAATTCACAAATATGTTTTTGAACTTGAGATGTTTATTTTTTTAACTTTTATTAAGTATGCTTTATTCACTTTGTATCCCCCCATAAACCTCTTTCTCTTCCCCTCTTATCAGTGGACTTGGGGAGGGGCATGTGTGAAGAAGGAGGAGAGATGTTTATTTTTTAACCTTTAAACTAAAATAGAAACCTGGAGAGAGTATTATGTACTTTATTACAGTTATTCAAATTTCCTATGTCACTATCTTTTAAAAATAATGTGCATGAAAAAAATAATGATGGGGCATTTTATAATGAACATAGCAAACTTTATCAAAGGCTCAAAATATTTAATAATTAGTAATATTTAATTTATTTTAAAATCTGAAATTACTAAACAATGAGTTTGTATAAAGCATTTAAATCTCCTTACTTGCAATATACTTTCCAATAAGTATATTTTAACCCAAAATAACCTACAAGTTTTATATATAGCATCATATGCAATTATAATAACTAATAAGATGATTTTGTTAAGGATTACTACCTACAATTTTTAACCACAATTTTTATTTTAAACATAAAGTTATTACAATATTTGTTGGCCCAAATTACTTTGTAAGTAAAGAAAAATATAGATTTCCAATACATAACCCTAAGGGATCCATCTACAAATTATTATTGCTGATCATTCAGATTTAAAAGTAAATTTATCCTAATAAAGTTAGGCTTAACTAAGTACAACATAAGGACAAAAAAAATAATAAGCACCGAAAAATCAAATTACTCAATTCATATAAATTCTCTATACATCACAAAAACAAGAAGAATCTTTGTGCAGGAAATTCACTGTCATTACTATATCCACTGTTCGTTCAACTATTATGCCTGTGCACATTTACTGAGTACTTAATGAGACTGTAAAAGGATGGGGTGATGGATAATTTATTTTTTGTGGTGCTTCCAATTCACTATGGGATAGCTGGGATCAGAACCAACTGGTTGTGATGTGGACAGAGGGGGGAAAAAAAGCATTACTTTGTTAAACATGGCAAGGCTTTTCTGAAGAAGCACATTTTACCCAAGTCCTTGACTGATGAGAGATTTTATTAGACAAAGGAGTAGGAAGCCATCATTAAAAGAGGTATGGAGCGAGGTTCAGAGTTTGAAATTGGAGGTAGCCCTCTGCATTTAGAAAACATAGTGTATTGATTTTAGTTCAGCCTAAAAGCTAACATCATTGCTGTCCATGTGGGAAGAGAAAGAATTGTCTAAGACATCTTTCTTCCTATTTGAAATGAGAAACCTGGGAAATAATGAGAGGCTCTAAAAGAAAGACGGATAATCACCTATAAATCAGAAGTGGGGAAAAATGCTGAAGCTAGAATTAAAGACACGTGGGAAAGATTTTCTTTAAAAATGGAGAGAGTTAAGACTAGAGTATACAGATGAAATTATCATGATCAGAAAAGCGATTTACAACAATTGGCCACATTTTACCTACTGTGATCCAAATAAAGCCGTATTTATGACATATAGAACTGAAAAAAATGGGGGGTGATGAAGTGGGGTGGGTGAAAGTGACATTGGGAAGATTGCCAGAGACACTCATTGTTCAAGTGGCTTCCAACATGAGGAAGAAATAAAAATGGGTTTATGATAAGAGAAGGAACCTGAAGCTCAGACAAGCAAAAAACAAAACAAAACACAAGGCCACAGTCAGATGCTTTTTAAGAATGTAAGGTTACTCCCCATAGCTCTTCAGTATTTCTATTGATTCATCTATTGTTGATTAATGGTGAGGATGACCCCAAACACTTGTCCTTATGACTCTTGGTTACACATAACACCCTAGTGGATGGCCTTCCTCACAAAACTCCAGAATCATTCCCACACATTTCCATTGCTTCACTGCTCAGCAAAAGTAAAATCCACATATGTGAATGTTACCTTTGTTGCTACCAGGATAATTTAATAGCATGTTTTAATGTTTAAAATGGACAGTAGAGCTGTGATGAATCTGGTATCCCTCAACTGAAGGTATAGAGTTTTTTTGTATCACCAAGAAAGCAAGCATACTGTAGGCTCCGTTCTCAACTATGTCACGCACATTTAATTAGAAGCAAAAATAGAAATACATATTTAGCTCCTTATTCAGCAGGAAATAGAAAGACAGCAGATTATAGCACAGCAGAATACAAAGATTGACATTTTGACAAAGCTTTCCTTCAGAAATGATCAGCCGGGTATGCTAACTTGAGCAGACTTGCTCTTAATTGCTGACCAGTTTTTAAATAGGTCAACTCCAAATAAGGACATATATTGAACTTGATGTAATAAAAGTGATTGTTACCTGATTTGGTGCAGATGGATTTGGCAGAATCGGGAGTAAATGACAAGAGACATTTGGGCTATATGGTTACAGAAGTTTAGAAGCTCAAATTATTAAAGAAAGAAAGATTTATAAGAAGATTTTATGGAAGAAAAACCAAGAGATTTCATAGTCTTCCATGTTTTTAATAGTTTTTATTATTATATAGGAATTTATATGATTTTTATAACACAAACTACACGAAATTATCATTTTTCTGTCGTCATGGCAAAGATTTCGGACATTGCGTCTTAGTGCTCTTCCGCTATTTCACCAAGATAAATGGAAGAGGAACTTCCAGGCTTGAAACTTATTGATAGCTTTTGTAAAAATTGCCTTCTTGTTTTTAATTTTCAGATCCCAAGCTTCTAGATATCAGTCACTCACATTCACTAATCATATGTTATAACATGCCAAATTTCTTTTTTGCTTCTTTTTTATTTTATTTTTTTATTAATTACACTTTATTCACTTTGTATCCCCATAAACCACCTCCTCCCCTCCCAGTCCCACCTTCCCTCCCCCTTCTCCACTCATGTCCCTCCCCAAGTCCACTGAGAGGGGAGGTCTTCCTCTCCTTCCTTCTGATCCTAGTCTATCAGATCTCATCAGGACTGGCTGCATTGTCTTCCTCTGTAGCCTGGTAAGGCTGCTTCCCCCTCAGGTGGAGGTGATCAAAGAGCAGGCCAATCAGTTCATGTCAGAGGCAGTCCCTGGCAGGGCCAACTGTTGGGCAGAGTGCATGGAATCTTATGAAAGAAGTGGGAAATAGTAAGATCTGGAGAGGACAGGAGCTCCACAAGGAGAGCAACAGAACCGAAAAATCTGAGCACAGGGGTCTTTCCTGAGACTCACAATTCAACCATGTACCATGCATGGAGATAACCTAGAACACCTGCACAGATGTAGCCAAATTTCTTTTTAAGTCAAGTAAGAGAACATTTCTATTAAATACTATCTATATGCCTTCTATTTTCTTTTTTCAGTCTTATTTTTAAAATTTATTTATTTTTTATTAATTATAGTTTATTCACTTTGTATCCCAGCTGTCATCTTCTCCTATTCCCACCCTCCCTCCCACTTCTTTTCCTATGCCCTTTCCCCCAGTCAACTGATAGGGGAGGTCCTCCTCCCTTTTCATCTGACCCTAGCCTATCAGGTCTCATAAGGACTGGCTGTATTATCTCCTCTGTGGCCTAGTAAGGCTGCTCCCTCCTTAGGAGAAGGTGATCAAAGAACCAGATCAAAAGGTGATCAAAGAGCCACTGAGTTCATCTCAGAGACAGTCCCTGTTCCCATTACTAGGGAACCCTCTTGGACACTGAGCTGCCATGGGCTACATCTGAGCAGATGTTCTAGGTTATCTCAATGAATCATCCTTAGTTAGAGTAGTAGTCTCAGAAAAGACTCCTGTGCTCAGATTATTTGGTTCTGTTTCTCTCCTTGTGTAGCTCCATTCCCCTCCAGGTCTTTCTAACTCTCCCTTCTTTCATAAGATCCCCTGTATTCTTCCCAAAGTTTGTCTATGAGTCTCAGCATATGTTTTGATACCCTGCTGGGTAGAGTTCTTCAGAGCCCCTCTGTGGTAGGCTCCTGTCCTTTTCCCTGTTTTTGCTCTCTTCTGATGTCCATCCTGTTTGCCTTTCTGAATGAAGATTGAATATCATACCCAGGGTCCTTCTTCTTGCTTAGCTTCTTTAGGTGTACAGATTTTAGTATGATTATCCTATATTTTATGTCTAATATCCACTTCTAAGAGAGTATATGCCATGTGTGTCTTTCTGCTTCTAGGATACCTTATTCAGGATGATCTTTAGTTTCCACCATTTGCCTGAAAATTTCATGGTTTTGGCATCTTTGTAAAAATCAGGTGTCCATAAGTGTGTAGATTTTCCTTTACAGATTTAAGTCAAGCTCACATAAGATTATATATATATATATATATATAATAAATAGTTAATAAAAGTCCATAATGTAGTCATTTAAACCCCTTCATAGCTGAAATGAAGATGCAGAGGAAGACAATCATCTGCTCATGGTCTCTATTTTTTTGTAATTTATATTTATTTTACTTTTTTATAATTAATTCACTTTATATCTGTTTGTAAACCCCTCCCTCATCTACTCTCAGTCCCATTCTCCCTCTTTATTCCACCTTTACAAGGAAAGAATAAGAAATCTCTTCAGAGAAAAAGCTTCATCAGAAAGTCAGGTGAGAACAGGAAATGCTCGCATATGTAAATATCTTTTAATTTTTTAAGTGCTTGTATTTGAACCTCAGTTTGTTTCAAGTTTCAAGCATGCTAGACTTTAAGCTGTCACAGTAAACCAACTCCCCAGGCAATCATGTGTGACTACTCAGTATTCATTTCTCCTTGACCTTGTCGATTGACAGCTTGAGTTCCTTGTAGGTCATAAGACTGAATGACAAAATTCCTCATGAGAAAAGAAGATAATAGTACCACCAGTAATTTGTTCTGCTGCTAATAGAATGAATATCCAAGAAACATTTAATTACAATATTTTTTCTGTCCTTGCTCTCTTTTTTTTAAATTTTTTATTAATTACACTTTATTCATTTTGTATCCCCCCATAAGTCCCTTCCTCCTCCCTTCCCAATCCCACCCTCCCTCCCCTTTCTGCATGCATGCCACTCCCTTAGTCCACTGATAGGGGAGGTTCTCCTCTCCTTTCTGATCTTAGTCTATCAGTTCTCATCAAAAGTGTCTGCATTGTCCTCTACCTTGGCCTGGTAAGGCTGCTCCCCCCTCAGGGGGAGGTGATCAAGGAGCAGGCCAATCAGGTTATGTCAGAGGCAGTCCCTCTTCCCATTACTATGGAACCCACTTGGACACTGAACTGCCATGGGCTACATCTGTGCAGGGGTTCTAGGTTATCTCCACGAATAGTCCTTGGTTGGAGTATGAGTCTCTGGGAAGTTCCCTGTTTTCAAATTATCTTGTTCTGTTGCTCTCCTTGTGGAGTTCCCATCCCCTCCAGCTCTTACTATTTCCCACTTCTTACATAAAATTCCATTCACTCTGCCCATCAGTTGTCCATCAGGCTCAGCATCTGCTTTGACAGTCTATACTGCAGAGGCTTTCAGAGGCCCTTTGTGGCAGGTTCCAAGGTTGTTTCCTGTTTTCTTCTGGCTTTCAGAGGCCCTCTGTAGCAGGTTCCGAGGTTGTTTCCTGTTTTCTTTTTCTTCTGATGTCCATCCTCTTTGCCTTTCAGGATGGGGATTGAACATTTTAGTTAGGGTACAATATTTTTTAAAAAATATGTTTCAGAAAATAGAAAGAGAAAGTAAGAACTGAAGATTCATGGGGTGGCAATGCAGAATAATGCTAAAACTCAAAAGTAGATTGACTCAGTGTCTCATTTCCTGAAATGCTAATGGTTTAGCAAAGAAAAAGCTGATAAAATACTGAGAAGTCAAGTGTAACTTGGCTGCCAGGTGGAGCTAAAATGTTTACTTTCCACAATTTATATGTTGAATTCTTGACCCATAAAGACATGGTGTCTGAAGATGGAACCTTTGTTAGCTACTATAAGTAAAGTCCTCATGATAAGATTAGTTCTTGTATAAACAACTATTTTTGAGACTTGTCTCTCATAGACTCAATGAAAGGAGAAGACACACATAGAAAGAGACCTAAACCCACTATGAACTGGGTCTGTTCATACAATCAGATGAACCTGGTAATTAGTCTCATTACTGTACTTAATTGTTATACATAGGGAAATTCTCCATTGAAGAAAACCATCTTCCAAACCATAATGTGTGCATAAAATAGTTGTATACAGTATGATCTCTTCACAAACATTAAGTAAATCATAATGGATAAGCAATATAGTCAATACCATTTGTATACATAACATTGTAATGTCGAAACCAGAAATGGAAAGGATTGACTTCATAACAAATTAGTAAATGACTCAATACAACCTCAATACAGTTCAGTGCTGACTAGCTAAATAGGACCAGTAGAAAATAGACCAGATCATTAAAGAACTGTTTCAAATAATAATGTAAATAATGAATGTGGGAAAAGTTTTCTTATATACAAGGTATGGTGTTCCAAAAGAACGAATGAAGAGAAAATAAATAGTAGCAATTGAGGAAAAAATGCCAAGTTGTCAGAAATCAGTGAAAAGAACCAAGTATCTAAGAATCTGGAGGCAGTAAAAAGCACCTGAACATAAAGGCCAAATGAAACATAGTCAAAATTTACACCTTAATATAGGTATATTATAGATATACTGATACAACTGAAAAGCAAGACAAGTTCACGAAGGAAACAAGTTCATAGATGTGTGTGGGACAACAATAATTAAAGAAGACAATAACTTGAGAAAATGTGGGGGTAGGATTCGAGGAGAACTGTATGGTTGAGAGGTAGGTGAGGGAATGATATAAACACAGTAGTATTTATAAAGTTGTCAAAAAGTAAATTAAAAAGACAGATAATTCCTTATTGCCAAATTAACACTGAAAGAAACACTAAAGATTACCTTTAGATGCTCCACCAGAAGACCAACAGAGTCAACTAATTTGGTCACAGGAGGGTTTGCAGAGACTGAAGCACCAACTAAGGACCATGAATGGACCTATGCCCCCTACACATATGTACCCTATGGACAGCTTGGTCTTCATGAAGGTTCTCTAGTAAGGGGCCATCTCTGAAAATGACTCTTTTGCATGCTTTTAGATCACTTCCCCCTGGCAGGGCTGCCTTGCCAGGCTACCATAGAAGCAAATGTGCTCAGTCCTAATGGGACTTAATGTGCTAAGGTGGGTTGTTGGGGAGGAGAGGACATCTCTTTTTTGAGGAGTAGGGGAGTGGGAATAGAGGAAAGAGGAAGTGTGGGACTGAGAGGAGAGGAGGGAGGGGGCTACAATTGGGATGTAAAATGTATAAAAAAAGAAAGACTCCCTTTAGGAAAAACTCAAGATGTTCTTAAATAGAAGTTTGAAAATGAAGGCAGACTTCAAGACCAAGGGCACAAGGGACAGATGTACACCTTCAAGTGAACACTGACTGAATAATAATGCCTATGAATTCTCAGATCTCTATGGAATTAAATTATATGATAACAGATATGATTCAAAGAGGTTTAATGAAGCTAATATGTTTTTTTTTATTTCTTTTATCATTTTATTAGACTTTTAATATATAAAGGGCTTATGTGCTGATTTTTTGATAAGAACTAAGGAAAGATGAAAATTAGTAAGTTTAGGAGAAAATTGAAAAAATAAAAATATTTAAAACCAGAAATACATTAACTAAAAAAAATAAAAAATAAAAAGTTAAAAAAAAATCAGAATTAGTGTCACGGTAGTCTTAAATCCAAATATCTCTGTATTTCATCAAGTATAAATGGATTAAATGCTATGAGTAGAAATAGCTTAACCTGATAACTAGCACATACTAACATATACACCTTCTGTTTACAAAGAAAAACATATTCAATATAATAGTAAATAAAAATTGAATGACAAAGTATGCACACATTATTTAGGGCATTGTAGATAGCTAGCTTTCATGAGTGCTATATAGGTCTTTGGAGGCAAAAGACATCATTGATCTTACTCAGTATTGGACTCTGTGTGCTAAAATACTAACCAAAAGAGACAATAGTGTGTTTTTTTTTTTTTTTCGGGGGGGGGGGGGGGAGGGTTAACAGAGTCTCTTGATTGGATTTGAAGCTTGCTCTGCAGAAGGAACTTCAAAACTGGTACTGCAAACCTGGTCACAACCCTGACAACCACTGAAGAGAATCTTGTTCCATTAAATAGCCATGTTATCAACATGTCTTTTAACTATATGTGTTTATATCCATAGATTCATGCTGTGCTTCCAGCCTTGGTCATAGAAGCATCTTATTGCAGTGTCATGGTTAATGCTATGATCTTCTTGAGAAAGGAAGATAGAGAAATGTTTTCCTCTCTAGACAAAACAAACAAACAAAAACCAGACAGAACAAACAAACAAAATCCCACCTCCCCCTTAGGTTTTAGAAAAACCCTATCATGTCAGGACACACATGGACACTGTACTGTAACCAGCCCTCAATGTAAAGTCATGGATATGGCTTTATTTATCCATCGCAAGCAGCACTGCAATAAACTTTCTGATGTCTGTTCTACCTTGTATGTGTACTTATCCTCGTAAGCAATATTCCTGAAAGACCAGTGGTTATTTGGACCACATGTATACTCATTTATACTTTTGTGTATAGTTATTTATACTTTTGGCTCGTTCTTAGAAGTTATTTTTATGACTTATAATCCCACCAACAATGACCATGGTCTCATATTCCTATTGAGCATTCTAATGTTTCAACATTATTATAAAACATTTATCTTATGGATTTTGATATGACTGATGATAAACATTTACTTTGCTTCAGAAACAAGTATATTTTCCTGTGTACCTTTTTCTGACTACATATACACATATAATTGACTCCTGGCTTTCATGGTGATTTGCAGTGCTCGTTACATACTAAATTTAATGGATTTATAAGTGACAGGACATTTGTTAGTAGTAGGATTTTTACTTTCTTTTCTTGGCTTGTCATTTGATTTTAACATTCACCATTTTATACTTTTCTCTAGATTTTTTGTATTTATATTTATGTATTTTCATAAAATTTAGGGTTGATATTAGAAATATTCTCCATATCAAATGCTTACTTTCAATATGAAAAGTAGAAATATTTATTGTTTTATTGTATGCAAGAGTTATAAAATAATTTTATAGCTGTGTTTTTAAACAGAATTAATGACATGCCTCCTACATAATTATCCGTATGTTGTTATTTACATATTAATTTCATCTTGTGGATAATGACTATGAATTACTCACAGTAATTACTTAGGTATATTATTATCGTGGTTGTTGCTGCTTACATCAGTCCTGCTTTGTGACTTATAAAATGTATGTTTAGCAAATACTTTATGATTTGTGCTGCATTTATTACTTGTATTCATTTTTTTTCTAGCAAGATCTACAATTTAAAGAACTTTCTTGTGTACTGTGAGGTAATGAATCTAATCTTGAACCCTTTTGGTTTGTTACCCAGTTTTCTCAATAATTTTTAAGAACCCAACATCTTCCCACAGAATTTCAGTGGCAGATTTTAACAGATTTGGCATTTGGCCTTTCTGCAATCTTCTCGGTCTTTTTATTCATGCATCACTAATACACTCCATGTTTTTTATATTTTATATTTTCTCTATAACATTTCTCCTTTCCCTTTTCTCCTTCCAACGGCCCCCATACACACCTCCCCACTGTCCTTCAAGATAATGACTTCTTTCTTCACTAAATTTTATCCTATTCCTAAAAATAACCACTTATGTTCATATAATATTTCTTTCACATAATTTTATAGCTTTAGTTAAACCCCTTTCCCAGTCCTTAATAACTTGTTTTTGTATCATTTGCACTTTAGAATTTATCCAATACCAAAAGTATATTCATGTTGGATTTAAGTGAATATAGGCTCTTGGTTCTATTTAAAAAAATATATATGTATGTATATGTCCCTCATAAATTAAAATGAGCTAATATAGGCCTTGCATAATTCTTGGATGCCATCACAAATGGAAACTTTTTTAAAAGTCATGGGAACTTTTATAAAAGTCATGTATTATACTTATTCCAATAAGATGTTTTACAATGTATCGCAATGTGTTTCTTTCTCTCTCTTTGTAACTGAGCTCAGTGAGAGGGAATATAACATGACATAAATGAAAATATGATTATGATAAACTGTGGTGTTTTTCAAAGTCCATATTTTCAATAACTTAATATTAGAACCTTTGTGTTATAACGAAACCTACCTCAAGTCTCCTTCTACCTAAAATGTGTATTTATATAAAAACATTGAGAACAGGAAGCAAGACACTGATTTTATAAAATGCAAATGCAACTCATGGTCAACTTCTAAAGCTGCCTTGGAATTATCATAACGTGTGTGTTCAAAGGCATCAATAAGACCGTTATGAAGGGACTGATGCCAGCAAGAAGGAGATGGCTTGTTCATTGTGTCACTGGCAAAAAGGAGGCAACATGGCTGGAGCTGCAGTTAGTGGGCAATCCTGACATGCATCCTAGTCAAGGTTGTCAGTCATAGAATGATCTCAATTTCACTCTTTTTTATTATTTTTTATTTTTTAATTAAGTTTTACTCTTAATTTGATGCACCAGATACTTTAACAATCACACACACACACACTCACACACACACACACACACACCTACCACATGAATATACATACATGTTTCTAAAATATAGATCCTACCATAACTCTTCCTTTATGGCAAACTAACGATAACCTTTCAAGAATTAACCAGTGTGTCTGTTCCTGTGGGTGGTGTGGGAGATAGTAGAGCCCTGCTGACACCCAGTGTCCTCTCCATCAGGTTCATACACGTTTCCAGGTTCCAATACCTTTATGTGTTTCTACAGTCTACCTTTCATCTAAAAGTTGAAACATTTTTACTTTGCATATTAATGGAAGCTTGAGGACATTAATATGCCATGTAGGTGGTCATCAGCAAAAGCCTACTCAAAGATAGTATGGAGGAGCTCAGCTTTCTTGTGACATGATTCACAGGTGCAGCCATCCCTCCATCTATCTCCCCAGGGGAATACACTTCTGTTGTATACTGTGATGGCTGGATTAATAACATATTTTAATTAGTATGCTCAGTGATGCCAAAGCAAAATATCATAGACCAGGTGGCTTAACATACCCACATTTATTTTCGCACAATTCTGAAGCTAACAAGTATTATATCCTATCATCAGTAAGCTGGTAAGATTCCTCTCCCTGTGTGGCACAAATAACTTCTTGCTTTGTCCTCATGTGGCCTCAACTTTGTGCACTTTCAAACCACACCACATCCCCACATCCTACACACACACTTGCTTATGCATCTATGCACTAGTGAATAAGCACGTACATACAGACACATACACACACAAACACACATACACAGAGGGACTGGAAAGAGGGAAAGAAGGAGGAATGGTGAAGGGAGGGAGCTAGAGATGATAGAACGAGTGAGTGAGTTAGAATAATGGGAACAAGGAGAGTCTCTCAATTTTTATCTTTTAATTCCTCTTCTGGTTTTAGGAAGTACAGTACATATACGATTAGTTCCACTCTATGAACTCTTTCACCACATCTCCTTAAAAACCTCATCTCCAGGTTCAAAAACATTGGGCATTAAGGCTTCAAAATATGAAACAGGTGGGAGGTGGCACAATCAGGCCATAAAAGACTCTTTACTGACTGTCTTCACTTCTCTGTATCATCCAGTATACCTTAGAGCCATAACCACCTCTTTCGAGAAGAGAAAAATAAAATCTTACTTTCACTGAAAATCTCATAAGGTATTTAGGCAAAAACCAAGCTAATATATTGGCTATAGTTAATTAAAACTGTATGCATGGAGTTTGAATAGCAGAAAACCTCAAAAATGAGTTACTGAACAAAATATTTTTGTCTTATTTTCTACCAGCTTGTATAGCTATATATTTTTCTATCATCTTTCTACCTATCTTTAGTGGGTAACTTGCAAACATCAAAGCTACATAGAATTCTCCAAGATAGCTCCCTTCAAAAAGATTCTTTGTAAATAAATTATAGGCAGGAGGCTGAAGTTCCCAACTGTTATTAAGGCTCTATTCAGAGTAAAATTTGATTTTTTTTCCTCCTGTTTTGATGGCAGTATCTCAGCGGGGTTCCAAGGCACTGGTTTTTGCAGAGCCAAATCATTATTCAGGAGCCAGGTTTATTTTGAAGGCACACCAAGTGTCTTCAACCCTCAGAGTGGCATACCTCTTTCCAATTAGAGAAGAAAGAAGCCTCATTTCCCTCATGGCCATGCAGAGCCAGGATTACCTCAGGAGTGGAGAGCCAAAGGAGGTGGATGGCCAACGTACTTACGGTAGATGTGTGAGGAAGCCGTCTTCATGAATCTTACATGTGAAAGTCTAACGTGACGTGTGTAATTAGTGCCTTACGGCTGGAAATAAAGAAAATGTTGAGTTCACATAACTCTTGTTAGGATGCCTTCTGGTCTCGAAGTTTTTAAGTTTTCACAGGAAACGTGGGGAATTTGAGTTACGGCCCTGAAGACAGACACCTGAGGCACGAATCTTGTGCTAATGAGTTATGTGATCCCAGGTCATTCCATGTTTGAGAATAAGATCCCTTATATAAAACTAAGACTAATTTCACATGTTAAGTGGGCTGCCTAACACAAACTACTGCTCAGAGATGAAGAAAATACTCCTAAAGTCTTTGCGTCATGGCTTTTAGAACTGGTATAAAAGAAATCAGTAATGGTGGTATGTGTATATGTATTTGTATATTTATGTATGTACGTACGTATGTATACACATACATATGTAAGTATATAGAAGAATATATATCGAAAATAAAAAACATACATATCACTATCTGATATATATATAAAACTATCTTCTATGTGAAAATTGATTTTCTTAGAGGAAGGATATATCATGTCTTGGGTATCATTTCCAACAATCCTTCAAAAGCCATTGAAGAAAAAGGGGAGTAACTAACGGGCTAGAGATTCAACTTTTCTGGTAAGGTGCTTGCCTAGCATGCATGAGTCCTGGGTTTAATCACTAGTGCTTCAACAAAAAAAAAGGGAGTTGGAGGATTGATGAAATCAGGACCATGTCTGTATTCGAGTTTTTGTTTTTAACAGCAATGCAGGACAAATAGCGTAACTAATATCAACTTTGAAAGGTATTGCTCTAGTTTCATTTGCATCTGTGATAAAAATTCTGGCCAAAAGAAACTTGAGGAAAATGTTTTTATTTGGATTAGATTTCGTAACTGAAGGAAGTCAGAGCAAGAACTCGAGAAGTCTGAAGCCGAAACTGTGGAGGAAGTCTGCTTGCTTAACTCTGCTCAGGCTTGCGCACAAGTTTACCAGCTCACAGGCACATGCTTAGCTTGCTTTCTCATACAATCCAGAACCAGCTGCCTAGGGTGGGTGTCACCGCAGTGGTCTGAGCCTCTCTGAATCAGTTAATAATCAAGACAATTCCCCACAAACATAGCCTCAGACAAATCTGATAAAGACAATTATTCAGGTGAGACTCTTTTACCAGGGCATTTTAGACTGTGTCAAACTGACAGTTAATGCTACCAAAAACAGGTACCACACAGTATTGTAGTAAATGCTACTGCTGCTGCTACTACTACTAATAATAATAATTTAGTAGTAGTACAGGGTTAATAGCTTGGGGACTCTTTGTTCAAAATTATTGTGTGGCTTTAGAAATGCATGAGCATATCTCATTTGAACTGCTTTTCTATATTACATGTCTCTGTGTATATTGGATATATTTAATATAATTAGAGAAATTATTATGAAAAACTACTCAGTAACTTACTTTATAACAATATTTTTGAGCTATAAATAACAAGACAGTATAGCAATATTTTCTTTTCATGATACACACGGCCCATTAGGACAATCTTAGATACATGAGTGTGGAAACTATTGTGTATAATTTTTAATGTTTTTCACTCAGAATTCAGTCATTTATTTATAATATTACCACCACCACCATCATCATCCTCCATAATATCTCACTTCTAAATTTTCAAAACTACAAATTATAGTGTGAAAAGACATTTCTCTCTCAGGGTTTCTGCTTTCCTTTGGGAAATTAATGTCTTTCAGTCAAACTTGGCCACAGGCAGTTTTTAATATTCCAAAATTATGTAATGTTAAAGAATGACTAGTCCACTGAACATCGGTGAAGGGATATGTTAATTTGATCTGCTGCTTTAAAATATTCATAAAACATGTAGGAGAGGAGAGAGATGAGGGCAGGAAGAAATGCATAGCCTGGGAAAATATTGATGATTTCTTTGAAAAGTCTTCATTTTAGTTAGAATTGCATGTTTTAACTTATAATTAATTTCATCTTTCCAAGACAGCTTTCCATATCTATGGCCTGGATGGTCCTATGCAAGTCTGAGAAGATGATGAATGTTTCAACCAACAACTGAAAATCCAGTTTCAAAAAAAAGAATAAGTAAAAAACTATACAATTGAAGACATCTACCTCAGTAGCTTCAAACTAGGAGCTTACGTCAAAAGCACATTATTATCCCCTACTTTTTTTTCTATTCCACACTGACTTTGACTCAATGTCTCACAACTGAAGATAGCAAAAGTTGGAATTAATGTGTCAGAACCCACTTTAATATTGGTTATTTTTCATTCCATATTAAGAAAGCACCTGATTTTTTCTCATTGAAATGAGATTTTTATATTATAAGAGCACTCTGGCAATTTTAAAGGAGGATACAGAATATTTATAATACCTTTAGAATGAAACCACTTTAGTAGGAAGAGAACACACTTACAATGGAGATTCTAAAAGTAAAATTTCTGACTCTCCAATCAAAGCTGTGTTATAATATACTGGCCAAACACTGACTGAAAACTGCAGTTTGCTTCCTGTGTCTGCTGTTTACTTAAAGTATGTAAATGCCATCATTGTTCATTTAGTCTGTATTCACACATGGGAGTGATGTCAGTTTGTGTTTTTATTTCATGTTTGCTATAAGAATAATTACCACCCAATCCTCCAAAAAGATTTGTCAAAACCTTATATTTTTAAATTTAAGGTTCCATTGTAAAATCTAAAAGATGTAAAAGAATAAAAATTAATAAAAATCTGGTCTAAAAGAAAAGGAAAAAATGTGAAAGAGAAAATAAAAGAGGGATACCCAAGTTTGCTATGCAAACATAGCCCCAGACTTATAAAATGCTACCAGTTGAAATGCACTTTGATCTTTGAATGTTCTGTTATGGATTCAAGCCAGATTGACAAAATGAGGGAAGAATAAGTATTAATCAAGAAGTCTTATGAATCACACTTTGTCTTCAGTCAGGTTACTTTAGGAGAGTGATATAATCACTTCATTTGGGGAAGAAAATGGTCAGCCTGGATATAGCAGTACTAAACTCCACAGCTCTTTCTTGTTACACACTTTGAGATTAATGAGAATATTAAGTGCTATTGTGTTAATTCTCCCCCAGGATATTAAAAACCTGTGAATTTCAATGGCTTAAATCATGGCTGGATAAAACATGAAATATTTTCAAATTATATCCACATGTTTTGACATATAATGAGTTTGCTAAATAAACCATTTCCTGGTAAGACAATTACATTGATCTAAGCAGCATGTGAACAGCTACTTACTCAGTCCCTGAAACTTTTCTAAGTGGGAGTGAGAAGAACACGCAACAGTTTCCCGTTTTGTTTTAAGAGGCTGATGGATATTGCCACTCATACTGAAAAGCAGACCTGTCACTTTGTAAACACTTAGAAGAGAAATCACACACCTGGGTGAAAAAATGATCAATCCACTCATTGAATAGTCAAAATTAAAAAGCATTTAGTACTCATTTTTCTGACTCAACACTCATAAACATTAATGACATTTTTATTTCATAGACTATAAAATTAGGGCTCCTAAATTTTATAACATAATTTATTTTTCCCAGTTCAGAAATGAAAAGTGGGAATTTCATATAGTCCTGATTATAGAGTATTTTCCTTCAGCATTACACAGTCCCAGGAACTTCAGAAGCGCTGTAAATATTTCTCTTCATGCAAAATATTTCCCTTAACTGTATTCAGTTTACAAGGAAAGTAGATATTGAAGCAGACTCTTCAGTGGGAGCAGAGAATTTTATTTGAAATCAAATTAATGAAGTGGCACTTCTGTGAGGAAAACAACAGGTGGAAAATGGCTAATCTGAATTCCATTCTATATTTTAGAACTCTAATACTAGGCATTTTCCCAGACTCCCATAGCACCACAATGCATAGGACCTGCAGTTTCTGCCCTTACTTCTCATGTTATGCTCACCAAGAACACACACTATTACGACCAGAAAAAAATGACATGACAATGAGTCAGGCTGTTATGGGGTATAACACAGTGAATGAATACAAGGTGGACTCACCTTGGAACAGACAGAAGGACCACAGGGGTTAAAGGTTACTAAATTTGTTTGTGATTAAAAAACATTCACCTGGGTTTGCCGTTTTACTGGCATTTAATTCAGTTTTTTTAATAGTTTCAAGATAATTTTAAACAAAAACTCCAACATATCTTAGTGAGTATTGTCCAGAAATAGATTTGAGTAAATAAATGTATTTTCTTTAAATCATGAATTCTTCAAACATGTTTTTTTTTTTTTTTTGGCATATGTTCCCTATTTAAAAAAATATATATTTTTATTGATTACGGTCTATTCACCTTTCTGTTTGTTTTTCTTTTTTAATAATTTATTTAATTTTATTTTATGTGCATTAGTGTGAAGATGTCAGACCCCCAGACAGTTGTAAGCTGCTGTGTGGTTGCTGGGAATTGAACCTGTGTCCACTGGGAAGAGCAGACAGTGCTCTTACCCACTGAGCCATCTCTCCAGCTCCTAGCTGTAGCCCCCTCTCTCATCCCCTCCCATCCCATCCTCTCTCCCTCATCTCTTCCAATGCCTCTCCCCAAGTCCACTGATAGGGGAGGTCCTCCTCCCCTTTCCTCTGACCCTAGCCTATCATGTCTCATTAGGACTGGCTTCATTGTCTTCCTATGTGATTTGATAAGGCTGCTCCCTTCACAGGGGGAGTTGATCAAAGAGCCAACCACTGTCAGAGATAGTCCTTGTTCCCCTTACTAGGACACCCACTTGGAGACTGAGCTGCAATGGGCTACATCTGTGCAGTGGGTCTAGGTTATGAATGGTTCTTGGTTGGAGTATCATTCTCAGAAAAGACCCCTGTGCCCAGATGTTTTTGTTTCTGTAGCTCTCCTTGTGGAGTTCCTGTCCCCTCCAGGCCTTTCTGTCTCCCCCTTCTTTCATAAGATTCCCTGCACTCTGCTCAAAGTTTGGATATGAGTCTTAGCATCTGCTTTGATACCCTGCTGGGTAGAGTCTTTCAGAGGCCCTCTGTGGTTATGATAGTAAGAAAACATGTAAACTCACTCAATGGGAAGATATGATGGATAATGTATGGTGAAATAGCTTAAGCATTACCAAGCTCTGCTTGCTCAATGGGCCATCTTTATTAATGTAGTTGAAACTAGTTTTGTTAGTAGTAAATGATGTATGTGCTGAATTAATAAATGGTATGTCACTGTAGCAAATACTGGAGAAAGCTTGGCAAGATGTTGTTCACCTGTAGTCCCAGCACTCATTGCGGTACAGTAGGATAATTTGGGCTAGCATGCTTATGTTGTTTTTTAAGTATGAGTGTTGAATCAGGCCAAAACATACACTGTAAATTCCTAATATGGATTGTTCAGCAGAAGTCATCACAGAATACAACCCACAGTTGTAATATGCTTTGGCCTGCCTGGCCCTGCTTATCTTGGTTTGATTTCCTACAAAAGAAGATCTAAGTCTGGATTTGATGGAAAATGGTCTAATTTGTAGATAATTCTAGGGAAGAAAAACATAAAATTTTGACAAGAAAAGAAAGGCAAGACAAACCTGTTAATCAGAAATAAGCATGAGTCTGAACTCTAGATGATAGATGATATTCGTGATAGACTATGACATAAACTACCACCATGAGAGGTTTGCTGCCCCAGAAAGAAAGAATTGACGCAACAACAACCAGCCTCTCATAGGTTCAAGTTTTGCAATTCAGGTAATGACTTGTTCCATGGTATATGTGCAGTTAGAACAGGCTCAGTGTCCAGACAAATTCCTAAAACAAGTTGTAATGGCTAGAATTTAGAGAGCCGTATCCATAAACAATAGATAGAATTCATCACTAAGACCAAAGTTAACAGTTTCCATGTCACATGTTTTCAAAATTTCATGGAGTCAATGACAGCATCACCCCACATTTTTGAGAAAAATAACATTCCAAGAAGTTAGCTTATTCATTCAAGGTCACACAGCTTCTAAAGGACTATTAAGTTTCCATTTCAGGTGATAGCTCAACTGATTTCTCATGTCTATATTTCCTAGAAAAAAAAATAAATTGAAAACATTGTTTCATTCTGAGGAATATCACGGTGTCCAGTGAGATTCTGTTAAAGTAGATTGACATTATAGAGCGTTTTTATTCAATGGTAACTTGATAATATAAAATCCCTTAATAAAATAAACACCCTTCAGGATTTGATGCATTGCATCAGTTTTCATTCTATCACTAAGTGTGCCAATATAAATTAAAGAGGATCATAACCAGTATATATTAAGTGGGCATAATTTTACTATTCAATCTAGTCTTCATATAGCTCGTCAAACTGCCTTAGAGCCCCATGACTGTTTTGAGCTCAATCAACTAACTTTGTCTTGGTCAAGCCGGGTTAGGAGTCTGTGCTGGGTTTCAGAGAGACCATGGCCTTTAAGAGGACAGAATAAAGACAGAATATAAAACCACAAAGGGCATAGGAGAAGTGACAAGTGACTTCAGATAATAAAATGTATTATTTGTGGAACCAAGACACTATCAAGTGTGTTCTAAAAATATAAGCAAAACAATTTTGTTGGGATGGAATTGGGAGATGTGAAATCCAAGGTCAAAATGAAATAGTGAAGTCAGATTGTGCAGGATTCTGGACCAGACTTAGATATTTGTATTCTTGTTCTTTCAGGTCCAGAAAGGCCTTTGTTTCTTTAAGGAATTGCATTCAATTTTTAGCAGCACTCTACCATTATCATTGTTTTTGCTATGCCATTTGATACTATTTAGCCAATTTAGATAATTCAACACCTATAAAAATTCACATTCCCAAATTAGAGTTCAGTTTAACTTCCAAGAACAAGCATGCATAACATATTCAGGACACAGTGCACATAATATGTATCAAATGATCCTTATTTAATTGTATTTACTAAAATTTTTGAGCAATGTCCGATTATGTGTTTAAAGCAAAGTTTTGAATCATGACTTCTTTCTGTGCCTCAAGTCCTAGGACTGGAAGAGGAGGAGAGGGTGAAAGAGGGATTGGGAGGGGAGGATGAAGGAAGCTCCAGGGGGGATACAAGTGAATCAACTGTAATTAATAAAAAAGAAAAATAAATAAATAATGAAATACTAACTTTAAATTTTATTCTTATTTAAATGTTTTTATATAATCTATTTTATTATATTCTTTTCATTATTCCTTCCAGACTTTCCCCATTTCTCCACCATCAGCAAATGTACAGTAAATTACTATACTGCCTATATTAATGTATTAAATAAAATGGAAGTTTTTAAAAACAAAGAGTAGGTGTCTTAGTTTGGTATTTTATTTGTAGGACCAAAAAGCAAGTTGGAAAGAACAGGGTTTATTTGCTTTACACTTACACATCATTGTTCATAATTTTAAAAACTCAAGACAGAAATTCAAACACAGCAGCAAGCTGGAGGCATGAGCTGATGCAGCGTCAGTGGAGGGTTGCTGGTTCATAACTTGCCCAGCCTGGTTTCTTCTAGATCCTAGGACTATCACTCCAGAGATGGCACCACTCACAATAGTCTGGGTCCTTCCCATCAATCACTAAGAAAATGTGCTACTATTCAATATTCCTCTATTGAGAATTCTCTATTCAGCTCTGTACTCCATTTTTAATTGCATTATATGATTTTTTGCTTTTTAAATTCTTGAGTTTATTATATACTGGGGATATTAGACCTCTGTCAGATATAGGGTTAGTGAGGATCCTTTCCCAGTCTGTAGGCTGCCTTTGTGTTCTGATGACAATGTGCTTTGCTTAACAGAAGCTTTTCAGTTTCATGAGGTCCCATTTACTGATTGTTGATTTTAGATCCTGTGCTGTTGGTGTTCTGTTCAGGAGTTGTCTCCATTGCCAATGAGTTTAACGTACTTCCTCAATTTTCCTTCTAACACATTTAGTGTATCTGGTATTATGATGTGTATTATGTTGAGGTCTTTGATCCACATGGATTTTAGTTTTATGTGGGATGATAAGTATGGATCTATTTGCATTTTCTACATGTAGATATCCAGTTAGACCAGCACCATTTGTAGAAGATGCTGTCTCTTTTCCATTGTATGGTTTTTGCATCTTGTCAAAAATCAAGTGTCCATAAGCATGTGGGTTCATTTCTAGGTCTTTATTCGATTCCGTTGATCCACCAGTCTGTTTCTATGCCAGTACCAAGCAGTTCATATTACTGTTGCTCTATAGTATAGCTTGATATCAGGGATGGAGATACCCCCAGAAGATCTTTTGTTGTAGAGTATTGTTTTAGCTATTCTGGGATTCGTGTATTCCATATTAAGTTGAGAATAGCAGGGAAACATGTAAAGGAATGCTCAGAGTCATTAGTCATCAGGGAAGGCAAATCAAAATGATCCTGGAGATTTCACCTTACACCCATCAGAATGGCTAAGTTCAAAAACTCAAGTGACAACACATGCTGAAAAGGTTATAGAGAAAGGGGAACCCTACTCCACTGTTGGTGGAAATGTAAACTTGTACAATGCTTTTGGAAATCAATCTTGCACTTTCTCAGACAATTAGGAATAGAGCTTCCTCAAGATCCAGCTATAAGACTCCTAGGCATATATCCAAAATATGTTCAAATATACAACAAGGACAGTTGTTCAGCCATGTTCCTAGAAGCTTTATTCATAATAGCCAGAATCTGGAAAAAACAAAAAACAAACAAACAGACAAACAAAAAAACTAGATGTCCCTCAGTTGAGGAATGGATACGGAAATTGTGGTATAATTACCCAATGGAATACTACTCAGCAATTAAAAACAAGGAAATCATGAAATTAGCAGGCGAATGGTGGGACCTAGAAAAGATCATTCCGAGTCAGGTATCCCAGAAGGAGAAGACACACATGGCATATACTCACCTATAAATGGATATTGGACATATAATATAGGATAATCATTTTAAAATCTGTACACCTAAAGAAGCTAAGCAAAAGGTGTACCCTGGGTAAGATAGTCAATCCTCATTCAAAAAGGCAAAAGAGATAGATATCGGAAGAGAAATAAAATTGGGAACAGGGCAGGAGCATACCACAGAGGGTATTAAATCTGATGATGAGACTCATAGCCAAACTTTGGGCAGAATGCAGGGACTCTCATGAAAGAAGAGGGAATTAGAAAGACCTGGAAGGGAATGGAGCTCCATAAGGAGAGCAATAGAACCTAAAAATCTGAGCCAAGGGATATTTTCTGGAGACTGCTACTCCAACCAAGACCATGTATGGAGATAACCTAGAACCCCTACACAGATGTAGCCCATACCAGATCATTCTCCAAGTGGGTGCTCTATTAAGGAGAACAGGGACTGTCTCTGACATTAACTCAGTGGTTGGCTCTTTGATCATCTATGCCTGAGGGGAGGGCAGCCTTGCCAGGTCACAGAGAAAGACAGTGCAAACAGTCCTGATGAGACTTGATAGGCTAGGGCCAGATGGAAAAGAAGGAGGACCTCCCCTATCAGTGAACTGAG
Source organism: Psammomys obesus (assembly GCF_907164565.1). Lineage (NCBI taxonomy): Eukaryota > Metazoa > Chordata > Mammalia > Rodentia > Muridae > Psammomys > Psammomys obesus. Next base: position 23,421,584 of record NW_026596051.1, on the reverse strand, counting down.
GGAGGGGCATGGGAAGAAAAGAGGGATGTAGGGAGAAATTGGGAAGAGATGAGGGAGGGGTCTACAGCTGGGATACATAGTGAATAAATTGTAATCCTTAAAAAATAACATTAAAAAGAAAAAGAGCACTGGCTGCTCTTCCAGAGGCCCTATGTTCATTTCCCAGCAACCATCTATAACGGGATCTGATGTCCTCTTCTCTCATGCAGACATTCAAACAAGATGTATGTATATACATAAAAGTCTTTAAAAGAAAAGAAAATGCTCGATAGGTTTGTTTATAGCCCAATCATAGGGAGGCATTTTCTTATTTGAGGTTCTCTCCACTAAGATGACTTTGGCTTGTGTCAAGTTGACATAAAACTGCCTAGTACACCAGGTCAACACAAAGACTAATTAATTTTAATAGTTGGTTGAGAGTACACTTATTAACAAACTTTAAGTTAATTAAAAATAATATTATGATCCTGCTCTCACTTTACCATGTTAGCTCCATATTGAAATATTTACTTACTCCACCCAAAGCAATAACCATGATAATAAGATCAAGCCAGGAAACATCTGAACTTTAACAGAATATCTTCAGTCCTTCTTTTCTTCCTCCTTCCCTCCCTCCTTTCCCCCTTCCTTCTTTACTTTCTTCTTTTTTTTTTTTTTTCTTTATTTGACACTCGGTTTTGCTATGCAATTCAGGACAGGCTGGGGCTGGTATTAAAGGTATATTTAAAGCCTGGTTAACATTTGTTTGTCAGTGTGCCCTGAAGGTTTTCAGTGATCAACAATTTCATTAATTCAGAGACAGTTCAGGCAGTGTCTATTTTTCAAATACTTTTACTAGATAATATATATTATATTATATTATATTATATTATATTATATTATATTATATTA
>NW_026596051.1:23388297-23420683 GCF_907164565.1 Psammomys obesus | reverse complement strand
TATATTATATTATATTATATTATATTATATTATATTATATTATATTATATTATATTATATTATATTATATTATATATAGGTATATATGAACTGTTCAGCTACAACAATAACTTAGTTGCCTACTCAAGACAATGATAAAAACTTATGATAAAATTCTCCATATTTTATTTTTTCTTTTTATTGAAAATGGATTTTTTTGTTATATATTTAAATTATTGTTTTCCCTTCCTCTAGTGCTTTCAATTCCCCACCAACTACACTCCTATCTGGATGAATCCATTTTCTGTCTCTCAGAAAACAAACCAGCATCTATTGGATAATAATAAAATAAAATACAGTGTAATAAGATAAAACAAAAACTAATATATCAAAATTGGATAAAAGAAAGAGACAAAAGGAAAGAGCTCAGGAGGGAGCAGGAAAAACAGAAACCCAATTTTTAGCACACCCAGTAATACCACACATAAAAACACAAAACCAGAAGCTACTATAGCATACCCACACAGAAACACACACAAATACACACACACACACACACACACACACACACACACACATACACACACACACTATCCATATGGTAAAAAGAGAGATGAAAAATGTGTATATATAATGATAATAAAATACAATTAAAAGAAAGAAATTGCCTTGGCATGACATTGTGAGACAACTAACTGCTAAAAATGCCTTCAGCTTCATTTTCTGTTGGCTCTCTATTGCTAGACATGCAGCCAACCCTTAAGAGTAGTTTGTTAACCCAGTGAGATTTTTTGGAAAAAACTAATTTTTCATTTTCAAGTGTTTATGTGTTGTAGATTGCTCCTGGGTTAGGCATGCGGTTATGTGTCTAATTCAGCTCTAGGCTGACTTACAGGTGCAGACCCAAGCAGACGCTGTTCATGCTGTTTCAGTCTCTGTGAGTTCCTATGTGCTTCAACCTTGTTGACTTAAAAAACTTTGTTTCTTAGCATTTTTCCATCCTCTCTAGCTCCTAAACTCTTTTTGTCTCCTCTTCTGCAGGGTTCCCAGATACCCAGCAAGAGGGATTTGATGGAGACAGCCTTTTTAGGGATGAGTGTTCCAAGGTATCTCACTATACATACTGTCTGGTTATGGATCTCCGTTTTTTTTGTTTTTTTTTTTTTTTTTTTTTTTTTTCTGATCTGCTCTAGTTTCTCTGACAATGGCTGAACAAGGTACAGGTCTGTAAGTATAGCAGAACATCATTAGAATTTATTTTGTTGCTACAGTTGTATTGTTTTGGTTTCTCTTAGAACAGTAGTAACAATTTTACCCTACGGCACTGGGCTATCTAGTCTAAAATTCCTCATCATGCAAGCAGTGTCAGGTATGGGTTGCATCTTGTGGACTAGGCCATAACTCAAGTCAGATAATGGCACAAACTTTGTGCCACAGTTGTCCTAGTATATATTGTAGGGAGGACACCATTGTAAATAAGGGAATTTTTATTGAACTGGTGTTTATATCTCTCCTTTAGTAGTGTGCAAATTTATACCAAAGGTGCTAGCAAATAGGGTGAAGTCTTTATGTAGGGACCGTATCGACTTTTTCATATTTAATGAGTTGTGTAGCTATCTTCAGCAATGGGGTATTGTCATCAGTTTGTGGAAGTCTTGGAAACCACCCGGATTGTTTGGGGACCCATGGGACACCTTTCACCAACAGTGCATTGTAACCAAATCCTGGCACTCTGCCTCTCCAGGGAGCTGATGATTTCATTGTAGGAAGTCTCTACTGTATTCTACATGCAGCTGTTCAGACTGACCACCATTACTTTTTGAAGATGCAACATATTCCAATGTATATTCACACTTCTTCATATAAAATTAAGTATCCATGGTATGTGGATTTACATATGGATTTTCAAATGCCATTGATCAATGTGCCTGTTTTTGTGGCAAAATTATGTTTGTTTGTTTGTTTGTTTTTACTATATCTTGAAATTAGGGATGTAGTACAACTTGAAATCAGGGATGCTGATACCTCTAGTAGTTCTATTGTAATTCAGGATTGTTTTAGATATCCTGTTATAAGTTTTTCCATAAGAAGCTAAAACTTTTGATGCAAATTCTGTGAAAAATTGTGTTGAACAATCACTGCATCTGTGTAATGAAGGCTAATTGATCATGATAGATGTTTTTATGTGTCATTCGGTTTGGCTTTTAAAGTATTATATCAATAATGTTCACATTGATTTTCACAAGTAACAATGGTCTACAATTCTTTATTGAGTCTTTCTATGATTTGCATATCAGAGTAAATGTTTTCTTGTAAAGCAAATTAAACACTATTACTTCTGTTTCAATTTTATGAAAAATTCAAATATTGGCATTAAATCTTTTTTTGAAAGTCTAGGAGAATTATGCATTAAAACCACCTCTCACTGGGCATTTTGGGGGTTGGAAAACTTTTAATTCATTCTCTATTTCACTAGGAGTGATGATTCTGTTTAATTTACTTACATAGTATTGGTTTAACTTTGAAAAGTGGTATGTACTGAGAAAACTATTCAATTAAAAAAAATTCCAATTTGGTGGAATACAAGTTCTTTAAATTTATGTAGTTAAAATTCTCTAGATTTCCTTTATGTCTGTTCTTATATCCCCCTCTAGATAGCTAATTTTGTTTATTTAGATACTTTCTCTCTGCCTTTTAGTTAATTTGGATAAGGGTTGATGAATCTTATTGATCCTCTCATGTACTAACTTTGTATCATTGATTTTTTTGTATACCTGTTTTGTTTCTATTTTTATTTCAGTTTCTCTTTCTGTTTAATTTTATTTATTTATTTATTTATTTATTTATTTATTTATTACAGTTTATTCACTTTGTCTCCCACCTGTAGCCTCCTCTCTTGTCCCAGCTCAATTTCACCCTCCTTCCCTTTTCTTCTCCTATGCTCCTCCCCAGTCCCCTCATAGGGAAGATCCTCCTTCCTTTCCATCTAACTGTAGTCTATCAGGTCTCATTAGGACTGGATACATTGTCTTCCTCTGTGGCCTGGTAAGACTTCTCTCCTCTCAGGAGAAGGGAATCAAAGAACCAGCCACTGAGTTCATGTCAGAGACAGTCCCATTTCCCCTTACTAGGAACCCACCTGGAGACTGAGCTGCAATGGGCTACGTCTGTGCAGGAGTTCTAGGTTATCTCTGTGCATGGTCCATGTTTGGAGTGTCATTCTCAGAAAAGTCCCATTTGCCCAGATTTTTAGGTTCAGTTGCTCTCCTTGCATAGCTCCTGTCCCCTCCAATTCTTTCTATCTCCCCCTTCTTCCACAAGAGTTCCTGCACTCTGCCCAAAGTTTAGCTGCGAGTCTCAGCATCTGCTTTGATACCCTGCTGGGTAGAGTCTTTCAGAGGTCCTCTGTGGTAGGCTTCTGTCGTGTTTGTTCCTTGTTTTTTCCCTCTTCCAATGTTTCTTCCGTTCGTCTTCATGAATGAGGATTGAGCATCTTACCCAGGGTCCTCCTTCTTGATTAGCTTCTTTAGGTGTACAGATTTTAGTATGATTATCCTGTATTATATGTCTAATATCCACTTATAAGTGAGTATACACCATGTGTGTCTTTTTGCTTCTCACTCGGGATGATCTTCTCTAGTTCTCACCATTTGCTTGCAGATTTCATGATTTTCTTGTTTTTAATTGCTGAGAGTATTCCATTGTGTAAATGTACCACAATTTCCATATCCATTCCTTGACTGAGAGACATCTGGGTTGTTTTTAGCTTCTGGCTACTACAAATAAAGCTGCTACAAACATGGTTGAGCAAATGTCCTTGTTCTATATTTGAGCACCATTTGGATATATGCCCAGGAGTGGTATGGCTGGATCCTGAGGTAGCACTATTCCTAAATGAGAAAGTGCCAGACTGATATCCAAAGTGGCTGCACAAGTTTCGATTCCCACTAGCAATGGAGGAGGATTCCCCTTTCTCCACAACCTCTCCAACATGTGTTGTCGCTTGAGTTTTTGATCTTAGCCATCCTTGATGTAAGGTGAACTCTCAGGGTTGTTTTGTTTTGCATTTCCCTGATGACTAAAGATGTTGAACATTTCTTTAAGTGTTTTTTTTTTTTTTTTCTGTTTAACTTCTTGAGTTTTTTCTATATTCTGGATATTAGCCCTCTGTCAGATACAAGGTTGGTGATGATCCTTTCTCAACCTGTAGGCTATTGTTTTGTTCTGACTACGGTATCCTGTGCTTACCAAAGCTTTTCGGTTTCATGAGGTCCCATTTATTAATTGTTGCTCTTAGAGCCTGTGCTGTTGGTGATCTGTTCAGGAAGTTCTCTCTTGTGCCAATGAGTTCAAGGCTCTTCCCTACTTTTTCTTCTAACAGGTTTAGTGTGTCTAGTTATATATTGAGGTCTTTGATCCTCATGTACTGTAGTTTTGTGCAGGGTGATACGTATGGATCTATTTGTGTTTTTCTAAATGTAGATATGCAGTTAGACCAGCACCATTTTTTGAAGATGCTATCTTTTATACATTTGTGTATACTGTCCATTTTCTTTTAATTCTAGAGAGTCTTGAATTTCTTTCTTGACTTCTATTTTGGCACATCATCACTCATTCAATAGTGAGATGTTTGGTTTTCATGAATTTGTAAGCTTTCTGTTTCTGTTGTTATTGATATTCAGTTTTAATCTATGGTGGCCAGATAGGATGTAGTGCATAGTTTCAATTTTCTTGTGTCTTTAGGAACTCTTTTTTCTATACAATTATACGGTGAATTTTTAAGAAGGTTACACTTTTAAGAAGGTTATATTTTTAAGAAGATACATTCTTTGTGTTTGGGTGAAATGTTCTGAAAATATCTGTTAGTTGCAGTTGATTTATATTGTTAGATGCAATATTTCTCTTTTTAGGTTTTGTCTGCCTCATGTGTATCTTGGCCAGAGTTGGGTATTGAAGTCTACAACTAGGAGTGTGTTAGGGTCAAAAAGTAGTTTAATGTGATTTAATGTATTTTATGTGATGCTTTCATGCACTTGGTTGTGTATAAATGTTAAGAATTGAAACAATCTCTTTTTTTCTAACATAATGTTTTTTACATTCTTAGTTAATTTTTTATTTATTTTATTTTATTTATTTATTTATTTATTTTTTTATTTTTTACATTAATTGCATTTCATTCACTTTGTATCCGAGCTGTAGCCTCCTCCCACATTCCCTCCCAATTGCACCCTCCCTCCCTCATCTCCTCCCATGCCCCTCTTCAAGTCTTCTTTTAGGGGAGGTCCTCTTGATAGATTCTTCCTTTGAAGTGTATGCAATGATTTTTCCCTATCTCTTCTGATTAGTTTTGATTTGAAGTCTATTTTGTCAGATATTAAAATGGCCACACCAACTTGCTTCTTACATCCATTAGATTGAAATATCTTTTTCTAACCTTTTTACCATTATGTGATCTCTTTCCTTGATGTCAAGGTGTTGTTTTGGATGTAGCAGGATGGATCCTCTTTTCACATTCATTCTGCTACTTTGTGTCTTTTTATCAGGGAATTGATAAAATTGAGAAATATCAGTGAGCAGTGTTTGTTGATTCCTGTTATTTTGTTGTTGGTAGTGCTGGTTGTGGTAGTGGCAGTATGGCAGCAGCAGTGGTCTGATGTGTGTGTGTGGGTGTGTGTTTGTGGTGTGTTTCCTCTCTAGATTTGCTACTTTGCATTATTAATTGCTTGTGTTTTCTTGGGTATGGTTAACCTCTTTAGGATTCAATTTTCTTTCTACTGCCTTCATTATAGATGGAACTATAAATAGATATTGTAATAATTAGATTTTATCCTAGAATATCTTATCTTCTTCTTTCTGATTGAAAGTTTTATTGGGTATGGTAACCTGCTATGGCATCTCTGATTTCTTAGCTTTTGTACCACATCTGTCTAGGCCCTTTTTATTTTTAAGTCTCTATTAAAAAGTCAGATATAATTCTAATAGGTCTGGCTTTGTATGTTGCTTGGTCTTTTCCCCCTGAACTCTTAATATTCTTTTTTGTTCTGTATATTTAGTGTTTTGATTATATGTGCCAAAGGGAATTTCTTTTCTGGTCTAGGTTTATTCTGTGTTCTGTATGCTTCTTTTACTTTGACAGGTATCTCCTTTTTTAGGTTAGGGGTTCTTACTTTATGATTCATTAAAAATATTTTCTGGGCCTTTGACCTGGGCTTTTTCACCTTCACATTTTGGTCTTTTGTGGTGTCACAAAGTTCCTGAATGTTTAGTGCCATGGTTTACTTTTTTAAGATTTAACATTTTCTTTGACTGAAGTGTCCATTTCTTTTATCATGTCTTTAGTGTCTGAGATCTCATCCTTCATCTCTTGAGTTCTGTTGGTGGTGCCTGCCTTTGAGTTTCTTGTTCAATTTTCAAAGCTTTTCACTTCCAGAATTCTGTCTGTTTGGGCTTTTGTTTATTGATTTTCTTTTCACTGAACTGTTTTACTTTTTCTCATTGCTTGTTTGTATTTTTATATATTTAATTAAGGGATTATTCATTTCTTATTTAAGGACCTTTATTTTAATGTCTTTGTCTTGTGCTTCAGCTATGTTGCATACTCAGAGGCTAGTGTGATAGGGTCACTGCACACTATTGGTGACATATTGCCCTACCTGTTTCTGACCCTGTTTTTATGCTGGTGTCCAGGTATGTAGGTTTGGAAAATTTTTAATTTTGATATCTGTCTTGTCTCTATTGGGTGAGTGTTTGGTTCCTTAATTTCTGTTCCACTTTCTGACTTTTTTAACTCTTTTAAATCAAAAATTTTTAAATATAAATTAATGTTTATTTACTTTGTATCCCTGCTATAACCCCCTCCTTCATCACCTCCCAATCTCACTTTCCCTCCCTCAACTCTTCCCATGCCTCTCCCCTAGTCCACTGATAGGGAAGATCTTCCTCCCTTGCTTCTGACCTTAGCCTATCAGATCTCACTGGGACTGGCTGCATAGTCTTCCTCTGTGGCTTGGTAAGGTTGCTAACCCATCAGGGGGAGGTGATCAAAGATTCAGCCACTGAGTTAATGTCAGAGACAGTCCCTATTCTCCTTAATAGAGAACCCACTTGGAGACCTAGCTGCCATGGGCTACATCTGTGCAGGGATTCTAGGTTATCTCCAAACATGGTCCTTAGTTGGAGTATCAATCGCAGAAAAGACCACTGTGCCCAAATTTTTTTGGATCTGTTGCTCTCTTTGTGGAGCTCCTATCCCCTCCAGGTCTTCCTCTCTCCCCCTTCTTTCATAAGATTCCCTGAACTCTGCCCAAGGTTTGGCTATGTGTCTCAGCATCTCCTTTGATATCTTCTTAGGTAGAGTCTCAGCATCTCCTTCTATACCTTGTTGGGAAGAGTCTTTCAACAGTCCTCTGTGGTAGGTTTCTGTCCTGTTGCCTATTTACTCCCCCTTCCGATGTCCATCCTGTTTGTCTCTCTGAGTGAGGACTGATCATCTTTCTGAGTGAGGAAGGATCATCAGGATCCTCCTTCTTGCTTAGCTTCTTTAGGTGTACAGATTTTAGTATGTTTATCCTATATTATATGTCTAACATACTCTTATAAGTGAGTATATACCATACTTCTGGGATACCTCACTCAGGATGATGTTTTCTAGTTCCCATCATTTGCCTGCAAATTTCACTTCCTGGTTCTTAAGGGAGTGTGATGGCTGCATTTACCTGATTGGAAATTCTTATATTATCCTGTTAGGCATGAATCTTGGGGATTCCAGTAAAATGTGTTTCTAGGAATTAGACCTGATTCTTAGGAATGGAGATGAGCTAGGGCCAGGGAAGGGGGATGAAAAAGTCCACAGATGGGAGGAAAACAGAGTGTTTCACCAGAATCTTCTTAGTTCTCTGGGAATGTACACAGAAAGTAAGGATAGGCCATTATATGTAGCCTATTACTGAGCTGTGTATTAAATTAGATATGGAAGGAGGGAGAATGAAGATCTGAGTTTGCCCACCTTCTTCACTGGCCTATGTGCTTTTCTGTCAGCTCTTGCTGGTGGGTTCCCAGAGAAAACATGCTAAAACTGGTGGTCGTGATTACAGGATGATTCAAGAGGAAGTTGGAGGAGAAAATCTTCATGATCCACTGAAGATGGGAGAGAGAAGAGAGGAAGCCCTCAGCATATGGTCTGCCACAAATACAGAAGTGAGACTGGGGAATTGATCTTGGAGGAATGTAGAAAGAGGAAAAGATACATAGTTAAGCTCCCTAGTTCCCTGGCCTGTGGGACTGGCTGGTCTCTACCTAGAGAATGCCTGGTGATTTGGGGATCTGAGATAGAGCAATGAGTTGGGGGAAAGGAGTCTGGAGGCAAAGATCTGTGTGAGCCCTGCAGATGGGCTCAAGAGGGGAGGAAGGTAGACTGCCACAAGTGATCTGCTACAGAGCTTACAGATGAGACTGGGGGACTAAAGGTGGAGGAGTTTCAGGAGAGGTGAAGATCTGCAGTTAGCCTACCTGCTTCCCTGGCTGGAGTGATCTGAAAGTTCCCCTGAATGCCTGCTGGAGTTAGGGGCAGGAAATAAACAATAAATGGGAAATTTTTGAAGGGTGGGGGGAACCTGTGCTATCCACTGTAGATGGGGGCAGAGAGGTGAAAGGGAGTTCCAACAGGCTGTTTGCTGCAGACTGGGAGTGAGACTGGGAATTGGATTTGAAGGAATAGAGGGAGAGGTGATGGTGTGTAGTTAGTTTGCTTGCTTCCATGGCTAAAGCGGCCTCAAGACACAGTTGTTTTTAAAAAGACATTCTGTTTTTGAGACAGTCTCACAATGCATTTCTGGATGGCCTGGAAATCACTATGTAGACCAGCCTGATCTTGAATACAATCTCCTTGTCAAAAGACCTGCTTGTCTCTACCTCCCAAATGCTGGGATTAAAGATGTGTGTCACCATATCTGTTGAACTAAAACATGTATTTTGTTATTCTCTAAGAAGAAAATTAGTCAATATGAACAAACTGAAAAGATAGAACAGATTTTTTTTTCTCTGACACTTTGAGAATTAGTTGAATGGATGGCTGTGTGTCTGAGCATTGGAGAGTGAGTGGGTGTAAGAATTCTTGGCTCACAAAGAGATATTCTTAGGGATTCGTCATCTCATACCCTTCTTTGTGTTCAGGGGATATTTGAGCTTCTTAGAAATCTTGGAGTTTTAAGAAAATCTGGAGACTAGCTGTATGGATTTTCTGTTCATGTGGCATTAAGTACCACTCAGCACAATTAATGTCACTGTGCACATTTCTCTGGAGTAGTAGAGGAGCAGAGGTTTACAAGAAATCTCTGGGGAAGCTTCTATGGAAGGAAGAGAAAATCTTACTCAGTCTGGAGAGCAGCCGGTCAGGTGATGAAAGCATAGTCACAAGGCATCTGAAGAACAGGGCAAGGTGAAACTGGCAGTTGGGAGAGCACCACACAGGAATCTGGGTGGGAAATGGCAACAGCCTAGATAGAATAGGTGGGATGGTATTGTTTGAAAGAAATAAAGCCATCTGACTGGGCCTCAGAAATACCAAACAGTATATCATAGCTAATCTAGAAGCACTGAAATGAACTAGAAGTTATTTAATGCCAACCATGTATCTTACAGGATGATATACTATGTTTTTAACAAGAAGGAACGATAAGGACATTTTATGTACTTACCTTGACATGAATAAATAATCGTTTCCTCAATGAAAGGAGAATCTATCACAGATTGAGGGAAGGTGTAATTTAACATTCTTTGTTCAAGTAACACAGGATGGCTTCCTTTGGGTCCTACAGAATGCCTTAGTTGGGAATTAAAAAAAAATAACTTTAGCAGAAAATAGAACTGTTTACAATGCTAGAATGCCACAGCTAACACCAGTGGTTTTTATTCTCTAAACGTTTACTCCTAAGAAGCGCAGAGAGTAATATGGTTCCCTAACACTGTTCAGAGGAGTTTAATGATGCACTAAGGACAAATACCAACCATGCTGTTTTATTTTATGTTATATGATTTCAACCACAGGTGTAAAGAAATATGGACCATGTAGAGGTCAGTTTGTTCAGTCTAACAGCTGAAACCAAAATTTCATTATCCCTTCCCAAATACTATTATTGAGGTGAGAAATGTGTTTTCCTTGAATACTGAAGTCAAATGAATCACAGTTTCCCTGGCACCTTCTGTTTCTGATTGTGTGGACAATGTAATTGTGAGAACTGTGCACCTAATACTAAGGGAAACAGTTTCCTCTATCAAAAATTTCTGTTTCATTTAACAGCTGTTCCAAAAACTATGAGTCCTTTGACTTGCCTCCATCCAACAGGCTTAATGGATTAACCAAAGCTTTTTTTTCAGCGTCTGGGCTGTGTATTAACCTCAGCTGGGTATGTGCTCATGTGGCTAGGAACCTCCTTCTGCTCTACGGATGGAGAACTTTTGTCGTAACCCCTTTATGAGGCAGAATTTTATTTTCAAACCTGTTTTACTATATGTTTGCTATAATAATTATGTTGTTCTTAAGTACCGTGCTACAGCATGCTGGAATTGAGTCATGTGTTTGGAAATAGTAGTGGAAATCATTTACAGCTAAAGATGGTAAATGATGATGAGAAAACTTGTAAGCAAAAGTACTCTAAACTCTTCCTTTTGGTAAGAAACAATGAGCTTGTAATAGCAATAGATATGTGTTGTTATAAAGAAGAGAACCCACTTGTAGGGAACTTTTCCTTTCTGGTGTCAAGTTTCTTGCTTTCACAGGCTTCTACTCATAAGCTGGTGAGGTCTGAATTAATATTCTGCAGGGGATTCCCTCAGAAAAGGTTGACATCATCTCTGACATCACAGTTTCTGTTCTTACCAAGATGTTCCTAGTGGGCTCAAATTCTACTTACAGGGTGATGATTTCTTGATAACTTAGGAACTGACTGCCTTGCATTCTCTGCTCATTGTTTCCATTTTTCTAAACTACAAACGGAATCTGATTTGTTCACTGTACCAGGGTTAAGAATTTGAAGTCTAAAATCATGTCCAAAACCCAGTGTGCCCTGATTTTGGTGATACCCACTTCTTAGTTTGCTGGTGCCTCTTCTAGTTGTGTCTTTATGTGAAGGCAAGAGGTCTCTATTTTGTTATAAATCCACTATTATCATTTTGGGAGTCCTGCATATTACCTAATACAACCCTGAGTAACTTCCAGAAGTTCTATCCCACTTTCATCCCATAAGGGCCAAGGTCATCAAGACATGAATTTTACCATAACACCATTGAATTCATAGCATTCTGGTTCTGAGCCTCACATTTTATGTGTGTGTTTAACTCCCATTGAATTATCTCAAAAGTCTTAACTATTTCTAATACCAACTATAAAGTCCAAACTGTAAGTGATGGTACAAAGAAACTGCCAAAGTAGACTTCTCCATGGGTAGAATGAAAGGTTTATTGGGAATCAAAACTGCCAAGGCCATCTCTGGAGTAGGAGCATAGAGAAGAGCAAACACTGCAGAAAAGCAAGATTTCTATAAGGCAGATATGAGGTGAGGATCTGAACAGCTGGGAAACTACATGCTAAGGCCTGAAGTAGTTAACCTTTCATGAAAAGTTAAGTGTGGTTCCTGGAAAGTTAAAGAATGTTCCTGGCACACAGGAACATACCTGAGGAGATCTGCTTTTCTGATAAGCAGAAACACACAGTTTTAGGTTTACTTACCATATAACAATTCTTGTTTACCCAGTCAAAGTTCTTATGTTCAACAAAATGTCACCAAGTACATAATGTGTTACAGAAATGAAGATGAGAGCACTCTGGAGCAATTTGAAACTTAAAGAAGAGGCGAAGCTAGAGGTCAAGAAGTTCGGTCTTTTTTTTTAAAAAAAAAAAACATATCTAAGTAAAAGAGAGTGATGGTTTAGTGACAGAAGAACTGGATGTGGTATGTGTTCAGGTAAATGCCTGGGTGACCAACTTTGAGGTAATTTTCTTGCAGGACCACATAGCAGTGTTACTGAGAGCCATCCCTATGGAAGAAAAAAAATGAGAAAGATAGTAAGATTGGCAAAACGGAGCAGACTGAGGGAGATAGCGACAAGCCATTTAACTGAGAGTATGGTTGAATCCATATCTCCAGACTAATATAGCCATTAACAGGTGACCTAGGTTGTGCAGAGGTCAGATTCACAGAGACTGTGGCCAATATTGCTTTCACATTATCCTTAGAACTGGGTGATAGACAGCTTTTTTCTTCCCTGTAGACTTCCAACCTCTCTTCGAATTCTGCATTTAGAAGGCTTATAACTAGAAATACTTTCCAGGTTCTTGGAGATATAAAACTTCAGCCAGTCTCTTTTTCAGTCTTGCAGTCTAAAAATGTCTTTCTTTGGGAAAGCTGTCATCTTCAACATAGTGAACATTGGCCCCGTGTCTCAGTGCCTCAGATTCTGAGTTTGACTTTGACTGGATCCCTTCACTAAATTCAGATGGCATAGTAACTTTGACCAAGCTCCCCCATCCCTTCTTTGGTATTATTCACTAAGCTCACTCAAGCTAAACACTTCTCCTCTTTCTGTTTCAAAGAATTTGTGCTGAACCTTCATTCTCACTCATTGCACTCTGTCCATCATCACAATAATCTTGAATACTCTTTTTCACTCTCTTGATGTAAGTTTTACTTGACACTTGTCATCAAAGACAAGATTCTTTACCTGACCAACTTAGCCATGAACAAAGCAGTTGCCTTCAACAGTGAACACAGTCTAGGAAATTTATTTAAAATCCTGGAACTGTCCACATTCATAGCAGGTGGTGAATGAGGGCCTTTAGTCTGAAGAGTAGTAAGTGGCTCCCACAGTCTGGTATCTAGTCTAAATAAATTCAGGGGTTTAAGGCAAATTACAACCTATCATTTTGAAACCAAGAGCTTCAGATTGACATATATATATATATATATATATATATATATATATATATATATATATATATATATATATTAAAATGCTTGTACTACATTGCGGTTCTAGAGAATGAACCTAGGGGCTTGTGCAAGCTAAGCATCTACTGTCCCCAATTCACAACTCTAAGTCCTAACTTCCTATGGTGAGAAAAGAAACGATCAACAAATACGTCATCTAATCTATCATTTGTAATTTCTCTTTAAACGTTAGTACTTTTGCAGTTCATTTCTTTTTGTACCCTGGAGTGGTGTTCTTAAGGCCATGTTCTCTGTAGTTCAGTTTAAAGGTCATTTGCTTCTTCTCTCAAATTCTTGACCAAATGTCTTTCTCTATGTCTGATTAAAATTAAAACTAAAATCCAAATATGTGCAGCCAATATAATTTTTTGGAGCAGGTGTGTTTACAGCCAGGTTATTTTCATATGTGTTGTGGTCATACTTTCTCCACATCTTCTAATAAATCTCCCAGAGCTTATAAATGACTTTTATTTTGTTGACTCTTCTTTGACTGCATATTTCATAGACAAGAATGAAATTTGAGTCAAGCTACGTAAGTTAACCGCAAATCCCTGTTTTCATGATGTGTGGGCGAACTACAGCTTTCATGTCATTTGAACACCTGGGTCTATAGAATCTGCATCCAAACAATTGAAATCATGGCAAACTGATTGAATGCCTATGTATCTTGAATGATGTTCACCATTTTCAACTTAGATATTAAAGATTTCCAATACTTCCTTTTTTTTAAAGAGTAGCATAAGTTGAGATATATTTACTGGTCACAAATCACAGCTTCATAAATTAAACAAATACGTGCAGCGCCACAAAATACTGTTATTATGTTAATGAAAAACCACTAACAATATTCAGTTGTTAAGTTGTTAAAGTGCTGTTTCATCTTTTTTGCCAGTTTTTTTTTTTTTTTTAAGTCCTACCCTTCCTACCTCTCTCCCACCTCCCTGCCCTGTTCCTCAGCAATTAGGGCCCCTCTTCCCATCCACCCTAGCTCATCAAGTCCTAAGAGAGCTGAGTGTGCTCTCTTCTTCTGTGGCCTGACAGGGCTGTCCTTCCAGGGGAAAGTAATTGAAAAGCTGACAGCAGAGTTCATGTCAGAGAAAGTTCCTGCTCCACTTATTAGGGACGCACATGTGAAATGAGCTGCTCATCAGCTACATCATTTTAGATGTCCTACGTCGAGTCCATGCAAGGTCCTCGGTTGTTGCTTTAGTCTCAGCATACTCCTCTTGGCCCTTGTTAGCTGGCTCTGTTGATCTTCTTGTGAAACTCCTATTACCTCCAGGTTCTTTTTTGCTCCCCCCCCAACTTTTCCAAAAGGCTCCTTATGCCTTGTCCAATGTTTGGTTGTGAGTCTTAGCATTTGTTTTGATGTACTTCTTGGTGGAACCTCTCAGAGGACAACTCTGCTTGACACTGCAAGCTCAGCAAAGTGTCCTTAATAGTGTTGGGGGTTGGTTCTTTCCCTTTGGGTAGGTTTGCATTGGGCCAGATATTGTTATTTGGACCCTCCCTCCTTCTCTGTTATATCTGCTCTATCTTTATACCTGCAGGTCTTGTAGGCATGGTGAATTTTGAGTAAAAGTTTTTGTGGCTGGGTTGGTGTTTCTCTCCCTCTACAAGGAGAGTTGTCTAGTTATAGTGTGTGCTCTTCTCTCTTTATGGCCCCTGATACTAGAAGTCTCTGCTAGAGTCCCTCTCATATCCCCCCAGGAACCTACCCTGATTTAGGTCTCAAAATTATCAGAGAGATGCTGTTGCCCACAGTTTCTCTTTTCTCTAGAGGCCACTTGTCCTCCCTCCCCCACTCTCTCCAGGTCTGATCTCCACCCTCATATCTCTCTGTGTTTCTTCTCCTACCTTGTTCCCTCTTTTCAACAATTACCTCTGTCTATTCTACTTCTCCTTCTGAGTGAAGATTAAGCACTCTTCCTTGATTCCTCCTTATTACTTATCTTGTTAGGGTCTGTGATTTGTTGTATGTTTATCCTATATTATATGGCTAAAATCCTCTTATAAGTGAGTGTATAACATGTATGTCTTTCTGGGTCTGGGTTACCTCACCTAAGATGATCTTTTCTAGTTTCATCTATTTGCCTGAAAAATTCATAATGACTTTATTTTTAATAGCTGGCTAGTATTCCATTGTTAAAATGCACCACAGTTTCTTTATCCATTCTTCCGATGAGAGACATTTAGATTGTTTACAGTTTCTAGATATTATGATATTAATCAATGAAAAAAATGACCTCATTCTGTTTCCTTCACTTTTAGTTTGGATACCTCAGATATATGTGTCCATTTAAAGTATATATCTTATAAATAGAATGTATCCATAGCTATGTATTGTGCTTGGTTTATTTTTTAATAATCTCTCTTCTGTTTCTTTGATGCTCATTTACATTCATGATTGTTTGGAATCATACTATATCAATAGGCATAGCTTAATTAATTAGTTAATTAATTAGCTTATAATTTATTCATTATATATCTCGACTGAAGCCCCTTCCTCAACTCCCTCCAGGTCCACCTCTCTCCCTCTTCCCCCCATCCCATTCCCCTAGTCCACTAAAAGGGGGAGTTCATTCTCCTGCTCTGGCATCTGCCCATAGCTTAATCAAGTCTCATCAGGACTGCCTGGATCCTTTCCTCTGTGTCCTGGTAATACTGCAAAACTAGGGACAAGTGATCAAAGAGCAGGCAATTGAGTTCATGACAGAGGCAGCCCCTGCTTCCCTTATTCTAGGACCCACAGGGAGACTGAGCTGCCAATTGGCTACATCTGAGCAGGGGTTCTAAGTCTTCTCCGTGCTTGGTCCTTGTTTGATTCATCAGTCTCTGCAGGAAATTCTGGGCTGTTTTTTTTTTTTTTAGTTTTGTTGGTCTACTTGTGGGGCTGCTGTCCCCTCCATCTCCTTCTATCCCTCCTTCTTCCATAAGACTCCTTGCACTCTACCCAAAGTTTGGCTGGAAGTCTCAGCATCTGCTTTTATCCCCTATTGGGTGGAGCCTTTCAGAAGACCCTATATAGTTTATTCTCATCATGTTCCCTCTCTTCCATTGCTTCTGGTGTCTATTCTGTTTGCCATTCTGATTGAGATTTAAGCATCCTCCCTAAGGTCCACCTTATTTTTTAGCTTTAGAACTGTGGTTTTTAGTATGGCTATCTTATATTATAATGCTAATATCCTCTTATAAGTGGAATATATAGCATGCATGTCTTTCTGGTTCTGGGTTATCTCACTCAGGATGATATTTTCTAGTTCAATCCATTTAACTGCAAATTTCATGATTTCCTTGTTTTTAATAGCTGAGTAGTGTTCCATTGTGTAAATGTACCACACTTTCTGTATCCACTCCTCCAATGAAGGACATTTAGGTTGTTTCCAGATTCTGGCTATCACAAATAAAGCTGCTATGAACATAGTTGAGCAACTGTCCATATTGAATGGTGGTGCATCTTTTGGGTATATACTTGGGAATGGTATTTCTGCATCTTGAGATAGCACTATTCCCAAGTTTCTGAGAAAGTATCAAATCAGTAGCCCTTCTGTGTACAAAAGACAAATGATCTGAGAAAAAAATTAGGGACACATTACCCTTCACAATAGACACACACTCTCACACACAAACACACAAACAAACAGAACAAAGCAACAACAACAACAAAAAACATAAAGTATTATGGTATAACTGTAACCAAGCAAGTGAAAGACCTGTATAAAAAAAAAATCAAGTCAACTGAAGAAAGAAATAGAAGAAAATATCAGAAGATGGAAAGATCTCCCATGCTCATGCTTGTCAGGATTAACATAGTAAAAATGGTCATTTTGCCAAGATCAATCTACAGATTCAATGAAATTCCCATCAAATTACCAACACATTTCTTCACATACCTTGAAAGAAAAAATTCTCAACTTCATGTGGAAAAACAAAACAAAACAAACTAACAAGCACAAAATAACTAAAACAATCCTGTACAATAAAAGATCTGGAGGTATCTCCATCCTTGATCTCAAGATGTACTATAGAGCAACAGTAATAAAAAGTACATGGTACTGACATATAAACAGAATGGTGAATCAATGGAATCAAACCAAAGACTCAAAAATAAACCCACACACCTGCAGACACCCGATTTTTGACAAAGATGCCAAAACCATACAATGGAAAAAAGATAGCATCATCAGCAAATGATGCTGGTCTAACTAGATGTGCACATGTAGAAAAATGCACATAGATTCCTATTTATCACCCTGCACAAAACTAAAGTCCAAGTGGATCAAATACCTCACCATAAAACCAGACACATAAAATCTGCTGGAAGAAAAATTGGGGAAAAGCCTCAAAATCATTGACACAGGAGACAACTTTCTGAACAGAACACCAACATCTCAGGCTCTAAGATCAACAATCAACAAATGGGACATCATGAAACTGTAAAGCAAAGGACACTGTCATCATAACAAAACACCAGCCTACAGACTGGGAAAAGATCTTCACCAACCCTATATCTGATGGAGAGCTAATATCCAGAATATATAAAGACCTCTATCTGACAGAGGGCTAAAATTCAAAATATGTGAAGAACTCAAGAAATTAGATACTAACATACCAAATAATCCAATTAAAAAAAATAAGGTACCGAGCTTAGGTCTATTTATTTTTACAGTTATTTGATTTACAGGTCATTTTGGAAGACATTAAAATAATGTCATGAACTGTCTACTCTTACATAATGTTACAGTTGGCATACATATGTAACTACTCTATATAATATATGATTAGGAATGTGGTTTCAGAACATTTCAATTATTTATTACTAGTTTTACCTGCAACTATGAATATGTCTATGAACCATGTTCATGCAGTACCTATGAAGGCCAGAAGGGAGCATCAGATTTTCAGAGACTGCTTACAGCTCCTTGTGATTTGCCATGTGGGTGATGAGAATAGGACTATGGATGAACAACCAATATTCTTAACTAACAAACTGTTTTTTCAGGCCTAGAAAAATAAGTTTTGATACAATACAGTACAATGCAATACAAGCTATATGTTATGTTCTTTTTTTGTATGCTGGTCTATAGGCTTAGATTTAAGCCTATCGCTAATGTTACAGAAATACTACTTGGTTCATAATTAATACTTTATATTTCTTTAAAATTTATTTGACTATTCGAGTAATAATTTGACTTTTCTTCGTAATGAATAAAGTTGAGAATTTTAAAAAAATATTTATGTGGATACCTTCTTCATTTACTTGCCTAATCAATATATTGTGTTTTATTATTTTATTTTATTTTTATCTATGTATTGGTGTGCATGTGTGTGAGTTTAGATGAGTGTATGCCGTATGTATCTGAGTGCCTTCAAAGGATAGAATAAGGCATCATATTTCCTTGCACTGTAGGTTTTTTTTTTTCTTCTGTGAACTTTCAGCATAACTATTGTGATCCTCTAAGCCCTCAACCTCTGAGCCATCTCTTTAAACCCAAATGGATTTTCTTTTACTTTCATTTTCACATTTAAACCCTTACCTTTGCCTGCCCTGTAACTCCTGAATCAATCAGAATGTCCATTATGCAGATCTCCTATTTGTTCTCTGCCATACTCTTTATACCTTTCAGATAATAGATGTTCATTATGTATTGAAGCTACTGGATAGATATCTTTTGTACAGACTTCTTATTTTATTGTAGGACATGTAATCTACTAGTCATTTTTAAGGAGTCTGATAAAGACTTACAAAAATGATATTGTAACTATTTGAGTCAAAATGTCAAGAGGCATTTGCTTAGCATTTATTTTCTGCAGGCTTATAGGAAGAAACTTCAAGTGTTAATTATAGGATGATACTAACTTTCTTTTGGAAAGATACTATCTTTATTTTTAAGTACAATATGAGTTAGATATAGAAGTGCAGCAAATGAGAACTATTGCTTCTGCCTGTAAAAATCCTTTGACTGTGAGAATATTGAGGAACTTTATTTAGGAAGAAACCATATAATCTGAATCTGAATTTATGAAAAAGACTATATTTAAGGCACTTTTCTTTATTAGAACTATGCAAAAGAACAGAGAGCAAATTAGAGTTATCCTGTTTACAAACACAAACATATAGGCTCACATCTATCGTTAAGTACTTGCTCACACTATGCTCTAATTGTTGACATTATAATTGCATTCTGATTTGTGGCTCAAATAAGTTAGTATCTTACTAACTGCCAATTGCAGTAACACTGGATTATACTTAATGTAAAATCCAGCATTTGCCAAATTCAATCTCTGATTAATACTAATGCCAGTTGCACATTTTCAAAGTACAGTACACCTGCACACGCAGTCCTGATGACAGGAACCATGTATTTTTTTCATATCAGTAAGGTTTTTGTTTTCCAAAGATGGAACAGATGTTAACATATATTAACTCACAGTGTATGTATGTGGTACATGCCAGTGCTAAAACATTTTGAACAAACATCTTTGAAAACAATACAGGGAACACTTTTCTCTTTAAAAGAACTCAAAACCTATGGTTGAAGTCATTAACTACCATAGGTTGACCTATTATGAGAATTTAGGTTGGCTGTTCTTTTTATTATTTCTGTCTTGATTCTTACTGTCAGAGAGCTCAGGCAGAAAAAAGAGACATGTTTAGAAAATTATTAAATATATACTCTTTGTTTGATGAAATATTGATAAAGGGAGTGAAAATATATACCTTAGTTAAAATATTTATGTAGTACACACTCTGTTCTGATTTTCACCCTTCCCTCATTTTGTACTCACTGTGACATGAAGGCTGTTGTTATGTGTTCTGTTATAGGTAAGTAAACAGAGAAATCTCCTCTCTGATAAACATCAAATGGGCAATGCAAAGCCTGGTCTCTTGTCTCCACAGGGCTCCTTGTTTCACAGGCTGTTTCCAGAGAATGCTGTAAATATGTGGTAAGTTTCCACTAGAGAACTTATTGTCCAAACTGTTGGAATCTCAGCTGGCTAATAGCTAGCACCTTACGTTACTCAGGTTTCTGTTGCATTGACAAAACATCTGAGGAATACAGGTAAAAAAAAAAAAAAAGTTTGTTTGGATCACAGTTTTAGAAGACTAGATCCATCTTCCTATTGTCATACTGCTTTGGGTCTGAATCAGGACAATGGATTTTGTACTGAAGTTAGAGAGAACTAGCCAGGATTCTATTATCCCCTTCAAAGACAGCATCACTGCCCTAAATACTCACCAGAATCCAGAATCCCTCTCCCCCAACACTAATGTTTCCAACATATCCTGTCCTGGTTAGATATTATCGTCAACTCACCACAACCAAAGTCATTTGAAAAGAGGGAGTCTCAATTTAAGTATTGCCCGGACAAGACTGAGCCATGGCCATATCTGTGGGAAACTGTTTTGACTGATGATTGCTGCGGGAGGCTTCAGCTTGCTGTGCTGGGTGTCACACCTGGGCAGATGATTCTGGGTCTTAGAAAAAAGCTGTCTGAGAGTGAGCCAGAAGGAGCAGGCCAATTATGCTTCATTTCCTGCTTGAATCCTGCCCTTGTTTCCCTTAGTGGTTGATTGTGACTTGGAAGTATAAGATGAAGTTGCTTATCACAGAAACAAAATAGCAAACTCTCTCTCTCTTACCAACTGCAGGCTGGCAAGGGAGACCTCAACATACCAATTTTCAGGAGTATTTAAGACCTGAAAATAATAGTTATCTGCCACAGTCATGTGTTGTCATTCAGTAGCTGTTGGCATTTATATTGATATAATTCTTATAAATGTAAGAGATAAAGATCAACATTTCTGATAACCAGTATACATAAAGAAATGGAAAAAAATAAACAAATGAACAGTTAGCTAGAAAAGTCACCACAGTGCTGTTTCATATATCTAGTTACATAATTTGAAGGCAAATTCCATAGTTTACAGCAATTCTATTTTGTCTCAAAATCTCCAACTATAGGGAGCTGATAGAAGTGAATTGGTAAGGTAAATCTACCACTATGGACCACCCCCTCCTCAAAGAGCAAGTCAATTCAACACAGACCACTCTGGCTAATAGTCAAATAATTTATGGTTATTAATCTGTTTTGTTTTTATGTGGCACAGCTCTCTGCACTCAGCCAGCCTTAGAGGTTGAATTAGTTTTGAAGATCTGAAGCCATAATGGAGAGGCAGACGAATCACAGCCATTGACCAAATTATTCTTGCTATGGTGCAAATAAAGCCACTTGTATGTGGCTTGTCTATCTGTTGTCCATAGTTACTTTTGCACTGTAGCAACAATTTGGGCATTAGCAATATATTGTCTCCAGCCACAAAGGCGTGATATCATCGGGATCTTTACTGAGGCAGTGTGTTGACTATTGATTTACACTCTCACTCATAATTTTGGCATAGTCACTCATACTGAAAATAAGTGTATACACAAACACAGATATATAGGTGTGAATTTCAAAGTCTGGGGCATATCAAGCACACGGAGTCCTTCCTGTGCAACCAGGTACCATCACCATGAAAATATTCACTCATGTGTAATGGTGGAAGGTTCAGAGCTATGTTCTGTGCCTCTCGCCTTATATCCATTATATCTCAAGAATCCTGAACAGGGAAGAATAAAAAATGATTAATTAAAAATAACAAAACTTTCTTTAGGTGTACAGGTTTTAGTACGTTTATCCTATATTATATGTCTATGTGAGTGAGTATATACCGTGTGTGTCTTTCTGCTTCTGGAATAGCTCACGCAGTATGATCTTTTCCAGATCCCACCATTTACCTGCAAATTTCATGATTTCCTTGTTTTTTTAATGCTAAGTAGTATTCCATTGTGTAGATATACCACAATCGTGCATCCATTCCTCCACTGAGGGGCATCCGAGCTGTTTCCAGCTTCTGGCTATTACAAATAAGGATGCTACAAACATGGTTGAGCAAATGTCCTTATTGTGTACTTGAGCCTCTTTGGGGTATATGCCTAGGAGTGGTATAGCTGGATTTTGCGGAAGCACTATTCCTAATTGTCTGAGAAAACCCCAGACTGATTTCCAGAGTGGTTACACAAGTTTACATTCCCACCAGCAGTGGAGGAGGGATCCCCTTCCTCCACAAGCTCTCCAGCATGTGTTGTCTCTTGAGTTTTTGATCTTGGCCATTCTGATGGGTGTAAGGTGAAATCTTAGTGTCGTTTTGATTTGCATTTCCCTGATGGTTAGTGAGGTTGAGCATTTCTTATTATCTGTACACCTAAAGAAACTAATCAAGAGGGCCGACTCTTACTAATATGCTCAATTCCTATCCAGAAAGGCAAAAAGGATGGACATCAGAAGAAGAAAAGGGAACAAGTCAGGAGCCTGACACAGAGGACCCCTGAAAGGCTCTGCCCTGCAGAGTATCAATGCAGATGCTGAGACTTATGGGCAATCTTTTGGCAGGGTGCAGGGAATCTTATGAAAGAAGTGGGAAGCAGTAAGATCTGGAGAGGACAGGAACTCCACAAGGAGAGCAATAGAACCAAAAATTCTGAGCACAGAGGTATTTCCTGAGACTGATACTCCAACCAAGAGCTATGCATGGAAATAACCTAAGACCCCTACACAAATGTAGCCCATGGCAGTTCAATATCCAAGTGGGTTCCATTGTAATATGAACAGGGACTGTCTCTGACATGAACTGATTGGCCTGTTCTTTGATTACCTCCCCCTGAGGGGGAAGCAGCATTACCAGGCCACAGAAGAAGGCAATGCAGTCACTCCTGATGAGACCTAATTGACTAGGATCAGAAGGAAGGAAAAGAAGACCTCCCCTATCAGTGGACTTGGAAAGGGGCATTCATGTAGAGGGTGGAGGAAGGGAGGGATTGGGACAGGAGGAGGGAGGGAACCACAGGGGGAATACAAAGTAAATAAAGTGTAATTAATAAAGAATTTTAAAAAAATAATAACAAAACTAGCAGAACCCCAAGAAGGCAAAATTTTATGGATTTTACACTCCTTGTTTTGAATTTTGAGGTGAATGTAAGCGATGTTTTAATTGTATGAGTCAGATTTCTCCCAAAAAGCAGAATCAATGAGGGATATAAACTGAAGTTTATGATAAGGAATTGACTCTTACTATCATGGAGTCTATAAAGTCTCATGATCTGCCCCCTATAAGCTGAAATCTAGGAAGGCCTGGGATAGAATCTCCTCTCCAATCCTTTAAGAAACAATACAGACTTTGGTATAAACTCTTCTGTAAGAACAGATGGAAACTGATGTTTCAATTCTCCTCAACAGAGATAAAACCAAGACTGTCTTCCTCTTTCTTTCATTTTCCTACCTCAACAAATTGATGGTATCTACACATACAACAGAGGGCTATCTGCCTTGCCAAGTTTACCAATTCCAATGCTATTTTATGTTGGAAGCATCCATACACCATACCTAGAGATAATGTTTAATCACCACTCCTCACCCTTTTTGCTAAGATCAAGTATAGTGTTTGTTCTTGTCAGGTTACTATCTGACATAACCTCTAAGGATGGTACATTAAATGGAGTTTTGGAGCTTCGGAAGTGGTGGGCACTTGTTCTGTCTGTTCCACATGTACACCTAGTATGTAGTATCACCAAGAAAATCCAAACCTCAGGAGATAGTACTGGTTAAATAAATGAAAACAAAACAGAACCAAACAACCAACAAAAAGATGACTTAGACAGCTCTTAGGGCATTTTCTGCCTCAGGCAAGTTACTGACTAACACTTTCATCTAAGACATTCATTATCAGTTCTCACACAATTAAGGATGATTTGTTTCAGCTGTGACGTGTAGTCATCTTCTTTCTTGTCTCAGTATGATAACTGTACTTTGGAGACATAATTATTTAGCCAGTGTTGAGCATCATAGTCACTTGATACAATTGATTAACACGCTGTGATTTCATGTAACTCGTATCTCCCTTATGTTTGCTACTCATGTTTAATTAGATGACTAGATTTCTCATTGCATGCTGAATTAACATGTTTTATGTTAGTAAAAATAGATCATGAAAACACATTTAAAAATAAAATAAAACTAGCCTATTTAAATAACTTTTATTTATAAGTTACACTTAACAAAAAATTTGCATTTCTCTTTTCTATTTAACTGGTGAATTAAAACTGTGTAAACTATATTTTACAACAGATATAAAATAATTCTAGCACAGTTATATTGTGTTTACATTGAAATTTACATTTTTGATGAAAACATATTTATATCTAAAACCCTTTAAGTAAACTTACAATTTATTTTGAGTTATCTAATTAATTACTATAAATATTAAAATTTGGGATGTAGTAATGTTGCTGAAATGAACTTAAATTGGAAAATAATACATAATAATATTCCTAGTCTCACATCAACCATCTCATCACCATTCTTCTAAGAGTATAATATACAGATATAATAAATATTAATTAAATTTTGTTTTTTATTTTTAGACATTTATTTTTATTTTATATGTATTGGTGTTTGATAATGTGTACGGATTTCTCCTGGCATTCAGAAGAGGCATTCTGTATTTCCTAAAACTGGAGATACGGATGGTTCTAAGCCAAGATTTGGGTTCTGGGAACCAAACCCTCATTCTCTGGAAGATCAACTAAGGCTCTTAACTCCTGGGCCATCTCTCTAGCCCCTGAAGTTATGTGTACTTTTTATTTGGATGGTATATTTGCCAATCTTTGAGAATACAGGCACTCATCAGCTTGGGCTCACTTTGTTTCATGTCAGCAGATCATAACAGATCATAATAATAATAAAGAATTTTATTATTTTATTTTTATTAATTACAATTTATTCACTTTGATCCCAGCTGTAGCTTCCTCCCCAATCCCTTCCCAATCTCACCCTGCCTCCCTCTTCTTCTCCTATGCCTCCTCTCCAGTCCAGTGATATGGGAGGTCCTCCTCCCCTTCCATCTGACCCTAGTTTATCAGTTCTCATCAAGACTGGGTTCTTTGTCTTCCTCTGTGGACTGGTAAGGCTGCTCCCCCTTCAGGTGGAGGTGAGCAAAGAGGCAGCCCATGAATTCATGTCAGAGACAGTCCCTCCCTGTTTCTATTACTGGGGAACTCTCTTGAACACTGAGTTGCCATGGGCTAGTTCTGTGCAGGGGTTCAAAGTTATCTCAATGCATAGTCCTTGTTTGGAGTATCAGTCTCAGAAAAGACCCCTGTGCCCAGAATTTTTGGCTCTGTTGCTCTACTTGTGGAACTCCTGTTCCCTCCAGGTCTTTCTATTTCCCCCTTTTTTCGTAAGATTCTCTGCACTTGCAAAAAGTTTGGCTATGAATCTCAACATATGTTATGATACCCTACTGGGTAGATTCTTTCAGAATCCCTCTGTGATAGGCTCCTGTCCTGTTCACTGTTTTCTTCCTCTTCTGATATCCATCTTGTTTGCCTTTCTGAATGAAGATTGAGCATCTAGTGCTACTTCAAGATCCAGATTTACCACTGCTAGGCATATATCCAAAAGATGCTGTCAAAGCTGATGCTGAGCCTGATGGCCAACTGATGGGCAGAGTGAATGGAATTTTATGTAAGAAGTGGGAAATAGTAAGAACTGGAGGGGACGGGAACTCCACAAGGAGAGCAACAGAACAAGATAATTTGAACACAGGGAACTTCCCAGAGACTCATACTCCAACCAAGGACTATTCGTGGAGATAACCTAGAACCCCTGCACAGATGTAGCCCATGGCAGTTGAGTGTCCAAGTGGGTTACATAGTAATGGGAAGAGGGACTGCCTCTGACATAATCTGATTGGCCTGCTCATTGATCACCTCCCCCTGAGGGGGGAGCAGCCTTACCAGGCCACAGTAGAGGACAATGCAGCCACTTTTGATGAGAACTGATAGACTAAGATCAGAAAGGAGAGGAGAACCTCCCCTATCAGTGGACTTGGTGAGGGGCATGCATGCAGAAAGGGGAAGGAGGGTGGGATCAGGAGGGGAGGAGGGAGGGGCTTATGGGGGATACAAAATGAATAAAGTGTAATTAATAAAAAATTTTAAAAAAAAGATGCTCAAGTATACAACAAGGATTTTTGCTCAACCATGTTCATAGCAGCTTTATTTGTAATAGCCAGAATCTGGAAACAATCCAGAGGTCCCTCAGTTGAAGAATGGATACAGAAATTGTGGTATGTTTATACAATGGAATACTACTCTGCAATTAAAAACAAAGAAATCATGAAATTAGCAGGCAATGGTGGGATCTAGAAATGATTGTCGTGCATGAGGTATCCCAGAAGCAGAGAGACACCCATGGTACATACTCATAAGTGGATATCAAACATATAATATAAGATAATCATAATAAATTCTATACACCTAAGGAAGCTAATCAAGAAGGAGTACCCTGGTAAGATGCTCAAACTTCATTATCAGACTTTCTGAAATTCCTTTGTCAGTCATCATAAAAGTTAGGGAAGGGGCTATCTACAGGAATGGATAAAATTACCGCACCGCTCATTATTCTCAGCTGTTTGAGGCTTCCTTATATGAGTAACCTAACCTCTTGAGGTCTTATCTCTATGGAGTATTATCATCATACTCTTCATAAGATGACTGCTGCTAATACAAATGTTTATGAGAGTGGAGCAGGACTGGCTAAGGCTCATGCTATCTTCTTCCTGCTATGTCAACACATCCTTCAAACTTCAAGGAGAATGTGGTAAATTTGACTCATTCAGTGCTACACTTAAACCCAGTATATAGATGCTGAAACTGAGACTCAGAAGATTGTGCCCATTGAATAACACAGCGAATGATGGCTATTTGGCTCACATCCACTAACCATAAAGATAATAATGATACAAAGGATGCATAGACTTTGGAGTCAGAGTTCTGATTTAAGACCACCTCAACTAAAGACTAAATCAGATGACTTTGAAAATTTCAAACTCAGATTTCCAGTTTTATCATTTGTTGATTAATTTTTGTAAGAATTCTTCCTTTAATGTATCAGTATTGAAGCAGAATAAATTATCAAATATATATGTATATAATTTTTATGACTTTCAGCCTTATGACTCTCAATTAGACATATCTATTAAATTCAAACTAAACTTTTAATTTGTAGTTATCTTTCATTTTTTTCTTTTTCCTTTTTGTTTGTTTTCTTGAGACAGGGTTTCTCTGTGTTGATTGGCTGTCCTGAACTTGTTTTGTAGACCAGACTAGCCTCAAACTCAGAGATCCTTCTGTCTTTACCTCACCAAGTACTAAAATTGCAGGCATGTACCATCTGGGTCGAGCAGTAAATTTCTTTTAAGTGAGATGAAAATCCATGTACAGCACAATGACACTAACATAACAATATGTACAGCTTTGAATGAGTCAGAAAAATGAAACCTTGTGCAATAGGAATCATTTCTTTTCTCTACTCTCCATGGCCATAGTGGATACTGAAGTCATTTTGTGTTCTAAGTTTAAGGAAATAAAGTTTGAAATAAATGCCCTCAACCTACTTTATTTGGTACAGCAATTTATATCCACATAGGACATAGTTTTTAGTGGTAGCTTTTCTCATGGAACAGTTCAAACAGCCCTAGAGTAGAAGAATATCCCATGGACTTTTCTCGGCAGCTATGCCCTTTCATAAACTCATTTCCCTGCCATGTCTCCCACTTGCCTTTCTTCATTTTCTAAGGTTGGCCTTGCCTCAATATGACCTAGACTTACATTTACTGGATCTCACACTCACACAAAAGCATTCTGCATCTCTGTGTGCCAGGTTGGTAGCCAGATCTACATCATCCATTTAAACATATAAGCTAGAGTTTTCTGAGCCTTCTCTTGCTAGAGTAGCATTTTACACACCTGCACTTTTCCTTTAGTTTTTCAGACATACCTAGATTTTGCCAGCCCTGGCATTTTTCAGTAACAATATATTTTTCTGACAGTGCCATTGAAAGAAAGTAAAGCTTAACACCTTTCAACTCTGATATTGCCTTTGGCTCTCACACAGGCAGCTGTCATTATAGCTTCTATTTTGGGGTTTGGGGATGCACAGAGTTTGGAAGACTGTACTTTGCCAGAAATCAACACAAATCATATTCTGTCATTCTTCTGCCTGCTACCCAACAATAGTTTCTATCATGCTCATATTCTTTGGCTTATTTTAAATGCAGTAGCCTGCCTGAGTGGAACTCCTTGCTCCTTCAACATCTAATACCCATAGTCTCCTCTTTGTTCTATCCACAGTGACCCACAGTGACCCACGGTGACCCAGTTTTACTTCCACCCAGAATAGATTGCTGTTTCAAATTTTATGCTGTTTTCGGTCAAGAATGCTTCCCTGACTTCATGCAACTGCTCATGCATGTTTCTCAGCCTTTTATATAAACATCACATCCTTGAGAGAGTTTTGATGAATTCCTAACCTACCTTAAGTACAGAGATACTTAAGGAGTTATGTGTTGGTTGTTTCTTAATCTTGTTTTAGAAGTCATATTCCATGGCTATAACAAACTTCTAAATATGTTTTTTTTAAATTTTACATTCCAAAGGATAATAGGGTCTGATTTATTGTGAAAACACAGATTTTTAGTTGATCATTATTTTATTTCTACATCCAAAATTTCAATCAGTAATGTATTGAGTCTCACAAGATAGTATTTTACTTTAATATTCAATTGGGTATGAGAAACGCGTGTCACATCTTTTGCTAGTGTTTTAATCTAGACACATCAGTCTTATGTGTTAGGACAGTTGTATAACCAGTACCAGCTAAGTAAGTGAAAGTGATCCTGTATCTTTTTTTTTTTTTTGCAGGTGATATTCTTCTGTCTTTTCAAGTTAGGTATCATCACACTAGAGGGTATAATCTGATGTGGATATAAAGTCATGACACTGAACACAAAGGTCATAGAGGATGTTGAGAACACAGTGAACTTAGTAGAGGTGAGGAGATAATTATTTGTGGTTAAGATGGATATTGTGGCATAAACTTACCTAGCAGAGTGAAAGAAATGAGGTTAAGAGGATAGTAAGAGTCAGACTCAGCTTCAGTTGTTCTAACTGAGCCACTAACGGGCATTTTCCAAATATGCATTTGTATGCATGCTTCTTGGCGATATTTGTAAATATTGGGGAGAGGAAGTTTGCATTACATTCTATCTTAACACAGATTCCTGCAGCCATTTGTCCTGTCTCAAAATGCAGAATGAAATGTATATTTTTCCCACTCCACCCAAAGCTTGGCTTGATGATGATGGATGTTGATGTTTCCACACTCATACTCATCATCTTTGTAACTTAAATAGCTGACAATGCTTATACTTTTGTATTTCAGAATTGTACTAAGAATAAGTATAAGTAAATCCCCTTTTCTTACAAAAACAAATCATACTTCAATAATGACAGACAACTAAATTTAATGAATTATAACAAACTATAATAATGTTAAATATTTTCTTATAGATTTTTTGAATCATGACAAGTTATATTATTTTATTTATGAATTATAACAAAATCTTAATTAATATAGAATGGGTAAAACCTGACTTAGGACTTAGTGTATAGAGGTTTTATGAGCATTTCAACTACCTCACCCTTTTATTTCCAGACTCAGTAGCATTCAAGTTCCCTCATCTCTAGCCTTCTTCTGGAGAATACCACCAAGATGTACATAGGGAGCTTTTATTCCTGAGCGAGGATTCCAAACTCAATCCACCCCAGGAGCTTCCCTAGGAAGCCATTTGTACACTGCCTGACCCTTTCTAATATTCACTCTCAAGAAATGTGCAAAGTGAGAACCCAGTTCACAACCAGGTCCTTTACCATCACATGGTGGTCTGGACGCTTATTGTCATAAAGGTCATATCAACTTAGGGTGAAGTCTCTCACAGCTTCTGCCACGTAATGTATTCAGCATGCTTTTCCGTGCTTTAAAAATGCTTGGGTAACATGGAGTCTCATTCATCTTCATGCCTGTTAGTCATTCTTGCTCCTCTTAGCAGGTAATGGCAGATGATGGAAGGAGAGAGGCTGTGGAGTTAGTCACAACTTGATATGAGCCTCAGCACTTTGTTTTTTCCCCTTCACTTCTTGGATTATATATTATTATAGTATATTACGTTACATTACATTACATTATATTAATATACATATGTGAACAAATTTTTTAAATTAGTGTTTATTGAAAAAGACCTTAATAATAAGTGAGGTATTTCATTTTATGAAAGTTTGATCTGTATTTTTCTCCTGGATACTCTCACTTGATTTTACTTGATTCACATTATTTTATTTCCATTGTGGCTTTGACTCGAAATTGCAATTTGCGTCTTTTTGTTGCTACTCTACTTAGCCAACTCATTTAATAAGTTCTAGATTTTCTTGTTAAAATATTTATAGTGAGTTGAGCTAGGGTGACAGCTCCAACAAGAAAGAGCTTATCCCGAAAGCATGGGTGCATACACAGTGCCCACGCATACAAGCCAAGCATGGTGTGGGTAACTGTAGTTCCAGAGGAGATGGAGTCAGGAGGATGCGACCCAGGGCCTGCCTATCCACCCAGTCTAACTGAATAGGCAAGGTCCATGAGAGACACTACAAAAAGTGAAGTGGAAAATGATGGAAGAAGCCATCAGTGTTGATGTCTAGCCTCCACAAACACACAGAAAAACATGTAGCACACCACAGAGACAATTTTCACTAAATATAGCACATGTGTGAATGGATCAACAGCCCACAGTGTCTGGCCTCTGTGGACACCTGAATGTATGTGGTATTGATGCTAACAGGCACGCACATACATAAAGTGAAAATATTTAACACACATGCATACATACATATATACAGACATGCAGAGTGTGTGAGAAAGAGAAAGGCAGACAGGCATGCATGAGAAAGCATGAAAGAAATTAAAATAAATACGTGACATAATAAATGTGTGTACATGCATCTCTATATAGGATCAAATTGAGTAAAGTGAAGACACTCACTTTAGTCTATAAATACTGCCTACCACCAAAGAATTTTACACTCAAAGATGTCTATATTCACTTTTCTGTTTATCTTCTTTACATTCATGTATTCATTCATTCATTCAAAAATATATAAAATAATTATCAAAAATCTTGTGTTTGCCAGTGCTGTGGCTGATATTCTGAATGAAAACATCACTGCCACTTCACAACATAAGATTAAAGCATTTAGATTTAATGAAAAGCATGACATTACACTGGGATGTTCCTGTCTTTACAACTGGTGAATAAAACTCTGAAGAAATATATTGAGGGCGTAAGCTAATTCCCTCTTAAGTTGTGGGTTCTGATTAATGAATGAGATGATATTTGAATGGGTGGAAAAATTAATGAACTGCTTCTTAGATATGAGGAATATGCAAACTTTGATTATAATAGCATGCTTCAAAAACAACATAGACCATATTTGTGAGAAGTGAATATCTCTGAGAAATGATTTAGAGGCTAGATTAACAAGAATTTAAATAATGAAGTAAGAGAGAGAGCAATAAAGAATGAACCACAGGTTTGGAAGTGAAAGCTATGTTCTGTGACAGGAGTTCCAAAACAACAACAACAATAAGAAAAAGCAAAAAACTTTTTTTTTACAATTATGCTAAATTTAGTTACATAAGGATTGCCTTTGAGTACTCTTCAGGCATCCAAACAGAGAAAGATAGTTGAAGTTGGATATATGACAACAAAAACAAATTGGGATTCTTGAGATAAGTATATATATTTCCTAGAAAGCTAGAAAAAAAATTCTGGCTTACTGATTAAGAGGACCTGGTGATTTTCCAGAGGATTTCGATTTGAGTTTCAGAACCCACATAGTCACACAACTGTATGTGCCTATAACCCCAATGGGTCCAATGTCTTCATCTGGCTCCCATGGGTGCTGCTGCATGCAGCTTCTTTATAAACATGCATGCACAAAAAATATCCGTACACATAATTTTATTTTTTGTTTTCTTAAAAAACTGATGGCATGAGAAACTGTTTTAAAATAAACTACTAGAAATACTGTCTACTTATCTAGAAAAATACAGAAGGAATGGACCAGTAAAGTATAAAGTAGGATGGTTGGTAAATACAGGAAGGAATCTTTATGGCTTTGAAGTGAGAAGATCTCCTTACTGGAGGAGTATCTGTCATAT
The DNA here is from genome assembly GCF_907164565.1 of Psammomys obesus. Lineage (NCBI taxonomy): Eukaryota > Metazoa > Chordata > Mammalia > Rodentia > Muridae > Psammomys > Psammomys obesus. The sequence continues at coordinate 23,388,566 of NW_026596051.1, read as the reverse complement.
GCTTGAAATACCCTGATGTCAAGATGAACTTGGGGCTACTATGAAACTGTAATTAAGAGCATGGGGATTCTTATAGACCACAAGGAGTAAAGTTCAAGATCAGTGAAAGGAAAGAACTGGTGGTGTATAAATGGTCCTATTAATGTCCTAGAGGCAATAACAGTGCTGAGATTAAGGACGGGTTGTGAGAAAGTATCCAAGGTGCCCAGGCAAGAAAGAGGGAGAGAGAGAGAGAGAGAGAGAGAGAGAGAGAGAGAGAGAGAGAGAGA
>NW_026596051.1:23378920-23388287 GCF_907164565.1 Psammomys obesus | reverse complement strand
AGAGAGAGAGAGAGAGAGAGAGAGAGAGAGAGAGAGAGAGAGAGAGAAAAGCAAAGAAAGAAATGGAGGAAGTTAGGAAGGAAAGAAGGAAAAAAGAAAAAAGAAAGAAAAAATACTACACATAAATGAAACCAATGACTCGATACTAACTACCAATTCATAACCAGAAAATTTCTTACATGGCTTTATTATTATTGTTTTATTTATTATAACAGCATAAATAAATAGAACACAGCTATCATAAATTAAAAAAAAAGAATGGACTTATCACTCAGAGTAGAACAAGTCGGTATAGCTTCACAGGCCGCCTGCATCCCCAGGAACATGGGGATTTGACCCATTTTCCAACATTCTAAGCATTAGTTTCCTTACATAAAAAATGCACCACGTGAATGACAAACTCTTGAGTTATAAAAAATTTTAAATCACATGGATATTAACAATTATATTTTAACATGAAGGTATGATGTATGTGCTGTTATTGTTATCTAAGTTTGTTCACAGAACCTTTATATCTCCATTGTGAATTTCTAAAGAAAGGGAGCAGGGGTCATATCTAACATGAAGTCAGAGTGTGGTTTTTGTTCCATTAGGATTCATATAACCTGCATTACACCCTGATCCTGAGAGATGAAGCTGGGTGTCATAGTTGAATATTTGTAGATGAAGAGCTGCAAAGACAAATGTTCTTGGTTGGGTCTGAGACTGTCCTAAAGGAACAGTTCCAGACCCTCTGAAAGCATATGCAGCTTTATTAGTAAGAATTGTGTGAATGTGATAAAATAGGCACACAAGGGCTGGAGAGATGGCTCAGAGGTTAAGAGCACTGGCTTCTCTTACAGAGGTCCTGGATCCAATACCCAGCAAATACATGGTGGCTCACAGCCATCTATAATGAGATCTGGTGCTCTCTTCTGGCATGTAGGTGTACATGCAGGCAGAACACGGTATACATAATAAATAAATAAATGTTTAAAATAAAAACCTCAGTTATGTTATGTAAAAATATTAAAAAAAGAAATATGCACACAAACACATAGACACACACATACACAGAGACACACAGACATACACACAACACCAAATAGAACACTGTATCTTACCACAGCCACAGGTTTAGACTATTTAGTTCTACTCATTAACATTTCTAACATATTTTTAAATAAATTTTATTTTTTAATATTAATTCCAGTTTATTTACTTTGTATTCCAGCTGTAGCCTCCTCCCTCATTCCCTCCCAATTCCACCCTCCCTCTCTCATCTCCTCCCTGCCCCTCTCTAAGTCCACTGATAGAGGAGGTCCTCCTCCACTTCCATCTGACTCTAGCTTATTAGGTTTCATCAGGATTGGCTGCAATGTCCTCCTCAGTGGACTAGCAAGGCTGCTCCTCACTCCTGGAGAGGAGGTGGAATAGCCAGCCACTGAGTTCATGTCAAAGACAGTCCCCATTCCCCTAGCTAAGGAGAACCCACTTGGATACTTGAGCTGCCATGGGCTATGTCTGAGCAGAGGTTCTAGGTTATATCCATGCATGGTCCTTGGTTGGAGAATAAGTCTCTGAAAAGAACCCTGTGCCCGGATATATTTGGTCTTTGTGGAGTTCCTGTCCTTTCCAGGTCTTACTCCCCCTTCATTCATATGATTCCCTATACTGTGTGAAAGGTTTGGTAATTAGTCTCAGCATCGAATTTGATACACTGCTAGGTAGAGCCTTTCAGAGGTCCTCTATGGTAGGCTTCTGTCCTGTTTCTTGTTTTCTCCTACTTCCAATGTCCATCCCATTTGTCTTTCTGAGTGAGGATTGATTGTCTTACCCAGGGTCCTTCTTCTTGTTTATCTTCTTTAGGTGTACAGATTTTAGTTTGTTTATCCTATCTTATAGGTCTAGTATCCACTTATATGTGAGTATATACCAGGTGTGTCTTTCGGCTTCTGCGATACTTCACTCAGGATGATATTTTCTAGATCCCAACATTTGCCTGCAAATTCCATGATTCAATAAATTGGACCTCATGAAACTGTAAATTAGAAGACACTGTTAGAACAAAACAACAGCCTACAAACTAGGACAGGATCTTCACCAACCCAAATATGACAGAGGGCTGATATCAAGAATATGTAAAGAACTCAAGAAGTTAAAAAGCAACAAATCAAGTAATCCAATTGAAAAAATGGGATATGAAGTTAAACAGAGAATTATCTAAAGAGGAATATAGAATGGAAGAGAAATACATACAGAAATGTTCCACATCCTTAGCCATCAGGGAGATGAAAATCAAAATCCTGAGATTTCACCTTACACCCATCAGAATAGATAAGACCAAAAACTCAACTGACAACACATGTTGCAGAGGTTGTAGAGAAAGGGGAACCATCATCCATTGCTGGTGGGAATGTAAACTTGTACAACCACTCTGGAAATCAATCTGGTGCTTTCTCAGACAACTAGGAATAGTGCTTCCTCAAGATCCAGCCATACCACTCCTAGGCATATATCCAAAAGAGCCTCAAGTACACAAAAAAGACATTTGCTCAACCATGCTTGTAGCAGTTTTATTTGTAATAGCCAGAAGCTGGAAATAGCCCAGATGCCCCTCAACTGAAGAATGTATGCAGAAACTGTGGTACATCTACACAATGGTGTATTACTCAGCAATGAAAAATAAGGAAATTATGAAATTTTCAGGTAAATGTTGGGAACTGGAAGGGATCATCCTGAGAGAGCTGTGTCAGAAACAGAAAGACACACACAGTATATACTTACTCATATAGGCATATAATTTGGATTAAACCTACTAAAATCTGTACATCTGAAGACACTAATCAAGAGGGAAGACGCTGACTAAAATGCTCAATCCTATCCAGAAAGGTAAAGAGGATGGACATGAGAAGAAGAAGAAAACAGGAAACAAGTTAGGAACCTGCCACAAAGGACCTCTGAAAGGCTCTGCACTGCAGAGTATCAAAGCAGATTATGAAACTTATGGCCAACCATTGGGCAGAGTGCATGGAATCTTATGAAAGAAGTGGGAAATAGTAATATCTGGAGAGGACAGGAACCCCACAAGGAGAGCAACAGAACCAGAAAATTTGAAAACAGGGGTCTTTCCAGAGACACTCCAACCAAGTAGCATGCATGGAGATAACTTAGAACCCCTGCACAGCTGTAGCCCATGGCAGTTCAGTGTCCAAGTGGGTTCCATAGTAATGGGAAGTAGGACTGCCTCTGACATAAACTGATTGGCCTGCTCTTTGATCACCTCCCCCTGAGGGGGGAACAGCCTTAACAGGCCACAGAAGATGACAATGCAGCCACTCCTGATGAGATCTGATAGACTAAGTTCAGAAGGAAGGAGAGGGGGACCTCTCTTATCAGTATTCTTGGGGAGAGGCATGTGTGAAGTAGGGGGAGGGAAGGTGGGATTGGGAGGTGAGGAAGTGATGGGTAATGGGGGTATACAAAGTGAATAAAGTGTAATTAATAAAAGTTTAAAATATAATTACATAATTCATTATTACATTCTATGTCATAATATAAATACTAAATTTCAAGTAAGATTTCTGGCTTGCATGTAAAATTCTTACACAAAAGATCATTGAAGCCCGTTCTTCTCAGGTGTACAGGCATCTAAAATTATGTCAGCTTTTCAGCCCAGAGAATTGATAGCTATTCCCTGGAAATTTATGACATTTCGAAATTGCCAGGCTCATTGGCAGGTCTCTCTGGTGACTAGCCACAGTTCTCCAGGCAATATCCTCTGTAAGTGTCCTTGAGAACTAAAGCAAAGGTCTTTAGGTATAATGGGAATGAGATTAAAAGGTTTCATAGGTATTCGGTGACATAACAATCATCTTCAGAATTCTGGATAAAGCTGTCTTTAAAAACAAATGTTGTGAGGTCCCATTTATTGATTGTTGATCTTAGAGCCTGTGCTGTTGGTGTTCTGTTCAGGAAGTTGTCTCCTGTGCCAATGAGCTCAAGGCTCTTCCCCATGTTTTCTTCTAATAGATTTAGTGTATCTGGTTTTATGTTGAGGTCTTTGATCCACTTGGACTTTAACATTGTGCAGGGATACAAATATGGGTCTATTTGCATTTTTCCACATGTAGACATCCAGTTAGACCAGCACCATTTGTTGAAGATGCTGTCTTTTTTTCTGTTCTGTGGTTTTTGGCTTCTTTGTCAAAAATTAAGTTTTCCATAGGTGTGTGGGTTTATTTTTGGGTCTTCTATTTGATTCCATTGATACATCAATCTGTTTCTATGCCAGGATTATGCCATTTTATTACTGTTGCTCTATATTACAGCTTGAGATCAGGGATGGAGATACCTCCAGAAGATCTTCTATTGTACAGGATTGTTTTTGCTATTCTGGGTTTTCCATTTTTCCATATGAAACAGAATTGTTCTTTCAATGTCTGTAAATATAGTGTGTTAGTATTTTGATGGAAATTGCTTTGAATCTGTAGATTGTGTTTGGTGGGATCATTTTAACTATGTTAATTCTATTGATCCGTGAGCTTGGAATATCTTTCCATCTTCTTCAATTTCTTTCTTTAGAGACTTGAAGTTTTTTCCATATAGGTCTTTCACTTGCTTGGTTAGAGTTACACATTGGCTGCTCAGTTTCCAAGTGGTTTTCCTAGTAAGAGGTACAGGAGCTGTCTCTGATATAAACTTAGTGGCCAGATATTTGATCGCTCCCCCTGGGGGGGGGGTGTGCAGCCTTGCCAGACCACAGAGGAAGACAATTCAACCAGCCTTGATGAGACCTGATAGGCTAGGGTCAGATAGAAAGGAGGTAGGTCATTCCCCTATCAGGGTACTATGGATAGGACATAGGGGGAGAAATTTATTTACTTTACATCACATTCTGAACTTCATTTCCTTCTTCTCCTTTCAGGCTCTTCCTCTCCTCTCCCCACCCTTCTGCCTTTGCCCTGCTCTCTATCTTTCTTCTCAGAGAAAGAAAGATATCTCATGGACATCCACCCTTCTTGGCATATCAAGTAGGACTGGGTGTATCTTCTGTTGAGGCTAGACAGTCTGTGTAGTTTGGGGAACGAAATGCAAATGCAGGGAACAGTTTGCAACAGCCCATTTTCCTAATGTTAGAAGTTCCACATGAGGAGAAAGCTACAGAAGGCTTTCTTTCCTGCTTCCAAACTGTGGAACTGAGTTCTGATAATGGTAGTGGAAGCTCAGAAGAACAGATGATGTTGTCTAGAATGGGCTGGCTAGGTCTTAGTGGTTCTCCTTTGATTGCTTCCCTGTTTGGCCAATCATATGTGTAATCTGGGCCAGAAAGGGTCCTGTTTACTTGTCAGCTTTTCTCCTATATGAATGAACATAAACCACTTGAGGCAGAATGGTTTAGAGGTTTCAGCACAGTTTTGACCCCCTTGATTTTAGGCCAGTGGTGAGATATTGCATCATGGCATCAGAAACATGTAAAGGAAGCTCTTCATTTCATGGTTGCCATGAAGCAGAGAGCAAGAAAGAGGATAGGGTCCAGTCCAACCTGTAAAGCCACATCCTTGGTGACTTCTGTCTGAGAAGTTTCCAGTATATTTTAGAAATAGCAGCACCAAGAGTTGAACATATGAGCATATGCAGAACATTTCATATTCATACCTTAACACTCCCCTCTTCCTTCTGGAATTCCTTTAAACTACAGAGCTCTCTCTGTTGTAAAATTACAACCTGAAAAGAATCAGGGCAGACCGACATTTCCAAGTGAACTCAGAAGACTTCAAACATCTTCTAAACTTGTCTTTGTCTCCATGGAGACATCTATACTTATTGTGTACTTTGTGTTTGTATGTGGATGTTCAGTCATATTCTGTTCCTCTGGGAAAGATCAATTTTAGTGTCTGTGTGTGTTGAGGAAGGCTGTAATTAGTGAAATCTCATTAGCATTGAACATTTCTCTAGTGATTATGATACCATCTATTTCTAGATCTTTGTTTTCTCACTTATAAGTAGTGTTATAATATATATAGCTCTCTGTTGCATGGTATTTTCTAGGGTGTTCACTGGTAGAAATCAGTAGTGTGCCATTCTACAACAGGTTAAGATCATTATGGACATGTTGAGTCATTTCTGGATACCATTATAAGTTATATTGTCATATTTATGTGCTGTTAGTAATTTGTGCTCAAGAGACTTCAGTTGAGTACTTCTGCATGGTCCTCTGTTATTTCCTACAGCTATCTGAGTGCTACCAACTCCTCTGCTACATTAAAGTTCTCACCAAGGTAGAAGCCCTGGTCTTCTTCGCCAGTGCTCTGTTGACAGTGTCTGTAACTGTGTTTGACCCACAATTACTAAAAGCATAATTGACAGAGAGGACAATATTGTAACGTAGGTGGAGTGGGGCTTGTCCTTCATACTTCAATGGAAAGGAAGCTAATCCCCAAAAAGCTTTGTGATTTTCTGAAAACTGTACAGATAGAAATTCCCTCCAAGATCTACCAGTATATTATGAAGATTTTGGTAAATGGTAACACATCTTGATTTGAGAGTACAGTAGAAAAGGCACATTTGCAGTATTGGAACTTGGATTGCAATAGGGCAACTGAGAGTTGAAGATGATATAAGTGACATATTTGGACTTTATAATTTAGGCATTAAAATAACTTCTATTCACTGAAATAGTTAAAGCATATCATGCTTTATTTGTTGGAAAGAACTGCAGGAATCTACACAATATAGAACATGTTACTTCTCAACCTACTTATTTCCACCATGATCCATACACAAAAATGATGTTTGACATGAGACCTTGACTCTAATAAGGAAGTCAGAAATCCCTTTCTAAAGAGATTTTTTGTTTTTATGTGTATGAGTGGTCTGACTGCATGTGTGCCTGTGAATCAGAAGTGTAGAGCAGCCCTGGATTCTAGAAGAACAAATCAGATAACCTGTAACTGCTGTCACAGACTGTTCTGAGGTAGAATGTGGGTGCTGGGAATTCTATCTGGGTTCTCTAAAGGAACAACCAGTATTCCCTACTGCTAAGTTGTAGACTTCTTGTAAAAGCGATTTTTTCTGAAAAATAACAGAACTTCTATCGGAAAAAAAAAATTATCTTTCAAACTTAACATTTTAAAAATGTCATTCTTGACCATTCTTCCTTTACACCTATGTCCTGACCCTACCTTACATATACTTTAACTTCATAAGAAGACTATTTCACTGTAAAGTTCTTACTTTGTTTTGGCTGTTATATTTTTCTCTTCGTGGAGTCTAGCTTGTTTCTTCATCATAGTTGTATCCTCATACATGTGGCTAAAGCTTTGTTATCATTTCACATCCAAGAACTGGATATATTCTTCTTTGCAGATAAGGCAATGCCATAATGACACGTGACACTGGTGATGCCCAGAAACAAAAAAACAAAAACAAAAACAAAAAATGTCTTCATCAAGCTTTCAATCATGTGGTATCTTTAGCTTTTGTAATGTGTTGTATTAAAAATTCAATTTTTTTCTGAAATTTATCTTACTTCAGGATAATAGATCCAGGTCTGATATTTAAGATAAGCTTTCAAAACACTTCAGAATTATGTCATACATTAATATACATATTTTTATCTCTAGAGTTGCCCTTGAGTACACTGAACATTGTGTGTGTTGAGGGCATATTCTCTTCAAAATATTGAAGTTATTTTTGATATCTCCCTATATTTGTGCAGTGATGTTGAGCTGGCTAGTTATTTTTCAACGTGAACCAAGCTAGTGTTATGTTATAGGAAAAAACTCAGTGAGAAAACACTTTCATAAGATCATGCAATAATCAGCAAGTCCGTAGGGGATTTTCTCAGTTAGTGATTGATCAGGGAGGGCACAGTCTATTGTGACGGGTGCCAGCTTTGGACTGTTGGTCTTTAGTACTATAAGAAAGCAGACTAAGCAAGCTACAATAGCAATCTCTTGTTCCTACCCTGTGTGAGTTCCTGCCTTCACTTTTCCCCACACCCAACTGTGATGATAAAGAATGAGCTACATATAAAATCAAAGACATTGAAACTGAGATGTGATTGTTATTTTTAATAACTTTCCACTTCCAGACGTATTTGCTGCCTTTGAGCTTTGGTGTTTCCATTGTCAGCTTCTAAGTTCAGAATTTTTATGGAAAGAAGTATTTCTTATCCCTACTTAATAAATCCTTAAATAGGTTATATAAAGTTATAAAATTTCTTCAGATTGCCTGCAAACAAGTATACACACACATGTATGCACACACGCACACACATGTGCATGCACACACGGGGGGTGCATTTTACTTTACTCTCCTTAATAAAAACACATGTTAGAACATTGTACTTTATTCTCAGGAAAAGAGTATTTTCCTTTCCTGGTACTTTTACTCACCACATATATTCCCATTTGAATGGAAACTAGGAATCAGGTTGTATCTATTAAACACACACACACACACACACACACACACACATTATGTGCTACCTTATTATCTTGAGCTGGGCTGTTTGTATTGATATTGGGGTTGGTCTTAAATCTCTAGTATTACTCTAAGTATACTCTCATTTCCTCTGCTTCTTCTAGCAGTTGTCTAATTCTATTGCATAAATTGTTGGAGATAGGAAGAAGAACAAGTTACAAGGTAAGATGTTTCAGTTAGAGTTGAGTGCATACATGCAAATAAAAGAGTATATAATATTACTTATCATGGAAGAGCTTTGAAGAAATAGTTTCTCCATACTTGTTTGTTCTCTTTCACGGAAGCCTCTCCAGTCTGTAGATCTGTGGCAGTGCTGTGCAGTGATTAACCTGTGATCTTCCATCAAGTGGTAGCTGATTGCATCACTTTATATATAAAAGAACAATACGTAGGGAATGAAAACTAGGAATTAATATTCCTGGTACATAGAACTTTGAGAGCTCAAACTTGCAGGGGATCTCAGGGGAAAGTGGGTGTCTGCAAGTAGCACAGACGTTGCTAGCACATGACATACGACTTCACCAAAAGCATATTCATATACAGTTTAGTTCTGCTGATGCTATGTTTCTGAATGATAGTGGTAAAAGTAATGGAAAATAATAGACTAGTAAAGGTCAAATACTTGCTGTACAATGAAAAAACATTAAGCTATTATACAAATAATAGAAAATGAGGAATCTTTTATGATATGGAGATCCCGTTATGATAAACCACGCATATCTAACTATGTAGACAGGTGTGAAACATATACGTGTGTGTGTGTGTGTTTTCTTTTTTTTTATTTTATTTTTCTTTTTAGTTACATTTTGTTAACTCTGTGTCCCAGCTGTATCCCGCTCCCTCATTCCCTCCCCAACCCCACACTCCCTCCCTGGTCTCCTCCCTGCCCCTTTCCAAGTCC
>NW_026596051.1:23359382-23373920 GCF_907164565.1 Psammomys obesus | reverse complement strand
CACCCCAGCCATGGTGTTGCTTCTTTCCATGCCCCTGTGCAGGTTATTTTTATGTCACAGTGACACAAGTTAGAGATTCTCAATTGAGAAATACTGACATAGGTAGATATGCCTGTAGGGAAGTTTATAATTTTCTTTGTTAATGATTGATGTGGGTAGACCCAACTCACTGTTGTGGACTGTGCAATCTCTGGATGGGTGATCATGGATGGTGTAAGATAGCACTTTGAGCAAACCCTGGGGAGGAAGGCAGTTCCCCCTTCAGTTCTTTCCTCCGGTTCCTGCCTTGAGTTTATGCCCCAACTTCCTTTATTATGAACTTTATTATAACTTCCTTTATTACGGGCCTGAGATTTGTAAGAGTAAATAAAACCTTCCCTCTCCAAGTTGCTTTTGGTTCTAGTGTTTTATCACTGCAATAGAAAAGTAACTAAGACATTCTTCATTGGGGAAATCTTATTCTTTATTAGATCTTAAACTCCTATATCTGAAATTACCTTCAAATTCTCATTTCATCCTGTTTCTTTTTACAATTAACTCATCTTGATTCAATTCATTAAATGCCCAATAAAGAAGCTATCAACAAAATAGACTATAACAAGACTCACCATAGTGCCTTGCTTTAGGAATACTCTTTGGGGTCACTCCCATAAACTTCTGTGAAATGGTGAATGGAGCAGGTTATCCTTTGAAGCCCTGTTGGCAATAGAAAAAGATTGGGAGCAAGTTGAAAATCTCTCAACAGAGAAATGGTTAAATAATTGATGGTGTGGTGAGAGACCATGATACTGAAAATAAATGAGCAAAAGCTGCTTATGGGTCTCCATTCATATTAGCATGCATTAGGATGTGATAAAATCAAAAGGAAGCATGAGGCATGATTTAATGACTAAGATAACCTCTATTTAGACAAAAGAAAAATAAAAGAACTTGCATTTTAGTTACTAATATATGTATGTAACTTAGTTGGAGTTGTGAAGAGAATTGTGCTAATATAAAGAAGAGAAGGAACACAGATTTCTCCCTATGCTGGCTGGTATATGTCTTGAGTTTTTATTACATGTGAATTCATCACCCATTCTAAACTTATATTGAAGTTCCTTATCTTCATATCCTGTCCCAGTAGCCTCCTTTTCTTTCACATTCTTAACTTTTAAAAACTGTACCATCTCACAGATAAGTTATCATGTATTTTATTCCTTCCTGTCCTATTTACACTTTACAATTCCATGGCAAATGGCTATGAAGCCAGTGATTCTGGCTTGTTAAATCTTAGGGCAACCTTATAATTGGTCTATATGAAATAATTTGTCTCAATTGCTCCATTCTGTGATCTATGTGTATATATATATATACACACACACACACACACACATATATATGTAGTGACTTTAGTACAAACATTCCAACACACAAACAACAACTTTCTAAGTAGGAGTTTGGGGAATCTAGGAAAAGACACTTTTTTTTTCAATAGGAACATAGCAATAATGAGAGAAATGTAACCAACATAAAAATATATTTACTAACATACCAAAATTCACATATAAATACAAAGGTCTGCTGACGTCTACCATTAGAAAAACAAACTAACTGATAAGCAAACCAAAAACAACAACAGCACACAAAAAACAAAAACAAAACTACTTTTATAATGCATACTTTGTTGCCTTTGTCGGGAAATTTTCGATAGATTTATAAGATTTCAAAAGACAGCTCCATGTAATTGGGAGCAGTGTTGAAGCATAAAATACATGATTTCATCCCTCCTCTGTGCCCATTTAGTAATTTTGATTTCTTGTTACCAACAGAAAGTATGAGTTGATGATGAGCAAATAAACATTTCTACTCATATATCTCTTCTAACTCTAGATTCTTATATCTAATGCCACATTTACCATGAATGGCTGAGTCCATTTCATATATTAAGTGCATAAAAATATGTTTACTGAAAAAAAAATACATGATAAGTGGAAAATTGTACAAAAACAGTTATCAGGTTCTATGGTTGGTACTAAGACTATAGTCATCTTGGTATGACTAAGTTATGAAATATTCCCACTAGTATAATGTATACATGACCTAATACCCACTGCAGTGTATTCAGATTTGAGCCTTTGGAATGTTATTCACTAATAAGAACTCTTATTTTATGACTTATCCACTGATGAGTTAATTAAATGACTACTAGAAGGTGGTAGAAATTAGGAGGAGAGGCTCAATTAGATAAATTGGATTCATAAGATATCCTTTGTAAAGATGCAATCAATGTACCTTCTGCCTGTTACTCATTTCTGTGCTTCACAGCTGTCTGAGAAGATGTATATTCTAACAAGCCTTGTCATTTATTCTGGTTCTGCCTTACCACAGGTCTGCAATTATGGGTCCCAAAAGAGCAAAGACCAAAACCTCTAAAGACTTGAGCCAAATAAATAAAGGAAAAGAAGACTGAAAACTCAGTCCATTGATTGACTTGCAAGCAGATGTATACCCAGAACAGAAGTGAAAAATCAAGAAGATGGTAGGCACTCAACAGCCTCACACTAGGGCAACTGAGGTGAGAAGATCCCTGACGATCCATGGCCAGTCAGTTTATCTTAGGAGAGATCCAGGGTAATGGGATAATCCTACCAGATGAGAGTAAACACCATTATCCTTTTTTTTTTTTTTTTTTTTTTTTGGTCAAATAATGCAAGTTTTACTTTCTGTCAGACAAAGCTATCTCTCCAAATTGGGGTTGTAAATGGCATCAAATATAGGAGGTTTTATAGAGCCCCCAAAACCTCAAGACTAGGAGGCTTTCAAGAGTTAGGAGATTTCCAGAAGAAATTTGGTTACTAAGAAATTTGGCTGAACATTTCAAATTCATTCGGCGGAACACCTTATCAGGCTGGAGGTCAGGGTATAAGGTGTGGAACATGTCAAATTACAAAAAAAAAAAAAAAAAAAAAATTGGTCAAGACCTGTTAAAATCCAAGTTTTATAGAAAATAGAAATGACTTATTTTGTTCTCGAAACAAAATGGCTTTCAATCTTAAAGATGGGATCAGGTTGGTCTATCTTAAGAAAAGACCCTGTCTCTAAGGAGTTGGCCAGAGCTCCTGAAAATAGTAATAATCATATGGCCATCATATGTACACATACACATGGCATTCAATAATACAAATGAATACATTTGCAAAAATAGAGAGGAAAACCACTTCTTTCCTATAATTATTTATCTCCAGTTTCTGTCACAGAAGTGAAAACACTAACATATTCTTTAATAATCTCCTTACCTCAAACCCAGAAAATATAAGCCCACAAATAAAGTGAAAAATGTGAAAGTAATGAATTTTCATATTTTCTACAGCATTGGTACTGAGTCCGCAAATGAGTTTTTGAAATGTTATTCTCATTGAGTACTGTTTTAAGTTCCTATATACTGTTCATAGCCACCTAAAGCCAAGAACTGTGCTTTCTATCCCTATGATTGGTGACTGGCAATTACTAGTTTAAAGACATACACACTCAAAAAAAATACAAATTCCACCCAGAAGCCCAGTGTAAAGCTGATCAAAAAGTATATGAAAGGCATATCCCCTGTCAGAATTTAGTATAGGAAGGGAAGGATGTTGACAAGAGTCAAACATGGGTATTATAATTCCGACTCAGCCCAGTCTCTACAACCTCCTTTGTTTCTACTCTGGGATGTTGCAAACTATCTGGAAATTGTCTGGGGAATTTGTTTTAGACAATGATTTGGGGTAACTAAGTTGATTTTTTTATTATGTTCTTTAAATAACCATATCTATGCCACAATTTCTGTGTCCATTCCACCAATGAGAGACATATAGGCTATTTCCAGATTCTGGATATGACAAATAAGGCTGTTATGAACATAGCTGAGAACTGCTCTTGTTGGATGGTGGGGCATCTTTTGGGTATATGCTCTGGAGTGGTATAGCTGGATGTTGAGGTAGTACTCTTCCCAATTTTCTGAAAAAGTACCAGATTGATTTACAAAGTGGTTGTACAAGTTTGCACTGCCACCAGCAATGGAAGAGGGTTCTTCTTTTTCTACATCCTCTCCAGAATGTGTTGCCATTTGAATTTTTGATCTTACCCATTCTGATCGGTATAAGATGGAATCTCAGAGTACTTTTGACTTATATTTCCCTGATCCCTAAGGCTGATGAGCATTCTTTTAAGTGTTTCTCCACCATTCAACACTCCTCTGTTGAGAATTTTCTGCTTATCTCTATTTTTAATTGGATTATTTTGTTTGTTGGTGTCTAATTTCTTGAACTTGTTATATATTCTGGATATTAGCCCTCTATCTAATATAGGGTTGGTGAAGATCTTTTCCCAGTTTGTAGGCTTACTACTCAGCTACTAAAAACAAGGAGTCATGAAATTTTCAAACAAATGCATTGAACTAGAAAAGATCATTCTGAGTGAGGTAACGCAGAAACAGAAAGACATCCATGATATACTCACTTATAAGTGGATATTAGCCATATTGTATATGATAGCCACATTAAAGCTACTGACCTAAAGAAGCTAAACAACAAGGAAGTCTCTAGGGAGGATCCTTACATCTCATTCAGAATGGCAAATAGGATAAACACCAGAAGTGGTAAAAGAGAGGAAACATGATGAAAGCCTAATATAGAGAGTTCTCTGAAAGTGTCTACCCAACAGGGGATCAAATCAGATGCTGAGACTCACAGCCAAACTTTGATCAGAGCACAGTGAGTCTTATGGAAGAAGGGGGATGGGGGATAGAAGGACACGAAGGGGTAGGGAGCCCCACAGGAGACTAACAAAGCTAAAAATAACTTGAGCGAAGGGGATCTTACAAAGACTGACTCATCAACCCAGAACCTTGCATGGAAAGTACCTAGATGCGCTACTCAGATGTAGCTGAGTGGGAACTCAGTCTCCATATGTGTTTCCTATCAGGGGAAGCAGGTCTACCTCTTGTCATTAACTCAATTTTGCCTGCTCTTTGATTACTTGACCCTGATGATGCAGCCCTGCCAGGCCACAGAGGAAAAGGATCCAGGCAGTATAGATGAGAACTGATAGTAATGGGCAGATGGTAGAGGAGGAGATTTTCCCCTTTTAGTGGACTAGGGTCAGAGGATAGGGGAGAAGAGGAAGGAAGATTAGAGTGGAAGGAGTTGAAGGAGGAAGTCTCAATAGGGATACATGATGAAAAAAGTTGTAAAAAATTATTAAAAAGAAAAGAAAAAAAGAATAACCATATCTGTGGAAAAGGACCAGTTCACTTGAATCCTCCCCTTAGTAAATAATTAAAAGCAGTCAGTGTAGGACAATTATCAGGCTATATTTCCTGGGCCAGGCCATCTGCCCTCCACAGAACACACTGACATTTTTTGACAAATGTTATTGGTCCCCAATGTATGCTTACTCCTCGTAGCAAGTTTAATAAACTGAAGATTGCAGATCGTGTCCTCTTGTCATGTAAAGCATTTACAGAAAAGTGCCTCCTACATCCTGCAATTAAGGCACCTTCTGTAAAATAATTAATAACAAAGAAATAATGCCATCTTAGTGGGTAGCAGGATGACATTAATTTTATTTGCAATTATTCAAGCAGGCACAAATCTGTTCAGAAAGCTACTAAAAAAAGTAATTTTTGTTCTACTGAATTTTGTCTGCGTGTATTTCATTGCTCCAAACAGTTAAAGGAAGGTAACAAGGTGACAGACAGTAAATAACCTCCCACACTGAGAACTCAGGAAGGGTAATGCCATCTGTAGGATCCACTTTGACATTGTGGGGAAATGATATATTTCAGAGTTATTTATAGCTAAATAACATTTTTCTTTTAACTTACCTAGTTTTACCTTGACCACATGAATGACCTTTCCCTGCTTAATATTTCAAACTATTAAATAAAAATGAACATGGCACCCACCTAACAGGTTTGCTGGCAGGGCTGCAACAGCTTCTCCTTAGATATATATACACAGATAAAAGAGAAGGACACATGTTAATAGCATCCACAAAGGGATGCTAAGAAGCTATTCACAGAATCTGAGACATGGAAAGGTGTTTAGAAGCAATGCATGGAAACGTTTCCCTTCCGAGACACTGAAATCAAACACAACATTGTCTAAAAACAAGTTGACCTTCAACACATTTTGTTAGAAAAATTTCAAGTACAGTTCATACCTTTAAGATAAAAACGATAGTACTTTTTTCACCCTGCCCATCATGGTTTTTTTTTTTTTTTTGACTCAACTATTTTGAATGTGTATTTATGAAAGGCACACATTTATTTTGCAGATAATTCAGTTAACTGGGATATGTAGACATATTCCCATTTCTCTGTCTATCTACCAATCTGTTCAATATGTATTCGAAATTATTTAAAATTGAGTGAGAAGTCATTGTATACTCTGCGGTTGATCTAAGCTGGAAGTCTGAGGAACAATGTTTACATTCTTTTCAGTAAATGAAAGACAACATTGATACTAATTCAGTTGCACTCACATGACAAGCAGAGGATCACTTGAGAAGCTGAGACTTCTATAGTCTTACAGTCTTGAAGACTAGTGAAAGCTACAGACAGGCAATTTATGAGGATTGTGGCTAAAATACTGGTGTTTCTTTTTTAATCTCAGATGCTTTCTCTTATTAGAAAAATACTTGAAATGGACCTGTTCTGATGATTTGCTTAGCCAAAAGGAAGTCTGTTTTGAAATCGTTAATAAAGGCAGCATAGGGTTCCACCTGCTTTTAGAATGAACCAATTTGATATAATCAGATTTTCATCACTTAAGGAGACAATTTTCCCTTTTCTCCTTCCTCATTTGCTTTCCTTTAACACACCTGCTTCAGAGCAGTTAGCAGAGAGGGATTTGAATAATAACACTACTTTACATGTAAATGGCGCCTTTCATGCAAACATCTCAATGCTCTTCGTAAACATTAAGGGCTGAATATAGATTAAGAGCATCAATTTTAAGATTGGAAAATGGGAACCATATGGGTAAGTGACTTGCCTACGGTCACACATTAAGACTACAGCATTGCTTAAAAGGAGGCTCCTGGTCATTTGGAGATTCCATCTCTCCAACTGGATAGAGCCTATCTTCATTACATTATAGAATTCCCATATATCCTTCCTTGAGTGCCATTCATTATGGCCCTATGATCAGCATTAAATCATCTGTTTCACAGTACAATCAGTCTTAGAACTTTCTGTAAATGTTGACAATTCATTGAATGAATTACATTGCATAATACATTAAATCACTATAATTCTCTAGGTTAAAGGCAGTGTTTATTATTTTCATATATGGAGTTTAAATTTCCACATCCTAGGAATTGGCTCAATGGAATACAATGATGTCTGTGAGAACCATAGTTTAGAACAAAGAGAGAATCCACAATTCTTATTTGTAAAACTTACATGCATGATACATTAAATGTGTGAAATTGTGCTGAGGTGGCCAAGCAGATTTTTAACACTCTGGAAATGCAAAAAATATTTCTGCTCAATTATACAAAGGTGATATTTTTTTTTTCTTTCTGACACCCATGAGGGTCTGATAAGCCACTTTTGTTACAAAATACACATTGTAGAATAACATATTTTAGGATAAATCCCTCAAGTATTTTTTTTTATATTTTCATAAGTGGTAATTTGTTATTAAAACATACAGAATTTATAAGGGAAAGTAAAGATATATACATGACTCAGCCTTCAGTGCTCTTCCCACATGTCTTGTCTGACATTTTTGAAGGGTCTGGCATTATTCAAGAAGGAAGAGAAGCCAGTACAATATTTTGCAGTGTTTCCTCAATAGGAATTCTGATTCTAACGCTGTTATCAATTCTGTGTGTCCTGGGAAGCTCAAATATCCTGTTGACTTTACTGAAATGAAATGACTAGTTGAAAATGTTGGGCTTCATAGTTTCAGAATGAAACTTTGATGAGTGTTCTAGGACTTGTTCATATCATGACTGATTTTACAAGTTGCAAACCATCACATAAACTCTAACACTATGTTTTGATTGTTTGTCTAGTGTTACTACTATATTCCTAATGCATTGATTTGTCTCTATCCGTGCTGTCTATTATTGAAGCCACTTGCCTAATGCAGCCAATGAAGACATGATACATACACTGACACATGCTATAGTTACACAGTGCATACAATATTTTAAATAATTGCTTTTAAGTGACACTGAGATATTATGGTTCTTCTTACATTGATCCATAGAATAGCGCCAATTACAAGATATTGGTATCATGGTGCCTGCAACTTAGACCTCTTACTTTTGTATGGGGGTTGTTTATCCTGAACATCAGATCTAATTCCTTGGGAAAAGACTTATTGACACTTGTTAGCTATCATGTGGATGTTGGGAATTAAGTATTGGTCCTTTATAAGAGCAGCCAGTGCCCTTATCCATTGAGCCATCACTGGTCACTCATATTGATGTACTTCCTTAAAAATAAATGAAGAGTCACATTTATTTATGTTTAAAAGGGTACAGGTGGATCATAAAAAAACGTGTGGAAGAGAGACAATAACTTGCCAGGATATATTCTCTCCTTCCATCATGTCAGTTAAAAGTATTGAACTTAGGTCATTATGTTTGGCATCTGAGTTTACCGGCTAAGCTGTCTTACTATCCCACAATGCTGAACTTTCTTAATATCTGTGCTGTACAGTTTAATTTCAACTTGGCATAAGCTATAGTCATCTAAGAGGGAGAAACCTGAATTTAGAAAGCATTGTCTCCATTAAATTAGGCTGTAGGCAAGCCAGTAGGATAGTATCTTATTTATTACTTAATAGGGGAAACCCCACCCCATTGTGGGTTAGGGTTGTGATCCCTGGACTGGTTGTAGTCCCTGATTCCTAAGAAAGCTGGCTGAGCAAGCATGAGGAGCAAGCCATTAAGCAACACCCCCTCATGGCCTCTGCATCAGCTCTTGCCTCTAGGTTCCTGCCCTATTTAAGTTCCGTCCTGACTCCCTTCAGAGGTGGACTACAATGTGGAAGTATAAGCCAAATAAATAATTTCCTTCCCAACTTGTTTTAGGTCATGTTGTTTGTTTCATCCCAGCAATAGAAACTCTAACAAAAACAGAATTAAATTTACAGTTAAAAAGTAAAATAGATTCCTGTATTTATTCTCTGTTCATTTTGATGAAGTAATTTCTTAAAAGTAACCATATATTGGGGTCTGAGGCTGCCTGGTAAAGGGGAAATAGTCTTCTCCATATTTTGAACAATTAAGCAATAACACAAAAGATAGTAAATGTAGAACAAGTATGGCAGTCTCGGTGGACTTGCGATGCTGAGCTGATGGACACATGCTTTTACACTGGGCAGTTGATATAGAATGCTAAAAGTATTCATTACTGGGTCCCCATTTTTAACCAGCTGCCTGGGTTGTCTACTCCTTCTCACACATCCCAGACAGGACCTTAATTGGAGGAACCTCAGAGCCACCAGGCATATTGTTAAAATGCCATTCCTCATTCCATTTCCAAACCTGGCCTATAATTAGTCATGTTTCCTTATTCATACTCCTTCCTGATATAAAGATAAAACATGAGGTTTTATCACAAAACAATATTTGGATAGGAAAAGTATATCTAATATGAATATAAATTAGCTCTAATTATTAAAATCAACAAGAAGAATTTAAAATACAAATATATTTCCTATTGTACTTAGGCTACATTGCTAATGATCCAATGCACTAAAGTCTGAAATCACATTGTCATGTGATATAACATAGAGATGTAAATATCAAAAGAGTTCTTTTCCATTGCTTTCTTTCTTTTTTTTTTTTTTTTTTTTTTTTTTGTCTTTTTCAGTTTTGGCAAGAAGAGTCAGTCATTGTCCTTTAGCAAATTCCACTTTAACTTTCAATCCATGAAATGACATCCCAGTGGAGGTGTGAATGTAACTGTGTGCTGTCAGAGCATCAATTTCAATATTCCCTATGAGTGAAATGATGTCCACAGGGACCCAGGTATTAGCTCTACATCTTCTGTATTCAGAAGACAATACTTAACTCCTTGAACTACTGTTCAGATAAAACTGTGTTCCATTAATAACACTGACAAAAACACAGCAGTCACTCAGTGATATATGAATAAGGTGGGGTCAATTGTGGGGATGTTTTGTTTATTTTTTAACTCTTGTCCTTACTGGGTGTCTTCACACATTTGTATTTTTATAACAAAGACCTGAAACTGGCTACTCTATGAAGTTAAAAGGTTTATTTTGCTCATGTTTCTGGTGGCTTGAGAGTGTACACAGCATATAAACAGAACCCTCCCAAAGGTATTTTGACAAATGTCCCCTCTCGACAATTGAAAAAGAAACTCACAGCAAGCACTTATGACAGACTAAGTTGATAATAACCCATTCATGAAAACTAAATAACCATGTAAGATTAACTTTAAGCCTGAATGATAATGACACCAATGAATCAAATCTTTTCTACCAGTTCTATATCTTTTTTTTCTTTTATTGTTAATTTTTCTCTCAAATATTATGTCTTGGCTGAAGTTTCCCCTCCATCCCTTTTCCCTGGTATAAACAGTTTTACCACTTTGTGGGTTCCTTATTCTCTTCCACTCTTCTCAACCCTTATTGTCCCCTCCAACATCCCAATACTATATAGGAGAGAAAGAAAAATAGAGTGGAAAGAGGGAGTTGTTATCATTAGACTACTTCCTGATGATTAGGGGGCATTGAGTTCCTTGGAGCAAGTGTGATCTTCACTGTCAGGATATTGATTTTCTTCTTCTTCTTCACACTTTGTGCATGACCACTTCACAAACTTCAACAAAGAGCAACCTGAATCCATCAACCAATAAGCAGCAAGCAGCAACCAGCAACCAGCAACCAGCAACCAGCAAACACCAACCAGCATCCAGCAACAACCACCAGCAGCAGGAGGAGGAAGAGCAGCAGAAGCTACAGCAGCTGCTCTTGGGAATCTAGCATTTATATAACCTCTCAAGAGTCCCCAGAATTAAAAAGGTCATGCACTTGCAGAAACGATCCACAGCTGACAAAATCACATACCTGCTAGAGCACAAGGCAACTCATAATCTGATGTGGTGGACAATCTGAAGTGGCCCCATATTCCACACCTGGGTTTACTTTGTTAAAGAAATCCAAAATTATCACAACCCTCTTCCCCACAGCTTCTCTTTTCCTCCAGATTCAACCCCCCTTCACCTACCCTCAGATGTGAGCAGGCCTACTGGGGACATCAACCACAGATGGCATAATAAGCTGCAATAAGACCAGGCATATAGACTCATATTGCGGCAACCTCGTACTAGGAAAAGAATCTCAAAGGCAAAAAGAATGAGAGGCAGCCACCACTCACACTGTAAAAATTTGCTCAAGTACACAACAAGGACATTTGTTCAACCATGTTCGTAGCAGCTTTATTTGTAATAGCCAGAACTTGGAAACAACCCAGATGTCCATCAACGGAGGAATGGATACAGAAATTGTGGTATTTTTACACAATGGAATACTACTCAGCAATCAAAAAGGAGGAAATCATGAAATTTGCAGGCAAGTGGTGGGATCTAGAAAAGATCATTCTGAGTGAAGTATCCCAGAAGGAGAAAGACAAACTTGGTATATACTCGCTTATATAGACCTACAAGACATGATAAACATAATGAAATCTACACACCTAAAGAAGATAATCAAGAAAGTGGACACAGGCGAAGGTGATTAATCCTCATTTAGAAAGACAAATGGGATGTGCCTTGAACTTATGACAGGAGTCTACCACAAAAGGCATCTGAAAGACTCTACCTAGCAGTGTTTCAAAGCAGACACTAAGACTCATAACCAAACCCTCGGCAGAGTGCAGGGAATCATATGAAAGAAGGGAAGTTAGTATGATATGGAAAGGATAGGAGCTCTACAAGGACCAAATATATCTGGGCACAGGGTCTTTTCTGAGACTGACACTCAACCAAGGACCATCTATGGATATAACCTAGAACTTCTGCTCGGATGTGGCCTGTGGTAGCTCAGTAACCAAGTAGTTTTCCAAAGTAAGGGGGACACGGACTATTTCTAACAGGATCTCAAGGGCAGGCTGTTTGACACCTCCCCCCAGGGGAGGAGCAGTCTGTTAGGCCACAGAGGAGGACTTTGCAGCCAGCCCTGAAGATACCTGATAAAACAGGGACAGATGAAAGGGGAGGAGGTCCTCCCCTATCAGGGGACTTGGAAAGGGGCGGGGAGGAGACCAGGGAGGGAGTGTGGGGTTGGGGAGGGAATGAGGGAGCGGGATACAGCTGGGACACAGAGTTAACAAAATGTAACTAAAAAGAAAAAAAAAATAAATATTTTAATGTCAAACTTGAAAAAAAAAAAAAAAAGAAATCCCACAAGAATACCAAGCTAAACCACAGGTTCTACACCTTAAGGTGTCTTCACCATATCACCACCATGTGGAAGGTAACATTGCTAGTATCTGAGACTTTTGTTGTGGGTGAAACAAAAAATACTACTGGTATACAATAACTACCTAATGTCCACAAAAATAATAAATACCCCTGAACTCAGTTGAGAGACTCTAGTAGTGATTCATTTTGACTCTCCATTGACTGTCTCTCCGACGATGAGTTAGAGAGTGACCACATATGTGTAACATTTAATCCTGCCCTCTCTTTGAATATTATGCTATTAACAATGAATCACTTAGTTTTTCTGTAATCATAAAATTACAACTTTAATGAGAACAAACACTTTTAGTTTTCTGTGTATTTATTTTTATATCAATTACAGTTTATTCATGTGTATATCAGCTGTAGTCCAATCCCTCATTCCCTCCCAGTCCTACCCTCCCTTCCTCATCTCCTACCACGCCCTTCAGTGAGAGGGGAGGTCCTTGAATATTTCATTTGATACTTAAGTAGGTCTGGGCTAGACATTCAAAGTGTAACTTAAATATTATATATTTTTAATTTAATTTTTTACATATTTATTTATTTATTACAGTCTATTCACTTTGTTATCCCTGCCGCAGCCTACTCCCTTGTCTCCTCCCAGTCCCACTCACCCTCCCTCATCACCCCCTATGCCCTTTCCGTAGACCCCTGATAGGGGAGGACCTCCTCTCCTTCTATCTGACCTTAGCTTCTTAGGTCTCATCAAGGCTGGCTGCATCTTCTTCTTCTGTGGCCTGGCAAGGCTGCACCCCACATGGAGAGGTGATCAAAGAGTTGGCACTGAGTTCATGTCAGAGACAGCCCCTGTACTCCTTGTTAGGTAATCCACTAGGAAACTGAGGAGCCAATGAGCTTTCTTTGAACAGGGGGTCTATGTCCTCTCCATGCATAGTCCTTAGTTGAAGTATCTGTCTCTGCAGGCCTCCCTGGGCTCCGGTATTTTGATGTTTTATTTCTCCTTGTGGAATCCTTGTCCCTTCCAAGTCTTTCTATATCTCTTTTCTTCCATAAGGATTCTGGCACTCTGCCCAATGTTTGGCTATGAGTCTCAGTATCTCCTTTGATTCTTTGGTGGGTAGAGTATTTCAGAGGTACTCTTGCCATATAATATAGGATAAACATACTAAAATTTATAGCCCTAAAGAAGCTAAACTACAAGGAGGACCCTACGGATGATGCTTAATCCTCATTCAGAAGGGCAAACAGGATAGACATCGGAGAAGTCAATATTGTATATTTATACATTCAGAACTTACGTCTTAGATTAAAGATAAAAATATTAAATTTGAAATTAAAATCTTTCTCTGTGTTGAAGCATTGATTTTCCTACGTTGAGTGGGAAATGGTTTTCCTATATAGCAAACTTAAACCATATGGCCTCTTCCAAATTTGCTGATGCACTTGCTCTTGCTTGGAGTTTGCCCTTAAGAACTCCACTTCTGAATGATGTAAGTAAAGTACAGGTCCAATCTTCTTGTAAGCTGCATCAGTATGAAACTTAAGGCCACTGAACCTCAATCATGTCCAGTTTATTCAGGAAAAAGGGATTAACATTTATTGACAAGATTTGCTATGTCAAAAAGGATGAATCATGAAGACAAGTGAGGCTCTGAAAACTTGGTGTGCTCCTGTCCTAACCTGTTTCCAAAGAAAGAAACATCTTCCCTTGAGACCTGTATTTTATCAGGTCACCATGAGTAAAGTCTGGACTACAACAACAGGAATAACCAAAGGCCTACACACTCTTGGAAACTGAACAACTCCCTACTCAGTGACCACTGGGTAGGGGAAGAAATAAATTAATTAATTAAAGACTTCCTAAGATTCAAAGAAAATGAAGGTACAACATACCCAAACTTACGGGACACAATGAAAGCAATGTTAAGAGGAAAATTCATAGCACCAAGTGCCTTCATAAAGAAATTGGGGAGATTTCATACTAGCAACTTGACAGCACACACCTGAAAGTTCAAAAAGAAGAAGAAGAAGAAAAAGAAGAAGAAGAAGAAGAAGAAAAAGAAGAAGAAGAAGAAGAAGAAGAAGAAGAAGAAGAAGAAGAAGAA
>NW_026596051.1:23339846-23359372 GCF_907164565.1 Psammomys obesus | reverse complement strand
AAGAAGAAGAAGAAGAAGAAGAAGAAGAAGAAGAAGAAGAAGAAGAAGAAGAAGAAGAAGAAGAAGAAGAAGAAGAGTAAATACCCAAAGAGGAGTAGATAGGAGGAAATAATCAAACTCAGTCATGAAATCAAAAGGAACAATACAAATAATCAACAAAACCAAGAGGTGGTTCTTTTAGAAAATCAACAAGACAGACAAACCCTTAGCTAAAATAACTAAAAGGCAAAGAGACACTATCCAAATCAACAAAATCAGAACTGAAAAGGAGGACTAGAAATACTAGAAAAAACAAAAAATCCTTAGGTCTTACTTCAAAAGCTTATACTTCACAAAATTGGAAAATCTAAACGAAATGGGAAAGTTTCTTGATAGATTCCACTTAACAAAGTTAAATAAAGAACCGGTAAACAAGTTAAATAGTCCTAAAACCTCTAAGGAAATAGAAACAGTCACCAAATTCTCCAAAACAGGGCCAGATGGTCTTAGCACAGAATTCTACCAGACATTCAAAGAAGACATAATGCCAATATTCCTCAAACTATTCCACAAAATAAAAACAGAAAAAGCATTGCAAAACTCATTTCATGAGGCCACAGATACCCTGTTACCCAAATTACACAAAGACCCAAACAGAAAGAGAAGTTCAGACCAATTTTCCTTATGAATTATTGACTCAAAAATACTCAATAAAATACTTGCAAACCAAATCCTAGAACACAGTAAAAGTAACATCTACCATGATCAAGTAGCCTTCATCCCAGAAATGCAAGGTTGGTTTAATATATAAAAATCAATCAACATAATCCACCATATACACAAATTGAAAGAAAAAAATTTTCGTGCTCATCTAATTAGATGCTGAAAAACTTTTGACAAAATCCAACATACCTTCATCTTAAAAGTGTTAAAGAGATCAGGGATACAAGGCACATACCTAAACACATCAAAAGCAATATACAGCCAACATCAAATTAAATGGAGAGAAACTTATATCAATTCCACTGAAATCAGGGACAAGACAAGACTCCTCACACTCTCTGTCTTGCTTCAATATAGTACTTGAAGTACTACATAGAGCAATAAGACAATTAAAGGAAATCAAGGGGGATACAAACTGGAAAGGAAGAAGTCAAAGTATCTCTATTCACAGATAGCATCGCTAAAGAAACTGTGGTACATTTACACAATGGAATATTACTCAGCTAATAAAAACAAGAAAATCATGAAATTTGCAAGCAAATGAATGGAACTTGAAAATAACCTGAGTAAGGTGACACTGACCCATAAAGGCACACATGGTATGTACTGCCTTATAAATAGATATAAGTACAGAGTACAGGATAAACATACTATAATCTACAGAAGGAAGGAACCTAACAACAGGTAGGACCCACAGTAGGTTTCTTGAGGCTCACTCAGAAAGGGAAATAGAATAGACAGTGGAAATGGATGAAGAGAGAGAACGGGGTAGTATATAGGTATGAAAAGGGAAGCAAGGGTGGGGATCAGATAGGAGAGACAAGAGAGACCGAGGGTGGTGTATCTCTGAGGCAAGCTGAAGACCTGTGACAGATAGGATCCTGAAAGGATATGGGGGTGTCTCTAGCTGATACTCCTAGTAGCAGGGGACTTAGAGACTGAAGTGGCCGCCTTCTAACAAGGCAGGATTTCCAGTAGAGGGGGAGGAACAATTACCTACCAAACAAAAACAAAAACAACCTTTAAGTCAAAATTTACCCTACCAACAAGAAGTGCAGGGACAAAGATGGAGCAGAGATTGAGGGAATGCCCAACCAATGACAGGCCGAACCTGAGAAAGTCACCTAAATATAAGCCATGATGGTCTATATAGCCTCAGATTAGCTGATGACGTTTCGCTAAAGGTTAGCACTCAAAAGGTAACTATGTCAGAAGGAGGACCCAAGGTAAGTTAATCAATCCTTACTCAGAAAGACAAATGGGATGGACATTGGAAAACGGAGAAAACAGGAAACAGGACAGGAGCCTACCACAGAGAGCCTCTGATGGACTCTACCCAGCAAAGTATCAAAGCAGATGCTGAGATTTATAACCAAGTTTTGGGCATAGTGCAGGTAATTTTATGAAAGTAGGGGGAGATAGTAAGATCTGGAGAGGACAGGAGCTCCACAAGGATAGCAACAGAACCAAAAAATATGGGTCCAGGGGTCTTTTCTGAGACTGATACTCCATGCAAGGACCATTCATGGATAAAACCTAGAACCCATTCTCAGATGAAAGCCATTACATCTCCGTATTCAAGTGGGTTCCCTAGTAATGGGAACAGGGACTGTCTAACATGACCTCAGTGCCAGACTCTTTGACCACCTCCTGCTGAGTGGGGAGCAGCCTTGCCAGGGCACAGGAGAGGACAATGAAGTTAGTCCTGATGAGACCTAATATGATAGGGTCAGATGGAAGAGGAGGAGTACCTCCCCTATCAGTGGACTTGGAGAGGGGCATAAGAGGAAATGAGGGAGGGAGGAAGGGAGAGATTGAGAGGGAATGAGGGTGGGGGCTACAACTTGGGTAGAAAGTGAATAAACTATAATTAATGTAAAAAATGAAAATTTAATAAAAATGATTTTCAAAAAGGTAGCTATATTAATTTTGTCCAACAATGGCTCTCTCATACTGGAGAGGCCAAGGAACTGGTAGTTGTTCTGTCTACAAGACTGGATATATCAGCACTCTAACCTGGCACTGAAAACTGTATTCTTCTCGGCGAGCTGCTCGGTCTTCCTTAGATGTCTGAATCCTGAAGAAGCTTCTTCTCATATCAATAAAGGATTGCTTTAGAAACAGGATAGATAGACTTACCTCTGAGGGAGCAAGTACAATCAGGCAGATAAAGGAGGTTCTAGTTTTTTCCTTCTATGTTCTCTTTTAAAAATAGTTCTTTTTTTAAGATTATAATTATATCATTTCTCTCTCCCCGTTCCTCTCTCTAAACAAACATATGTCTCCTTGCTTTCATTCAAATTTAAAGCTCTTTTTAATTAATTTCTCTATGTTCCTAAATATGTAAACATAACTTCTCAGTTTGTAAAGGGCTCCTTTACAAAACAGTGTTTTCACCACTGACCATTTTGTACTGGATAATCTATTAGTGTGCTCTTCTGTGGAGAAGACTGTTTCTCCCACCCTCAATATTCCTTAATTGCCTGTAGTTCTTTATGTAGGGCTGAGCCTCCTTGCTTTTCCATATCCTCCTTGGCATGTTTATTTCTGTTGTGCTGGTTCAGTTCATATTTAAGCAGTTATGGTTGTGAAAATTTATGACTATCTTCAAACATTGTTAGTAGACATGATATTACAGCACACTCTCCTTTAGCTCTTAAAATCTTTCTGCTATTTCTTCTACAATGTTCCCTGACCCTTAAGTACAGGAGAATTTTTAGAAGTATTCAATTATACTGGGCTTCAAAAATCTACAATTTGAATTGGTCTGTTGCTGAGAGAAATTTGTTTGTTTCTTTTTAAATATGGGGTGAGGACTGCACTCATCTGTGGATAAAAAAAATAACTATTTAGATTGTTACAATGGATTACACTAGATTAGTAAAATAGTTGGTGTAGGTTTTCCACAACATCACCAGGAGTGAATGGTTAGCTATGTTTCCTGTGATGGACATGGCTTCCTTCTTGTTGAGTGCGTCTTAAGTTTAATTATGGAAATGTTAACTATTGTCAAGATATGCATGCCACTATTACACGCTTAGGGTTATTGCATGATACTAGTCCTTGATGTGATTTATAGTCATCATAGCTGGGTAGGACACTTAGTTGCCTCCTATCTTTGGAAGCTTATATGACTCCTTCTGATACTTGAAAGCTAGTCTTTTTATAATTTATTTTTTTATAATTTTTTTTCAGTTTGACCATTGTTATTTTTTATTACAGAGTACATTCTAATTCTTTTATTAATTTATTTTTTATTAATTACAATTTATTCACTGTGTAATCCAGCTGCCCCCTTCCAATCCCACCCTCCTTCTGGCTTCTCTCTTGCCCCTCTGCCAGTCCACTTATAGGGGAGGTCCTCCTCCCCTTTCATCTGACCCTAGCCTATCAGGTCTCATCAGGACTGGCTGCATTGTCTTCCCCTGTAGCCTGGTAAGGATGTTCCCCACTGGGCAGATGTCATGCAGACTCTAAGAGACCACAGATGCCAACCCAGACTACTCTACCCAGCAAAGCTTTCATTCAACATAGATGGAGAAAAATAATATTTCAGGAAAAACTAAACTTAAGGAATATCTACACAGCAACTCAGCCCTAAAGAAGATAGTAGAAGGAAAACGCCATTAAATGAAATCAACTGAACCCAAGAAAACACAGGTTGTAGTTAACTTCACAATTTTCTTGATCGATTCGACTTACTAAAGCTGAATCAGGACCAGGTAAATCAATTAAATAGCCCTATATCCCCCAAGGAAATAGAAGCAGTCATCAAAAGTCTCCCATCCAATAAAGGCCCAGGACTAGATAGTTTCAGGGCAGAATTCTACTAGATCTTCAAAGAAGAGCTAACTCCAGTTTTCTTCAAACTATTCCACAAAATAGAAACAGAAGGAACACTACCAAACTCATTCTATGAAGTCAAAGTCACCTTGGTACCTAAACCTCACAAAGACCTAACAAAGAAAGAGAATTTCAGGCCAAATTCCATTATGAACATTGATGCAAAAAAATATTCAACAAAATACTTGCAAACTGAATACAAGAACACATCAAAGATATGATCCACTATGACCAAGTAGGCTTCATCTCAGGCATGCAGGGGTGGTTCAAAATTTGGAAATCCATCAATGTGATCCACTATATTAACAAACTGAAAGAAAAAAAAAATCTCCCCAGATGCTGAAAAAACATTTGACAAAATCTAACATCCATTCATGTTTAAAGTATTGGAGAGATCAGGGATACAAGGCACATATCTAAACATAGTAAAGGTGATATATATCAAATCTATAGCCAACATCAAACTGAACGGAGAGAAACTTAAACAATCCAACTGAAATCAAGGACAATACAAGACTGCCCACTCTCTCCATATCTCTTCAACATAGATCTGGAAGTCCTTGCTAGAGCAATAAGACAGTTGAAGGAGATCAAGGGGATACAGACGGGAAAGGAAGAAGTCAAATTATCATTATTTGCAGATGATATGATAGTATACATGAGTGACCCCAAAAACTCTACCAGGGAAATCCTACAGCTGATAAACACCTTCAGCCAATTGGCAGGATACAGAATTAACTCAAAAAAATCAGTAGCCCTCCTGTATACAAAAGACCAATGGGGTGAGAAAGAAATTGAGAAAACAACACCATTCACAATAGCCACAAAAGACATAAAGTACCTTGGTGTAACCCTAAACCAAGCAAGTCAAAGACTTGTATGAAAAAAATTTCAAGTCTATGAAGAAAGAAATAGAAGAAGATATCAGAAGATGGAAAGATCTCCCATGCTCATGGCTTGGCAGGATTAACATAGTCAAAATGGCCATCTTACCAAAAGCAATCTACAGATTTAATTTAATTTCAAATTACCAACACAATTCTTTACAGACTTGGAAAGAAGAATTCTCAACTTCATATGGAATAACAAAAAACCCAGAATTGCTAAAACAATTCTCTACAATAAAAGATCTTCTGGAGGTATCTCCATCCTTGATCTTAAGCTGTATTATAGAGCAACAGTTATAAAAACTGCATGATACTGGCATAGAAACAGAATGGTGGATCAATGGAACCGAATAGAAGACCCAGAAATAAACCCACCCACTTATGAACACCTGATCTTTGACAAAGATGCCAAAACCATACAATGGAAAAAGATAGCATCTTCAACAAATGGTGAAGTACAAGTGGATCAAAGACCTCAACATAAAACCGGACACATTAAATTGTTTAGAAAAAAAGTGAGGAATAATTTTGTACTCATTGGCATAGGAGAGAACTTCCTGAACAGAACACCAACAGCACAGGCACTGAGAGCAACAATCAATAAATGGGACCTCATGAAATTGAAAAGCTTCTGTAAAGCAAAGGACACCATCATCTAAACAAAATGACTGCCTAAAGACTGGGAAAGAATTTTCACCAACCCTTTATCTGACAGAGGGCTAATATCCAGTATATATAAAGAACTAAAGAAGCTGAAAAACAGCAAACCAAGTAATCCACTTAAAAAATGGGGAACAGAGCTAAACAGAGAACTCTCTGTAGAGGAATATCAAATGGCAGAGAAGCATTTAAAGAAATACTCAACCTCATTAGCCATTAGTGAAATGCAAATCAAAACAACCCTGAGATTTCACCTTACGCCCATCAGAATGGCCAAGATCAAAAACTCAAGTGTCAACACATGCTGGAGAGGTTGTGGAGAAAGGGGAACCCTCCTCCACTGCTGGTGGGAATGTAAACTGGTACAACCACTCTGGAAATCAATCTGGTGCTTTCTCAGACAACTAGGAATAGCGCTTCCTCAAGATCCAGCCATACCACTCCTAGGCATATATCCAAAAGGGGCTCAAGTACACAATAAAGACATTTCTCAACCAGGTTTGTAGCAGCTTTATTTGTAATAGCCAGAAGCTGAAAACAGCCCAGATGCCCCTCAACTGAAGAATGGATGCAGAAATGTGATACATCTACACAATGGAGTACTACTCTGCAATGAAAAATAAGGAAATCATGAAATTTGCAGGTAAATGGTGGGACCTGGAAAGGATCATCCTGAGTGAGCTGTCCCAGAATCAGAAAGACACACAGGGTGTATACTCACTCATATAAACATATAACATAGGATAATCCTACTAAAACCTGTACATCTAAAGAAACTAATCAAGAGAGAGGACCCTGACTAAATTGCTCAATCCCCATCCTGAAAGGCAAAGAGGATGGACATCAGAAGAAGAAGAAAACAGAAAACAACCTAGGACCTGCCACAGAGAGCCTCTTAAAGGCTCTGCCCTGTAGACTATCAAAGCAGACACTGAGGATTTATGGCCAACTGTTGGGCAGAGTGCATGGAATCTTATGTAAGAAGTGGGAAATAGTAAGATCTGGAGAGGACAGGAACTTCAAAAGGAGAGCAACAGAACCAGAAAATTTGAACACAGGGGTCTTCCCAGAGACTCATACTCCAACCAAGTACCATGCATGGAGATAACCTAGAACCCCTGAGCAGATGTAGTCCATGGCATTGTAGTGTTCAAGTGGGTTACATAGTAATGGGAAGAGGGACTGCCTCTGACATAATCTGATAGGCCTGTTCTTTGATCACCTCCCCGTGAGGGGAGTGCAGCCTTACCATGCCACAGAAGATGACGATGCAGCCATTCCTGATGTGATCTGATAGACTAAGATCAGAAGGCAGGAGAGGAGGACCTCCCCTATAAGTGGACTTGGGGAGGGGCATGGGTGAAGAAGGGGGAAGGAGGGTGGTATCTGGACGGGAGGAGGGAAGGGCTTATTGGGGGATACAAAGTGAATAAATTGTAATTAATAAAGTAAATAAATCAATAAAATTAAAATTAAAAAAAGAAAAGAAAACAGGCATAGAAAATCAGTAACACCACCAATTCCACATTAAAAGCAACTAACAATCATTGGTCACTATTATCTATCAACATCAATGGACTCAACTCTCCAATAAAGAGACACAGACTAACAGAATGTTTACAGAAACAGGATCCAACATTCTGCTCATCCAAGAAACACATCTCTGCAACAAAGATAAACACTACCTCAGAGTAAAGGGCTGGAAAATAGTTTTTTTAAGCAAGTTGACCCAGAAAGCTAGTCTTAAGGAATCAGGCTTTCAGATCAGATCCAGCTCTGGTCCCCGGAGTCCTGTGTCTGTGATGCACTGTATTTTCAGCAATAGGTTCTTACTTTGTAATTCTGGTGCCAACCAAGAACAAATCCAATAGTTTATAATATTTTGAGAGTCTTTTGAATGATTTCAACCATAACCTCAAAAGAGGGCTTTTCAAGTCTGGTGTGTGTGTGTGTGTGTATATGTGTGTGGTGTGTCTGGGTTTTGTTAGATCATCTATGGCTCTTGGGAGGAACATTGTAAATCCTCTGTCTGAAGATATTAATACTTTCAAGAACAGAATGCATATGTAAGTATTGTCAACTCTCCTCTGAACTACTGGTCATGTTAGTAATTCCTTATCTACTCTGTAGGAGATGAGGAACAGACAGAAGCTAGCAGACTTGGTAGCATGGCTGTATCTGATGGAGAGCCAATCTCTGGGTATGGAAAGAACATTGTTACAGCATAAGTTTTACAAAATTATAGTATGACTACGCTTTCATTGAAACTCTAACATCAAGCTTATTTTTTTTTATTTTGTCCGTGTTTATCTAAATCCATGCCTTTGAATAAAGACCAAAGTGTGTTTTAAATTAATATTGTCAGATCTTCGTAATATATGAAAATACTTTTACTTTGCACAAACACTGATGCAACCCACAGCCTTGTTTTTGTTTACTTGGTACTGACCTGCTAGAGTTTTCCCTCAGCTGTTCAACATTGCCAAGTCTGCATGCTTTTATTCATACAGCGTTGTCAACTGGAAATATAACTTCACAGTCTCTATTTAAATTATATTCATCTTACTAATACCAGATAAAATTCTTCATATTTTAGAGAATATCCTCTAAAATATCCAATATTCAAGCACAATGTACTTTCCTTTGCCTGGTTATATTACAATATAAAGCCTCTAGCCTTGCATAATTGACATTTTTCTTTGTTTATTTCTTTCTTGTATTAAGTTTTAAGATGCTAAGTTGAAGATCTACGGTGTTGTTGTGGAATTCCCACATTGCCCTCTTACTCACTGCAGAGTGTTCACGTTGACCTGATGGTCTGTTCTTGCCTGAAGACTCTAAAAACTTATTCTAGGATTGCGTTAGTTGTGCCACGGTTTGGAATTTATTGAAAAGGCATACACTTAGAACTCTATGCTAGACAGGATACTTCATAACCTACACAAAGAAACTCAGTTCTAATTCAGTTACATAAAATAAAAAAGTGTTAGCTTAATGAGCCTAGGAAGCCTAAAATAAGCTGAAAGGCTAAAGCCCAAGTTAGACTAAATTGTATTCTAGCTTTTCAAGAGATGATTTGGATCATCTTTCTTTGTTTTGTCCCTTTATATATGTTTTTCGGTTTATTTATTTTTATCATTAATCAAATAACAGTAATATTATAAAATTCCAGGACACAATTTGTGCTCTTTTTTCCAGAGATAATTGTAGGACCTCTAAATCCGGTTGTTAACATCCATGTTCTCCACTTGACACACACTCTTTGCTAAATGATTAGAGGATTCTGGTTCAGATGGTTAAGAATTACCTCCCTTGACATTCGTGAACCCACACTGGAAAAAACAAACAAACAACCCCCCCAAAAGAAAACACTACAGGACAATTTTCTCTAAGAGATGTAACCTTAATTCATTTTTTATCCTCTCTTAATTATTGTTTCTCTTCTTCTCCTTCTGCCTCTCTTTCTTTTCTTTAGGTGGAGCTTTGGGCCTTTCAAATGCTAGGCAAGAATTCTACCACTCACCTATAACCCCAGCCAATTATAAATCTCTTCATAACGATCTCTTAGAGAATCAATAAGATACCCTGAATAAAAAGAAGCTAAGTAATAGGAGGATCCTGGGTAAGATGCTCAATCCTCATTCAGAGAAGCAAACAGGAAAGACATCATTGGAAAAGGGAGAAAACAGGGAACAGGACAAGAGCCTACCACAAAGGGCCACTGAAAGGCTCTACCCAACAGGGTATTTAAGTAGAGGCTGAGACTCATAGCCAAACTCTGAGTGGAACGCATGAAATCTTATGAAAGAAGGCAGAGATAGAAAGACCTGGAGGGGACAAGAGCTCTACAAGGAGAGCAACAGAAAAAAAAAAAAAAAAAAAAAAATCTGAGTCCAAGTTTTTTTTTTTTTTTTTTTTTTTCTGATAGTGATACTCCAGCCAAAGGCCATGCATGGAGATAACCTAGAACCCCTGCACAGATGTAGCCCATGGCAGCTCAGTCTTCAAGGGGGCTCCTTAGAAAGGGGAACAGAGGCTGTCTCTGACATGAACTCAGTGGCTGGCTCTTTGATCACCTCCCCCTGCTAGGGGAGCAGCCTTAACAGTCCACAGAGG
The DNA here is from genome assembly GCF_907164565.1 of Psammomys obesus. Lineage (NCBI taxonomy): Eukaryota > Metazoa > Chordata > Mammalia > Rodentia > Muridae > Psammomys > Psammomys obesus. Next base: position 23,349,164 of record NW_026596051.1, on the reverse strand, counting down.
AATACAATGCAACCAGTCCTGATGAGACCTGTTAGGCAAGTGTGAAATAGAAGCGAAGGAGGACCTTCCTTATCAGTGGACTGGGGGAGGAGCATGGGAGGAGAAGAGGGGGAGAGGGAGGGCAGGAGATGGAGGGGATGATGGAGGAGGCTACAGCTGGGATACAATGTGAATAAATTGTAATAAATAAAAACTGAAAAAGTCTGACTAAACACTGTGAAACAAGGAACCTCCAACCACGCCATGTCTCTGTGTCTATATGTATTCGTGGTGCTTTTTCTTTTACTTGTTTGTTTTTTTTTTTGTTTTGTCCTATCTCAATTGTTTATTTTGTCTTATTTTATTATTATTCTTTAGATGTGCACTTGATGTCTATGGAGAGACAGGGTATGGATCTGGATAAGAGGAGAGATAGAGAGGGTGTCAGAAAAGTTGGAGGAGGGAAAGTGTAATCAGGATATATTTTATGAGAGAAAACCTATTTTCAATAAAAGATAAAATAGAACTGAATAAATTTTAGTTTCGTGAAGCTCCTTTCTAGATATGTATATATGTTTATTATTATCCTACAAAGTAAAGATGCATTAAAAAAACAAAACAAAACAAAATGGAAAAAAAAAACTGGAATCAAGAGTGCTTACACTTACACTACTAAGAAAAGGAGCCAAAAAGTCCTTTGTAACAGATAAAAGTGATGCTGGTGTTATAGACCAAGTACTTGTACACTACACAATGATACAGATGCCCTCGAAGGTGACAAGTGATGCCTTTACTTGACTTTTACTAATCTAAAATTCATTGACCTTCAGGCACCTTTCACTTGTTTTGCAAAGCTCCCATATCCAGATACTTTAAGAGAAAGCATTTATATTCACCAGCTCCAGGCACATTAGCATCTAAACTGTACATAATCTTCCCTTTGTTGCCTTGTAACTCTTACCTCCATTGCATCTCAGAGCATAAACCAAGAATTTATCCTGCCTAAGCATTTCCACAAAGTGTATCTTATGGCCACCTTAGGTTGACTATGTTTGAAATATGTCCACTCTGCTCAGATGTAGTCCATGGGGAGTTGAGTCTATGTATGGGTATCCTCGTAATGGGAGCAAGGGCTGTCACTAACATGGACTCAGTGGCCAGCTCTTCGATCACCTTTCCATGGTGAGATGGCCTAACTAGGCCACAGAGAAGTAGGAACCAGACAGTCCTGATGAGACCTGATAGGCAAGGGTCAGATAGTAGGGGAGGAGAACCTCCCCTATCAGTGGACTAGGGAAGAGATAAAGGAGGGAAAGGAGGAGGGAGAGTGGGGCCAGGAGGAGATGAGGGAGGGGCTAGAGTGGGATTCAAAGTGAATAAATTGTAATAAATAATAATGAAAAAAACATTAAAAAGAAATATGTCCACAACAGAATGCTATTAGCTAAAAATATTTTTAACTTTTTACTCACCTAGAAAAACATGAAGGATGGAGAGTTTTAGATTAATTCCAAGTCCTGATTTGTTTGTCCACAATGGTCTATAGCTCCTCGTTTATTAAGTATGATTTCTTATTTTTTTCAAGGAATATTCATTATTTTCCATTTATCTATTTACTATCAATCAACCTATCTATCTATCTATCTATCTATCTATCTATCTATCTATCTATCTATCTATCTATCTAATCACTTTACATCCTAGTATCATCCCCTTCCCTCTTCTCCTCCCAGTCCTGCCCTCACATCACCTCCATCTACTTCCCCCTCTCCTTCTTCTCAGAGAAAGGAAGCCTCCCTCTCCCATGAGTACTAACCCACCTTGGCACATCATGTCACAGCAGGACTAAGCACATCCTCTCCCACTGGGATCTCTCAAAGCAGCCCAGCTACAGGAAAGTGATCCATTGGCAGGCAACAAAGCCAGAGACAGCCCTTATTCTCATTGTCAGGGGACCCACATGTTGACCAGACTGCACATTTGCTGCATATGTGTAGGGGTTTCTAGGTCCAGTCCATTCATTCTCTTTGTTTGATGCTTCAGTCTCTGTGAGCCCCTATGGGCTCACGTTAGTTTACTCTGTAGGTCTTCTTGTGGCATCTTTGATCCCTCCAGCTTCCTTAATCCTTCCTCCTACACTTCCACAAAAGTCCCCAAGTTTGACCTATTTTTTGGCTGTGGGTCTCTGCATCTATTTCCATCAGTTGCTGGATGAAGTCTCTCAGAAGCTAGTTATGTTAGAATTTTATCCACAAGAACATCAGAGTATCATTAATAGTGTCAGGTGTTGGCTCACTCCCATGGGGTGAGTCTCAAATTGGGCCAGTAATTGGTTTGCCACTCCCTCAATCTTATTCCATCTTTATCCCTAAACTTCTTGTAGGCAAGAAAAATTTTGAGCCAAAGGTTTTATGAATGGGTTGGTGTCCCCCTCTCTTCACTGGAAGTCCCACTTGGATACAGAAGGTGGCAACTTGAGGCTCCATATCTACTAGTTGCTAAGAGTTTTAGCAAGGTCACCCTCATAGGCACCCTGGAGCCTCCCATGCCCCAGAGATAACCCCCACTGATTTCCATTCTCTTTTCTCTTCCTCCCCCAAACCCCTGTTCTCACCACTCCTGATCCCCACCCCTGTTACCCTCTCAACCTCCTCTCTCAAACATTTTCCTCCCTCCGTCTACTTCAGATATCTCTTTTATTTCTCCCTCTGACTGAGATTCAAGCAACTTCCCTTGCCCTCCTCCCTTGTTACTTAGCTTCTTTGGATCTGTGGATTGTAGCATGGTTATTCCTTAGTTTATGGTTAATCACCATTTATAAGTAAGTACATACCATGTGTGTTTTTCTGGGTCTGTATTACCTCACACAAAATGATATCTTCTAGTTCTATCCGTTGGCTTTCAAATTTCATTAGATTGTGGTTTTTAATAGTTGCGTAGTATTCCATTGTGTGACTGTGTCACATTTTCCTCATATTTTCTTCAGTTGAGGGATTTCTTGATTGTTTCCAGTTTCTACCTATTATAAATAAAGCTGCTATGAATGCAGTTGACCAAGTGTCCTTGTGGTTTGATGGGAAATCTTTTGGGTATATGCCTAGGAGTGGTATAGCTAGGCCTTGGGGTAGAATTATTCTCAGTTTTCTGAGAAACTGCCAGATTGGATTTGAAATTAGTAGTACAAGTTGGCACTTCCACTAGCAATGGAAGAATGTCCTGCATGCTTTACATCCTTGCCAGCATGATCTGTTACTTGTTTTTTTGCTATTACCCATTCTGAGGGGTGTAACATAGAATTTCAAAGTTATTTGAATTGCCTTTTCCTGATGACTAAGGTTGCTGAACATTTCTTTAAGTGCTTTTTGGCTAAGCCATTAGAGATTGATCTGTGGAGAATTTTCCGTTTAGCTCTGTACCCCATTTCTATTTGAGTTATTTGATTTGTTGATGTTTAATTTCTTGTGTTCTTTATATATTTTTGGATATCAGCTCTCTGTCATATGGAGAGTTTGTGAGGCTCCTTTCCCATTCCATAGGCTGCTGTTTTGTCCTATTGACAGTGTCCTTTGCCTTACAGAGGCTTTTCAGTTTCATGAGGTCCCATTTATCATGTGTTTTTCTTAGAGTCTGAGCTGTTGTCTTTCTGTTCAGGGAGTGTCTCCTGTACCGATGTATTCAAGTCTACTCCCCACTTTCTCTTCTATTAGATTTAATGTATGTGGTATTATGTTGATGTTTTTGATCCACTTGGGCCTGAGTTTTATATAGGATGATAAATATGAATCTATTTGCATTCTTCTACATGCAGACATCCAGGTAAAACTGGAATATTTGTAAAAGATGTTATTTTTTCTTTTTCATTGTATCTCTGTGATTTTTACAACCATTTGTACCGCCTCAATTCAGCTCTATAGGGAAAAGGCAACTACCATGTTTTGCCATGACTTTTAGGCTTGTGTCTCACTCCATTCACTAATTAAGGCAATTGCTAAATTTACAGAAATGTTGAGACCTTTTATTTTAAGTTTACATTAAAAGCAAATGCATTTATACTTGGACTGAAGAAATAAATTATTTTATGTACAGGTGGTTTATGTTTCTATATGTGTTTGTATAATTGTATGTGCATTTCAATGTGGGTGCTCATAGTTGAGGTATAGTAGTGTGAAGGCTAGTGGTTGACCTAAGTTGATTTTCTCAATTTCTTTGTATCTTATTTTTGTATTAATTACAGTTTATTCACCTTGTATCACAGCTGTACCCCTTCCCACATTTCCTCCCAATCCAACCTTACCTCCCTTATCTCCTCCCATGCCCCTCTCCAAGTCCACTGATAGGGAAGGTCCTTCTACCCTTCCATCTGACCCTAGGTTATCAAGTCTATTCAGGACTGGCTGCATTTTCCTCCTCTGTGGCCTGGTAAGGCTGCTCCCCACTCAGGGGGTAGGGTGTTCAAAGAGACTGCTACTGAATTCATGTCAGAGACGGTCTCTGTTCCATTTACTAGGGCATCCACTTGGATACTGAGCTGCTATGGGCTACTTCTGTGCAGGAGTTCTAGGTTATATCCATGAATGGTCCTTGGTTGGAGTATCAGTCTCAGAAAAGACTCCGGGGCCCATATTTTTGGTTCTGTTGCTCTCCTTGTGGAGCTCCTGTCCTCTCCAGGTCTTACTATCTCTTCCTTCTTTCATAAGATTCCTTGTACTCTGCCCAAAGCTTGGTTATGCATTTCAGCATGTGCTTTGATACACTGCTGGGTAGAGTCTTTCAGAGGCCCTCTATGGTAGGTTCCTGTCCTGTTTCCTGTTTTCTCCTTCTTCCAATGTCCCTCCCATTTGTCTTTCTGAGTGAGGATTAATCATCTTACCGTGGGTCCTCTTTCTTGCTTATCTTCTTTAGGTGTACGGATTTTAGTATGTTTATCCTATCTTATAGGTCTTGTACTCACTTATAAGTGAGTATATACCATGTGTGTTTCTGCTCCTGGAATACCTCACTCAGGATGATCTTTTCTAGATCCCACCATTTGCCTGCAAATTTCATGATTTCCTTGTTTTAACTGTTGAGTAGTATTCCATTGTGTAAATGTACCTCAATGTCTTTATCCATTCTTCAGTTGAGGGACATCTGGGTTATTTCTATGTTCTAGCTATTATGAATAAAGCTGCTACCAACCTATCTTATTAATTAACACAAGGTTTCTCACTGAACCCAAGAGTCACCAATTTGGTGATTACAGACATGCATTGTCATAGCTAATTTTTAAGACATGAATAATGGGAAATCTGAACTCAGGTCCTCATCTTTGATGAGTCATCAACACCACAACCTCATAAACAAACTTCATTCAAAACAAAGTTGAAAAACTGAAGGCAAGACTTAGTTTTTGAGAGTATTGCTGTTCTGCCAAAGGACCAAATTTTAATTCCTAACACCCACAAAAGGAAGCTTACATACATTCTAATAAAAATTCCAGCTCTTCTGGGGACGGTGCTTAGAGGCACTGAAAATGGTCTGGTGTTTGAGATACCATCGTAGGCTCTCCTACAATACAGCCTCTAACAAAACTAGGCTGTCTCGAACCTCTGGCAACAGGATTGTTTACCTGTACACCAAGAAGATTGGGAAAGCACCTAAATCTGCCTGTGGTGTGTGCCTGGGCAGACTTCCAGGGGTTCGTGCCGTGAGGCGTAAAGTCCTTATGAGACTGTCAAAGACGAAGAAGCACATCAGCAGGGCCTATGGTGGTTCCATGTGTGCCAAGTGTGTGCACGACAGGATCAAGCGGGCTTTCCTTATTAAGGAGCAGAAAAATCACTGTGAAAGTGTTGAAGGCACGAGCACAGAGTCAGAAAGCAACGAAAAAAAAAAATCATGGCATCTGATGACCTGTTTTGGTTCCTGAAGGTAACTGTACACAGTTGGCATACACACATACATGGACACATATGCACAGAAATAAAATAAATCTTAAAATTTATATTAAAAATTCTTTGTAGCTCAGTTATTTTAATTGGTTAAAACATATAAAAATCACTCTACAAATTCAGGAGATGTCAGATGGAAGCTGTACCATCTCTTTCATGAAAAGGCCTATAGACTTGAACTTCTGAAATTATATTTTTTTTTTACATATTAGAACTTCAAGATATTTCTTTTTATTATTATTATTATTATTATTATTATTATTATTATTATTACCATTTATTAAAATTTATTCAATTTGTATCACAGCTGTGGCTCCCTCCCTTGTCTCTTCCAAATCCCACCCTTTCTCCCTCTTCTTCCCCTATGCCCTTCCCCTAGTCCATTGATAGGGGAGGTCCTCCTCCCTTTCTATCTGACACTAGCCTACCAGGTCTCATTAGGACTGGTTGCTTAGTCTTCCTCCGTGGCCTGGAAAGGCTGCACCCACCAGGTGGAAGTGATCAGAGAGTTGGCCACTGAGTTTATGCCAGTGACAGCCCTTGATCTCATTACAGAGCACGCACTTAGAGACTGAGCTTCCTATGGGCCACATCTGAGCAGGGAGTCTAGGCAATCTCCATGCATGGTCCTTGGTTGGAGTATCTGTCTCTGCAAGACCCTTGGGCCCAGAGAATTGCCAGATATTAATATGTAGTTTAGGAATGGATTTTATGGTAAAACAGACTTGGAAATTCCTAGATTATATGAACTAAAAAAATTTACTATTCTTAACCTTTCTGAAAATTTAATATGCTTATATATATTGGAAAGCTCAAAAATGAGTGAAATAATCAGTGTTTTCAGACTTAGCCAGATAGAAAAATCTTTCTGTACATATGAATCTTCCACCACGAGGTTTTTATATGTTTGAGAAATAAAATACTCTGAGATAACACTAACTCTTTTTAAAAAATAAACTACCTGATGCCATTTATTCTTAATTACATTGTCTGTAATGGCTAAAGAAAGGCTAGCTATGAATGACACATTTCCTCAAGTGACTCAATACTCAATTTTTTAAAACATACATAGTCTGCCTGTGACTTTCACATCAAGGTTGCCTGATGTGGTTTCTGAGTAGACTTTGCCAGATCATTCATCATAACTACATAGCCTCCCTCACACAAACCCGTTGTCTCCTAGTTTTCAGAATGATTTCCTGCCCAACCTCACTGTTGAACAAGTTAGCCTCCAGTTAAGAGAAGAAAAATGGTCAGTGTCTGATAGGCAGGCACACTATAAAACAGCATACCACAGCAAGTGGATTCTAGAAGTAACCAAGCATATAACACAGCTTTAAAATGTTCATTTAGTTTTAAAATAGCAAATGATACCTATATGTTTATGATGCAGTGGATGTGTTCATTTAGGTGTCCACTGTGTAATATACAAATTAAATGGAAAAATCCATCTCCTGCCATACTTATCATTTCTATATGTTAAAGCTTTTAAAATGCTATTTTCATTCTATTTTAAATATAGAGTAGATTGTTATTTATGATAATTATGCTATAACAGTACAGACAAGCTTATTTTACATGGCATGTGAATATGTAATTTATTCATCAGAATAGGTTACAGGGTGCGGTCCAGCTAGATCAACAATAGCTGTCTATCTGTGCAAAGTCTGAAAATCCAATAGTTGTTCAGTCCACAAGTCTGGATATCGTGGCTAGTCTTTAGAATACAATTGAATCCTGAAAAAAGTAGGCTCTAATGCCAGTGTAGAAATAAACTTGCCACTGATAGTGAGAGCAGGCAGGTAAAGAGAGGCCTAGCTTCCTTCTTCCATGTCCTTTACAGAGGCTATAAGCAGAACTAAGGGTAGATTCTCTCACTTCAAAATACCTACATAAAAGGTGTATCATGCAGTTTCAGAGATCCAGATTAGAGATGGGTATTCCCATTTCAATGACTTAAGGAAAAAGTCACTCACTGGTGTGTCCAGCCATTTGGGTTTAAGTTAATTAGAGACATGTTCAGTTTGACAACTAAGAATAACTATCACACATGGACATTTTTACTTATTTTTTGAGATTGTAATTTAATTGCATCATTTCTGCCTTCCATTTCTTCTTTCCTTACCCTTCTACACAACCACTATCCTTGAAATCTGCAGCCCATTATTTTAGTATTTACTATTACATACATACATATATAGAGAGAGACAGACATTTGTATGTACATATACATTCTAAAATACAACCTGTTGAGTCCATATAATGTTAACTGTGTGCATGTTTTTAAGGATGAACATTTGGCACTGGACAACCAACTGGTACATTATTCCGTAGGAAGGACCACCTCGCCTCTCTCACTCCCAGCTTTTCTCCGTTGCCTGCAGCTCTTTGTGTAGGCTTGAGGGCTCATTTTTCTCCCATGCATGCAGTTTGGTATATTTGTCAGCGTAGCACCACGACTGTAGACTCTATAGCTCCACATTCAGATAAAATGACAATATTGTTCCTTTAACTGGCTTATTTCACATGGGGTGGTGTGTATATTCTCTCAACATGTTACAAGTGACGTAATCTCCTTTTTTCCTACTGCTGAATGAATTTGAGTGTATGCGTGTGTATCTCCCTCATTTTAAATCATCTGACTTGCGTGACAAGACTTGTTAAAATATCATGTTTTAAGTAATCATCTACTGCCTTTTAGTGAGGGTATTATTAGTTGTGTTAACTTATTTCTTGCTGTAACACTTTTCAACCCATGAAGTTAGCCTTGTTTAAGATGCCAGAGCATGTAATGAAAGAGTCTAACCCCAGGTAAATCAACCTGGGGCCAAATTAGGGTGATGGGCTCAACAGCACAATCATTTGCCAATTGTAAACCCTGCAAATTGTTTCCTACCCCATGAGTTTTTATTGCAGATTTTTTTTTTTCTGCAAAACTCACTGCAAATTCTCACTGTTATCTGAGGATGTCTTAGGCATATTTATCACCGGAGGAGACAACTTTTAAAGCACAGAGGTAAATTCAGCAGGAAGATTTAAATCTTTCGCTTTCTATGAAGCAGTAATTCAGGCTCTTGGACAAACCAGTTCTGATGTGATAAAAACCACTAAAATCATACGCTGCTACTTATCACACTCCCAGGCCAGATTCTTTCTGATGCTGTGCACACACACACAAACACAGGCATGCACTATGCGCGTATACACACACGCTAACAAACACAGACATACACCATATGCTCTCATACACTTACATGGCATATCGAGTGTCAACCTTTTGCTTCAATTGGGCACAGTAAATAACAGTAATAACAACTTATCAAATCATCTATAGGTGTTTCTCTGTAGATTTTGGGGTTTTTTTGTTTTTGTTTTTTTTTTGTTTTTTTTTTTTTTTTTTTTTTTTTTT
>NW_026596051.1:23309484-23339746 GCF_907164565.1 Psammomys obesus | reverse complement strand
TTTTTTTTTTTTTTTTTTTTTTTTTGCAAGTCCCTTTGCTTTGCCCCAGTGAGGACTATTGGCAGGTGCTTTCTTTATTTCCCCTAACTTAAGAAGTATCATTCCATCTTCCTTCCGAGCACGTTGTCTGGACAGTCTATCAGCAATGCGAACTCTAATTGACATATAAAAATTATACTGCTTTCTCCATTTCCACCTCATTCACCTACTCTGCATTAAAATCTTTTCCTTAGTTCTTGGTATCTCTTGGATAGCTACATGCCATGTTTATAACTCTTTAAGTAAACACCATCTTGACCTCCAATGATGAAAATATGAAGCTTCATTTCGACACACATTTCATTTAATGGTTGTTACATAATATAGTACTCTGCCCCAGGTAACAAATGACAAGACAACTGTATGACTGTACAAAGTGAGGAAATTATTTTGTATCTCTGCTGTTTGAGGAAAAGTAAAAGAAAAACCTTAATCTCTTACACTCACTGGTGAATCTACCATGTAAACACTATACAGGAATGATCAAAATATGCTGGCGCTCTGATCTTCTTCACATCCAGAACTTTAAGAAAGAAAGATAAGTTCACAAACAGAATTGTCTGTTACAGCAGGCCTAATGAACTAAGACAAGTATTAAAAATTTTAATTGTATACTCACTCAGTGACTAACTTAGGTGGCTCCATGCTCTTCTATAAGCCCGAAATGTAGGTGCACTCTAAACCTCAAGTTCCGATGAAACAAATGATGACCTGCTGTAGAGACTGGGTGTGAGTTCATGCACCCTTATCACACGTTGCTCTACTTGTGCTATTGTCTGCCACTGGGTATTTGTAAGCTGTTACTTTACTTTAATTGGTGCTAATAACAAAAGTCTACACATAGTATTGTCTTCTTTATGCAATCCTTTCTGGGAACAGCCTAATCTCTGCACATTTTGGAGTCATATACCTTGTGTCCACCTAGATTTCAATGTTGACTAAATAAACATTTCATGTGTAAGACTTCCTCTATATATTGATGTAGAAGTAATTTCTTTAAAATGACTGAAAATCAAGGAATGCAATAGGCTATCAATATTCAGCTGGTGCCTGGCATTCCTATCAATACCCATAAAATAGAACAATAGCCCATCATTTTGCTTTTTTTTTGGTAGTTGGATTTTTTCCGCATATTCATTTTAATTTGAATCTTCAAGTAGTTTTTAAATATAACTTCTCAAAAGAAAACAAATTAATCAAAAGACAAGTAATTCTCAGTGGGAGTGACTTCACTAGAACTTCCGTATTCATGAGCTTACCTCTTCAGTAGCCTCAGTGTAAAGCCATGTGTTCTTTCTCCCTCTGTCTCTGGTAAGCACACATGCAAACACACACACACAGAGGAAGAAAGAGAAGGGGGAAGAGGAAGGGAGGTGGCACAGAGTGAGAGAAAGAAACAACACACACACACACACACACACACACATAGTGATAGAGAAACAGGCAGGCAGGTAGGCAGAGAAAGAAAGAGGGAGAGTAAGGAATGGGGGAGGGAGGGCGGCCAAAGACAGAGACACACATACACACATAGATACGCACATACCCCAACATAAATACTATATATTCTGTTTCCTATGTGCTTAAAGAAGTTATCTCGTTACCCAGCTAATGAAGATGAATAGCTTTGTGGCTATAGAACAACAATATAACGGAATTAAGTTCAACAGCTCCTTATTCATTTCCATCTGATTAATTCAAATTTCTCTGGTTCTTTGTACTTATTCCTCTACAAAAATATCCCAGGAAAATCAATATCACACATAATTTATGAAAATCTGCTCTACAAACCCAAACATGTACTTCAGATATCAGCTGAATTATTGACGTTGTTTACATTCAGATGGTTTCTGCAGAGCCAAACAAATTTGTGTGACATTGGAGAGGTCCTGGAAGGAGTTGGGGGAAGGGCAAATGTGATCTCAAGATATTACAGAAAAACTGTACATAAAAATTGTTAAAAAATAAACAGCAATTGTGGTTTTGTCAGGTCTTTTTTTCAGAGCAATTAGAAAAGTAACTAATAGAATATATCATAAAGCATAGTATGTTGATGTGCTGGTATAATGTAATATGATTATCATAATCCAGCTAACCAACATGTTTATTAATTCATGTCATTTTCATTATTTTTATAATGAAAGAATTAAAAATTAAGTCTGTTAGCCAAGTATTCTCTTTAGTAATATTAATTGTAGGTTGCCATGCTGTATGTTAGAGCCCTGATACATATTTACTCTGAAGTAATACATTTCTATTGACATAATCCTCTACAAGCTCTAAACCCCAGGTCCTGATTTCTAGCCTTCAACTCTCAAATTCCATAAATCTGACACTTATAATTTTTATTTCATTTGCAGGTATGATCTTACACTGTTTATAAGTTGTTATCAGAAATTATAGATTGGCTTTCATAGACAGTACAGCACAGCCACCATTCTGTCTGTGGCACTTAAGTTGAGTGTGTGTTTTGATTACTGTAAGTAAGATTATAGTGTGGAAATATAAGTATTCTTTAATAAACCAATTTCATTTCCTTTAGCTATATACCTAACAATTCAGCTGTGTTTCCTATTCCAGTACTGGATAACGATGCAGCTTTTTGTGAACTCAGGGCTAACGCTATCACTGACCCACATTCTCAATCCTAAGTAGAAAATTGATGGATCTTATGATAGTTTTACTTTAATTATTTTTGGATATCTATTCTATCTTCCCAACTGGCTATACCTGTTGGAGCTTAAACTTAGACATGGCTTCATTTTCGCTAAGGTATATTCTTTCTACATCCAGTGTATTGAATTTTCTTATAATTAAAAATATTTTGGGGGTTGAAGGTTTTGGGGGTTCAGCTCTTGAAGCTGAAAACAGCAGCCAAATGGTGACTCCCACCACCTGTAATGGAACTTTGCGAAGGGTATAATACCTTATTATGACTTGCAAAGGCACCAGGCATAAATGTGACACGCATTCATACATCAAATACTCACACATACACATAAAATAAATCTTTTTTAAACTTTTATTTTTTTCAAATTTATTAGTTTATGTATTTACATGTAGATCGTAGCCCCCTCCCTCTTTCCTCCTCATGAAATTTGCAGGTAAATGGATGGAACTAGAAGAGATCATTCTGAGTGATGTAACCCAGACCTCCCATAAAGACTTACATGGCATGTATTCAGTTATATGTGCATTTTATCTATATAGTACAAGGTAAGCATACTACGATGCCCAGACCCAAAGAAGATAAGTAACAAGGAAGACCCAAGTGAGGGTGCACCTTGTATTTTAACACAGGGGCCTTCACTATCCTTGAATTTGCCAAAGAGTTCATACTGGCTGGCTTCCCAGCTTCAGGGACCTACCAGTCTCATGAGCATTCCTACATGCCAAATATTTTTGTATGAGTCTTGGACCACACTGAGATTCTTATGCTTGCAAAGCAAACACTTTACATACACAGAGTCATCTACCTGAATGTTTCCGTGATAACTGCCATATATTTTTGTTACTTGTACATTAACTAAGTGTATATTAGTAATACTTATAACCTCTCAATGAGTCGACCATGCTGTCACAACATAATTGCCATCCTATTGTGTCCTACTGTAACTCTTATTTCTCTGTTATCTCCTGTAACATCTTTTTTCATCTCTTAAATATAAGTACACCCCATGAACCATGCATAGTTTTCTGTTCTATATTCTTTGAGCCATTCTTTCTCATGTGCTGGAAACTTTAATCCATTTATATTTTAAAGAAACCGTTGGTAGGCAACAGTGCTGTATGGGCATTTTGCTGATTGTGTAAAAACTACTATGACTTACTGTCTTGATTGATTGAAATGTTTCATCTGTACTGTGATTGCTGCTTGGTTTCTGTGTATTAGCATATTTGCTGTAATTCTATTTCATCATGGCCATGTTGAGGTGCCTAAGTAGTTCTGTCCATAGTGATTTGAGAACATTTTCATCCATGCATAAAACCTCTGCGCTTGAAGTTTTCTCTTTCTATGTTTTATTTTATTCATTCCATAGCATATACCATTTAAATTCTATGATGAAAAATCATTCTTACAAGTCTATAGAAATGTTTTTATAATTGTATATTTATTTAGACCACACTCAGATTTTAACTTTTATTCTTAGAGTTAAAAGTGGTTTACAAATTATAACAATAAAGGAGTATAGCAAAACTGAATATAATTTTAATCTTACTGTCAGTCTTTATTTCAGCTGCTGTTTTCTACTATTATCCTTTTATTTCAGCTTGAAGAGCTCACTTTATAGTTTCTTGTAATACTCATCTACTGGTGAGAACTGCTCATTTCTATCTTCTGAGAAGATCTGCATTTCTCCTTAATTTTTAAGTAGATTTGCTGGACACAATACTCTTGGTAAGAAGTAGCTATTTGTCTTTTTAAGACTTTAAAAACCTGAGCTGAACTTGTTGAAAGGCAGAATATTGAATAAATAGTTTTAAGAGTAAATTCAATTATCTGCCTAGGAATAGTTAATTGTATGTTTTCTCAAAATGATTCATTTCAGCAATGCTTTAATCAGCATGTAAGAAATAGTACTAAAAGGAACTGCCCTAAGTTCCAATTTAAACATTTAAAATGAGGGTGGATACCAACATACATGATAGGAGACTGTAGAAATTGAATGTACCTAACACGGATTCCTGCGTCTTTTATTTGGCTTTATTTTTTCTTATTTTTCTCATGTCATGTCAGAACTCTGTCATTCCTGATGCTCTATGGCTTCCTCTTCTACTTCAGTGAACTTAATTGTGGTTTGTCCAAAGACATTGACTAGAGTGTTCCTTTGGGTCAGTTTCTTATGTTGGGGATGTTTTAAACATTCAAAAAGTCTTCTCCACAGTCTTACAAGAGTTTATAGTTTTCAAGTTCTGACCATTGACTTGCCCTGTAGTTCTCTGATGACAACGCATATTTATCTTCTTTAATTTTCTTATGTATGTTTCACCTGTTACTGGTCATGGTACTTTGGATACTGTGTCTCAATAATGTGGTTACTTCTTTGTCTTAACCACTATGTTCAATGTGCGGTGTCACAGTCACTGGATACATACTACTGTCTTCCCTAAAGTAAGCAGAGGATCCAAGGCAGTGAACACTTTACAAGTGCTAATGAAGACAGTGTGAATATACAAATAAGCAATTCATTGAGTGAATAAAATAAGTTGTTCAAATATTTATGTCCTTGAATCACTTAACCTCCATAGAGAGTACACAATATAGTTGGGTTTGAAGGACACAATAACTCTGTTTTTAGATGAGAAAGCAAAGCAAACAAAAACAAAAACAAAAACCATGCAGGGTCAAGTGTATTCTCCAGTGTCACTTTGTCACACTCACTCAGAGGAGAAATTAAAGCCAGCGCTAACTTGAGTCAGGCTCTGCCTCTGCTCCCAACACAGCAGGTAGGCACAGTCAGTATAGCTACCTTTATATTTAGCCTCCCTTCTAATTTAGAATCGTGTTTCAGTATTCTACCTGGAAATTTAGGCTATATTCATTGATGATACATATTTCTAAATGAATGCAGTAAATTTAAATGAATAAGGTGCCTTGCTGAGTAGAAAATATGGATTATTGCATCCCAAAAGCAGATCAGCAAAGCCATTATATTCACATAAAAATAACCTCGGGGTTGTTAATATGAATAATATGTTTTATCACCATTAAAGCTAGATTTAGACATTTAGCCTTTTCTTACATAACAGGCTTTCGTTTTAGTACAAGAAGATTCTTAATAAAAATGATTAATGTGGTAAATAGCTTTTTATGTACACTATGTTTCTTCTTTCTTAATTCATGTCTCTCCTCAACTCTAAGCCTTTTCCTTTGTTATAAATTAAAGTCTCTTCTTCATCCAATAAAAAAAAAATGCATTTAACAAGAGAGGCTGTGAAGTACTGATGCTCCCTATGAATTCTGTGTGAGAAAAGTTGCCTATAAATTTAACAACAGATAAAATTAACCATCAAGAGAGTGTCCTTTTGTGAACAATTTTCAGCTTGTAGACATATACAAATCCAGAAATATTAATGTTGACTAATGCTTTCATTAGTATTAGCATTGACAGTGTAATTTATTAATATTTAAAATAAAAATGTATTATGTAGATTAGTTCCAAAGCAGTAAAAGCAAAGGAGGAAAAAATCTTCCTTTTGAATTTAAATGCAAACAGAACAGACAATTCAACATAGATAATCCCACCATCTAAATTGTGTAGATGTGTTTCATTTAATGTACCCCAACACAACATGATTTGTAGACTATAAAAGTAAACCCATATCTAGAGAATTTTAAAAGAGAATCATTTCCAATGATGACATTCAGAACTTCAGTGGGCAGAATTCATACAGCTGACACAGATGCATAAGGCCATCCTCAGGAACATCAAAATTTACTTCCTGTGTTCCTCGTGAGCTGTTGCAAGATATCAAATGGGTGATGTAAGATAATGTGACCTCATAAGTCTTATGAGTTATCCAGGGTTTTTAGCTGAATATAATTCTTTCTGAATTCAACTACCAGGAGAAGCAAGTCACTGTGCTCCCTGAACACTGGAAGCAACTCAGTTGTGACCGTTGAGGATCTTGTAGCCTTAGTAGTGAAAACGTTTTACATGCTTGTAAAACTAGCAATTTCACAGTTATTCTGGATATTCCATAGGGAACCATGAAGAGTGGTAACAACACACAAAATTCAGAAAAGAATGAGGCAAGAAAAATTAATATTAATCCATACCTGAAACAAAAAGGTGTGGAGAGGGAGCAGAGAGACTTAGAAAGGTTAAATTAGAGACCTTTTAATTAGAGACTTTTAGCTTTTACTGGGGAGTAAGGGTGAAGAATTGGACACAGTAAGTGATATAGCTGGAAAAGGAATCTCACATAAACCCTCCCGTATCAAGTGAAGGAACCTCCTGGAACCTTAGGGACTGTGGGTGGACAGCAGCCAGAAGTTTTAATCACGCTTGAAACCTAGTGACATTGCAGCTTTAAAAAGATCACTCTGGGAGCCCTGAGGAAGATATCTGAAAGTAGCAGTGTTGTCCTATCCTGGGGACATCTCAAGGGCATCTTAAAGCTCTGACAGCATGTGTTTCTGGTATCCTTTACATCAGATTTTCACCCTGAAGCACTGTCCACTTAAATATCATTAAGTTTCACTCAGGCACAGGTCCAGCACTACCAGTTAGAAATGCCTGCATATGTAAGGGTGGGCTCTTTGATTTATATTTTTCTAGTCCCAAATGAAATGAAAAATAAATGGTTCCTAACTGGTGCCTCCAGCACTCCCTTAATACAATCTCAATTTTGATTATATCATAAAGCTTGCTTCTACTCTATAGCCAATTTTGTACTGAAAGTGAAAACCTGCTGAAGTTCAAATTATTCAGCCATAATCTTATGTTGTGGTTGTTTTCACTGTTTTTGTGGCTTGACTTCATAAAAGCTATCATCATTGACAACTCTGTGTTTACCAGAATGTTGATTTGAAATCTATTTTAACAATCTCAGTGGTAAGGCCATGTGAATAATATATCCTCTTTTTACTTTTTAGTACGGTGTTCAGCACTATGAACGACACACACAAGAATCAATAGATAGGTAAATATGGTAAAGACTGAAAATGATGTCACACATCATTCAAGTTCTGTTCTTCACCAAAGTGAAAGGATCGTTACCTTGACCTGTATAGTAACAGTAGAATAGAACTCAAAACTTGGCTTTGGACAGATGGTTGTACAAGCTCAGATAAGCTACCAGTTTCCTAGGCGTGCCTTGACTAATTACTACAAACTGGCATGGGTTGGAACAACGGAAACCTGCTCTGTTGTAGTTTTGCAGGTGAGAAGAACAAAATCAAGACCACAAAATGGCCGCACTTCCCCAATGAGAAAATAATGCTTCTTTCATTCACCCTGCTTTGGGGTGTTTATGGAATGCATGCCTATGGTAGCAAAACTCCAGGTTCTGCCTTTGTCTTCCCTTGGCTTTTGCCCCTCCGTCCGATAGAAATCTCCTCTCTCTTGCAAAAGTCTCAGTGCCCACCAGTAGGTCTCCTCTCAGTTCACATCTGTGAATAGCCTGCTTTCATATAAATTGACATTGCCAGTGCCAGGGATCAGACTTCGAAATATTTTATCCGTTGTTGAAGAAACACTTGAATCTATTTATTTTTTCAGGTACTGCTATGTCAAAATGCCATAGACTGAGCAGCTTAGACAACGTCAGTTTACTTTCTTGTAGTTTTGGTGGCTCTGACCTCTGGAGCCCAGGAGTAAATAATCTTACATTTGTAATGGGTCTTCCATTTTCTTGAAATATAATATATGGTTCTTTGTGGGGAAAGCTTAGTTAGCCTTCACAGTATATGATAAACATGATGGTCTTGTGTCACATCTCTGTATTCTTTATTTTAAGCTGCAATATTTCTGTACCTGTGCTCTCATATCTATTTCCGGGTTCTGGTGAGACAGTGATGGAGCTGAATAACACCCATGGTACTCTCTCAGGTGACTAGTCATACTGTGATGTCTTTTGAGTGAGATGTCTCTCTCCCTGTCCAAATTTGATATCTAATAATGTTCCATATCTCTTAGTTTAAAGCAAGAAAGTTAGAATCGGTTATACCTTGACCTTTAGGTTGTTTGTCAGTGCTAGAAAGAACCAGTATTATCATGGTGGATATATACACACACACATGACTTCTTTTCATATGTAAATATATATATTTATGTATGTATATAAAAGTTTTTTCTATACATATATATGAATATCTATGTATGTATATATATATATATATATATATATATATATATATATGAAAAAACACCTCCTTTTTAGACTTACAAGTGGAGGGAAAACTTCTGAGTAAAGCAGTAAAGCTTCCTCAGGACTGTTCTTAGTGAACGTCCATTACAAGTTAGGTTCAGTGCTCATCACTCAAGTAACACGTTTCCTAGATAGCTGATAAACACAAGTCACCTGAGTGTCTTATTTTATAGAAAGAGAGAATGGTTAGTGAAAAAATACAACTAAACATTTATCGTATGATGTTGGTTGATAGAATAGTGAATATATTGAGTCTGTGGGGGAGGAAAAATGAAGCAGTTCCTTCCAAGTAATGGAAGAATTTGTCTGAAGATGTTGGAATTGAGGTGGGAGTGATGAAAAGGGATAAGGTCAGAGAAAAATTGAGTGAAAAAAATCACAGGAGAGCAGAAGTGAGTGGACACAAAGATGTAAGACAAGATATATATGCTCTCCCAGTGTGGGTTAGTTTGCCCAATTTTAATGTTGTAACTGAACAGAAGGAGAATGACAATATATCAAAGACATGTTTTAAATTTTTATTATTTATTTACTCGTGTGTGTGTGTGTGTGTCTGTTTGTGCGTGTGTTTGTAAGCATGAATAAATGCCACAGCACATGGATGCGGTCAAAAGACAAATTTTAAGAGTCAGATTTGCTCCATTTGCCATGTGGGACCCAGTGATTGAATTCAGGTGCCATAGATATAATTATATATTTTCAAAAAAAGTGTTTGACAGCTATGTTAAAAATTTATGAATTTAGCTCCGAAAAATGAGAAACTCGCCATAATTAACATCGCTACCTTACATCAACTTTATTTCTCTTAAAAGTCTTTGAACATGACTATTGTAAACTCTGAAAGATATTCATAGTAGGGAGGTTATGGGAAGTAATCAAAACTTAGGAAAATAAGCAACAGGGTAGGCTTACTTTGCAGGTTCTTACCCATAAGGCTTTGTCCTTATGGAAGCCCAGCACCACAGCATTAAACATGTTCATCATCAGGATCCCAGCAGGGTGAAAGGAACAAAATTAAACTTCTAAAATAAATAATTACCTAAATCTTATGAAAGGTCTAAATTTAAAGATGAAAGAAGCTCAGGAAATCTTATAGATCATAGTCATCACCCAGGGTGAAACAAATGATGAGACCCATAGCCAAACATTAGACTGATATCTGGTAATCTTGTAGAAGAGTTGGAAAAGGATAGAGGACACAAAGAGGACAAGAACTCCATAAGAAGACTGACAGAATCAACTAACCTATGACCATGGTGGCTCACAGAGCCTGAACCTACACTTAATGGAGCTGATGGATAGCTTGGTCTTCATATGGTCCCCTTAGCAACTGTATCTAGGGCTGTTCTTGATGTCCTGGACTTTGTTGCCTTCTGTTGGATCACTTTCCCATAGCTGGGCAGCTTTGTCTGTCCTCAGTGGAAGATTGAGCTTATTCCTGATGCAACATGAAGTGCCAGGATGGGATGGTGATGCGGCTGCTTTCTCTGAGAAGAATGGAAAGGTGGAATGGGGGAAGAGGGTGGGCAAGTGGAACTAGGAGGAGTGGATGGAGAGGGTTGCAATCAGGATGTAAAGTGAATAAATAAATAAATAAATAAATAAATAAATAAATAAATAAATAGAAGAAAACAGTGCCTCCACATAGCATAATCAATATTCAAAAAGACAAAGAAAAAATAGTTTCATATACATATAGAAACAGAAAAAATCACTTGCAGTGGAACAACAGTTTAATTTCACAAATTGCTTAACTGTAGTTATAAAAGACAAGAGCATAAATTGTTACTGTGAATTTTTAGTAGAAAAGAATTGCCCACGCAAATTTCCATACTTACTTGCATTTCCCACAGAAATGATCATACAATGAAAATATTTTGAAATGAAAACTGAAACAAAAATACAGCAGTTATAATCTGAACAAACAAAAAGATATGCTAAGAGTCTTTGGAATACTCTGCCCTAAATAGAAAGCCTATATCATTCTCTCCCATTAAGGCTTAGGGAACATTATAGAAAAAATTGTGGAAATATTCCAAGAGCCAGAGGCAGAAGAAGACTGCACTATCACAAACAGTGCTTTTCAGACACAGCAGGGCAGCTGCATATATGAAATCACAGAGGTTGTGACTTCATACACAAGAATTTTTAAATCTTGAGGCATACAAAATGCAAATCTGAAGAGGAAAAATTGGAAGCAAGTCTCACCTCTAGCTGAAGAGTTATTGGCAATTGATAACTTTTGAGAGAGAAAGGATCAGTATTTAAGAGTATAGCTCCTTGTATGTTGACTCTCATCCAATGTAAAGCCACATATGCAAAAGTATACAGGCAGCACAAATTGGGCATGGTGCATCTAAAAATAAAAAAAGCAGGGGAGCATATATTGAGTGAGTAGGAAATCAAGGATGAATCTGTGAGAAGATGACAGGATGAATATGGTCAAAAGAAAATGTCTGGAATTTTCGAGGTATTAATGAAAAGTATTTTTAAAAAGGAAATTGATGATACATGGAATAAAGTAATGCGAGAGATCCCAAACACAGGTAACTAATATTTTTCGATGTCACAAGAATAGGAAGAGAAAACATTTTTTAAAAGATTTATTAGTTTGTTTTATCTAATTGTCTTCATGTACACAAGAAGAGGGCATCAGATCATTTTACAGATTTTTGTGAGTCACCATGTGGTTGTTGGGAATTGAACTCAGGACCTTTGGAAGAATAGCCAGTGCTCTTCACTGTTGAGCCATCTTCCAGCACCCAGAAAATAACATTTTTTAATAAAGAGTGCTAATAGTATGAACTAATAGTGTTGAAAAACCAAAGCAGTTTTTTTTATTAAAAAATGAATTCCAACCCAAAAACCTTGACATCAATCATGTATATCTTACAAAAAGAGAATTAAAAATATTTAGAAATCTGAACAAAAAGCTTAAAAATGTAAAAATGTATGATTTTGGGCAATCTGACAATATCATAGTTATGGCCTGAATACACAATGTAGAAAAGAATGTAAATTTAGATTTTACTTAAATGAAACTTGAAACTTCTGTTTCATGAATTATCTTACTAAAAGAAAAAAAAAGACAAAAATATTTCCAAAGCACAAGCCCATTATTGTCATGGCAAGAAACATGGCAGCATGCAGGCAATCATGGTGCTGGAGGAAGTGCTGAGAGTTCTACATCTTGATTGGCAGGAAGCAGAAGGAGACTCTGCCACACTGATTGTAGTTTGAGCATAGGAGACTTCAAAGCCCACCCACACTGTGACACACTAACTCAAACAAGGCCACACCTCCTAGTGCTGCCACTTCCTATGGGCTAAGCATTCAAACACAAAAGTCTGTGGGGCCCATATCTATTCAAACTATCACACCAAGCTACAATATATAGACTTAAAGAGTTTAGGTATAGAGCAAGAGACAAGGGGAGCCATATAGATCTCTGTGGGATGGGAGAATAGAACAGATTTTGTGGGATGACTAGGACCTGGGGGAAAACAGAAAAAGGAGCATCAGATGGGGAGGGGCTGTGAATCAGGGATGAGGAAAGGATTATGGGGAGTGACAGCTGGGATTTAAGAGACATTTGGTGGGTAGTATGGAAAACTAGTAGGGTATAAACTTCCCAAAATATATGAAGGCTATTCATAAGAAGTCTCCAAGTAATGGGAGAGGAAGAGTTCCAACTGGGCAACTCTTGTCACTAAACAAAACCTTCCAGGATTGGAAATAAGTTGCATTCAATTGAGTTGTTGGACAAAGTGGTCCCAACAAAATCCTCAAACATCCTAGGTGGTTGCCAATAAAATAGGTCTCCACAAAATGATAGCAAAGCTCCATTGCTGAAGGCAATACCCACACAGAAATGTTGTGCTATTGGCTGTATAGACCCTTCAGCCATAATCTTTCATGTTTTTGATATGGAAAGATACATTATAGGCTGCCAAAAGAGAAATACATACACCAGTGCAGCTACTAAATCTTTACTCTACAATGCTATCCTGCCTGAAAAATATGTTATGTCAATGGTGGCACAAAGTTTGTGGAAGTAAACTACCAATGTCTGATTGGGCTTAAGGTCCATTCAATGAGAGGAAACCCATATGTGATAGTGCATGGTTGACCAAGAACTAGAATTGAGATAGCCCAAAGATCCATGGTAAAACCAAGTCTTAAGAATGTAGTGATAATATTTTCCAGGGTCTTCTTGCTTAGCTTCTTTAGGTGTACAGGTGTTTATTCTATATAATATGTCTTATATCTACTTATAAGTGAGTATATGCCATGTGTCTCTTTCTGCTTCTGGGATACTTCACTCAAGAAGATCTTTTCTAGTTCCCACCATTTGCCTGCAACCACAGTGGGACTCTGAAAGACTCTACCGAGCAGTGTATTAAGGCAGATGCCAAACTTTGGGCAGAGTGCAGGAAATCTTATGAAAGAAGGGGAAAATTAAAAGACCTGGAGGGGCAGGAAGCTCCAGAAGGAGACCAGCAAAATTGAAAAATCTGGGCGCAAGAGTCCTTTCTGAGACTGATACTCCAACCAAGGACCATGCATGGAGATGGCCTAGAACCTCTGCACAGGTGTAGCCCATGGCAGCTCAGTGTCCAAGTGGGTTCCCTAGTAAGGGGAACAGGAACTGTTTCTGATACGAACTCAGTGTCTGGCTCTTTGATCATATCCCTGAGTGGGGACTACCCTTCCCAGGCCACAGAGTAAGACAAAGTAATCTTGATGAGACCTGATATGCTAGAGTCAGATGGAAGGGGAGGAGGACGGCTCTTGTTGGTTGACTGGGGGAAGGTCATGGAAGGATAAGAGGGACTGAAGGTAGGGTTGGGAAGGGATGAGAGAGGCGGCTACAGCTGGCATACAAAGTGAATAAATCATAAATAATAAAAAATTCATTAAAATGTAGTGATAAGAATGGCTCCTAATGATATTCTGAAATATTCATAAACTTGTGCCATATTTAGCCATCATCAGAGAAGCATTCACCTGCAGTAAACTGAAAACAAACATAGAAAACCATAACCAGACATTAGGCAGAGAGAAAGAGAGGGAGAGAGAGGGAGGGATAGTGGGATAGAGAGAGACCAAGATTTTGGAATACAAACTGTAAATGAGATATATCCATCATATCTCTCCCCAGAGCTCAAGAAATGCTACAGAAGATGAGGGAAGAACATAAGAGCCAGACAAGATGGAAGATGCCATGAGTAAGTACAAGGTCCTCTGAATCAACTGAGCAAGCTCAGGGCCTGTATGGACTCCAGTGTGTGAATGAGTAGGTCTCTGATTCTTTTACCTTCTCTTTTGCTTCTGTTTGTTTGCCTTGTCCAACTTCAAGGTGATGGTTTTTCTTTTACCTGATATATTTTATTTTGTTTGTAGAGGAAAGTAGGTAGAACCTTGCTTTTTTCTGATCTTTTCTCATTAGAAATTATAGGATACATAATCACCATCCAAAAGTTGGAGATGTGGCCCTAATCAGAATCAGATCTGTCAACATCTCAAAGTTGTACATCCCATCCTCCAGAAATCTGAGAAAATGACTTTTTTATAAATTGTTCTATCTCAGCAGGCTTGTGCAATCGCAATGCGGATTCTGTATGAAGAAGCAACAGAAGAATTCTGGAGGCATGATAAGATGTTATTGTTTTCTACAGTCATGGCCATAGAGTAGTATAATTTTTAAAACTGACAACTGTTAACAAATAATTTGTCATCTTTTTTATATATTTAAGACAGAATAATATTAGCAGGTAACAATGAACTCATCAAATTAATTTTTAAAGAGGTTAAGAATGGACTTGAAGAGTGCAGCATTTGTAAGACATAAGAGACCAGAGATCCTCCTCTGTGTGTTCATAAAATTTAAGTGAATAGTTTTGTGTTGCTTGCATATCACAATCAAGCAAAATAATTAGGCTGAGATTATGTTTGCCTTGATGAGTGGGATTGATCTTCAGGCATTAACTAAACTAGAAAAAAGTAATTTAGAAAATTACTTTAGCAAAGTTTGTGCATATATATTGATATCTCATAATAATTACTTGTAGATACCTCATCATTATGACTTAATATATGTAGATGTCATTCCTCCAAAGAAAATATTAAATAAACAATCTCTTTTGTTCATTGCAATCCATACTTATTATACTTTAAAGTATTCTTTGCTTAAGTTTCCTTTATTTACTTTCCTAGGAATATTGTACAGTGTACCTTCTGTATTTTGTTTTCAATATAAGGGATGAAGTCCACACCTAACGGTGCCATGGAAAATCACTGTGATTATTTATAGATTACATTCATGGTTGTCTATCTCTCACTTTGTTTCTATAAATTAACAAAAAATATAAATCAAAAGCCAACACAATCATAGTAACTTTTTCTTTAGTCATTCTACATGAATTTAAGAAGCTCTACGAATTCCCCCATGAATGCATAACATTTCTCTTTAGTACCATGCTTATACTGCTAAGTGCTGATAAGACACATGCTCCAAAGGGTTTTCTAGTAGATGGAAACATGGCATGGTGTACGCACACGAAGACACAGACCATACTCTACTGTAGGATTATGGCATGTTATAATCAGGATATTGTATTGTATAAAATAGAAACTGATCTCTGAGTTGGTGACAGAAGCATATGAGTGATTGGTTCTGATCTAGGACTGGAGGATGGGATGATGTCCACATGGAAGGCAGGGGATACCTATCAAATAGGATAGTCCTCCATCCCTACCTATTTGAAAGGAGAAAACTATGAGAGAAATGTTATTACAATACCTGTGAATGCTAGCAATCTTTGTAATTACTGGTTCTACTTTGTTGTTAAAATATTCCCTCAGTTTATGCTGTAACCTGAGCTTTTAAAACATATTTTTCTGACATAATTATTTACCTTTATATCCACCAATTAGCACTCCTCTTTCGTATTTAATCAGAGATGTGGCTATTTTTGCAGTAGACAGCAGTGAGTTAATACAGAGGCCCATGACTGGTCAAGGTAATAAGAGTACATGACTGCAGAATTCTCCACCCTCAATGGGACATCTTTATCCCAACCCCCAAACAAACACATTTCATATCTGTCCAAGGTTCAAGAAACATTGCAACAAGAGACCAGAAACAACAAAAGAGGGTGAGGGGTATCCTACGAAACAGTGCTTTCTGAATGTGGCATGGCCATTTTACTTCAGAACTCGATGTCATTGTGGTTCTCAAACTTGTTGTACAAGTTTAACATATTGTCACCATTTCATAATTCTTTGGAGGAAGCTTTATCGAGGGCCTATTAAACAAAAAAATCAAAAGTAGGAGTGAAATAGTTAGGAAGAAAAGAGTTTCAAGCTAGGGTTAAAAAGGGAGATAGTGTGTTAAAAACAACTGTAACTGATGATGTACAAAATATAAAATTAGTAGAGATCTAAGAAACCAAATAACCAAACCAAACTGAAAACAGAAAGCAAAACACAACTGTTTTTATGAGATAATATTATTACCCATGTCTTTGAAGCAACATCTGTGTAAACTTGGCATAATTGTCATAGTTTGCATGTGTATTGGGATTGCCATCCTTGGGATTGAAGTACAGGGTAAGGATATGGACTCTTTCTGCTTTGGGACTCAATAGACTTATGCTCTGATCTTAGTGAATCCCCTCACTCACTCCAGTAATGAACTTTATGACCTAAGTCAATGCTCTTTCTGTATCACTCTGACATGCTTATTGACATTGTATAAAGAGAAAGTGCGAAATATGCTCTTCTAGCTTCCCATATCATACAGTGTTATATGAACTGAGCTGTTGAAAGCAGAGCAGAAAGAACTTTGCTAGTTCATTAAATAGTCAAATGGGAGACTACAGAGATGAAGTTCACTTTGTGGATTTACACAGTCAGCCATGTGGACATGTGAAAGGCCCCAAGCACAGCTGGTCCAGGTTGCACCAGGCAGGAGCAATCTTGAATTAATGCCTGCCCTGGGTAATGTCAAATTATTGAGTAAGAAATTGTAACTGAGGATGGTCTGGACTCAAGCTGTTATTGTTCATGATTATGATTTCTAAAGCCTCCCACTGAGCAAAACCATTTGCACAGACAAGTAAATTCTGTCAATACTAGTAATAGAGCAGTGAAAGGTTTATAGAAACTGCTGGGTTAATTGTGTGCATAACATGTTCAATAGTCAGTAGTGAGACACCCTTAAAAGCACTTTATGTGTATAAACTCACATGAACCTTCACAACTGTATATAGCCTGTTCTATATTATTACTTAAAATGGGTAAATGTGAGGGCAAAGTTAACCAGTAAAACAAATTAATGGGCTTAGTTCACATACCAGTAAAAGTGGTTTGGGAAGAAGTTGAAATTAAGGCTGAAAGTGGAGAATCCATTCACTGCACTGTTCACAGATACACAAACATCTTATACATTTAGAAGATGTCTCTCTCTCACTCCCCTTAAGATACTAAAAGTCCTGTATTCACTTCATAATCTGATGCTAATATTTAAGTAGACAGCAAGGTGATGCATCTAGCTGGCACCATGTTCCCTCTTGTGCAGCTCAATTGCAATTCTAGTCCTTCTGAATTTCCTGAGAGTCAATAAAACATTTTTATTATTATTTCTGTCCCTCCAGACCTCCCAAAGAAATTTCATGCAAACATTTTCTTCATTTCAAATTTTCTTCATAACATAGCTACACTGTTTGCTGACTTCCTGGTCGAACCTTAGTCCAGCTTTCAATCTAAGTTTAGTCTTATTAATGTCAAGTAGCAATCACTTCTGAGTTTGGTAAGATGTGCAGCAGAGCAAGAATACAAAGACCAAAAATTAATCATGATGTTCTCTCAGACACAATATCTAACCCATATGAGGCAGGGGCATTGGTATAGAAACATAAAAAAAAAAAGGCATGCTGGAAGCACTGACAAATCTAAGGAATGACAAAGAAAATGGCAGATAATAAATGCATAACAATTATGTTCAGGATGGACCATCAAGGCAAACATGTCTGTGAGGGTGTCCCACAGACATGGGTATGGAAAACCTGAGCTCAGTTCATGAAGTTACTTGGGAATTGTAGCAAGAGATTTACATTTCAAGGACTTTCAGAATAGTTTCATTACAGAACATGGGTGGGTATTCTACATCTGTCGACAGAGCCCATATAAACTGATAAAAGGCTTCAATTCTAATAATCAATATGTGCTGGGAGTTGTTAAGCTTAAAAGGTGTCTGTTATAACTTTATTATACATTCGTTTTATGCTTATAGGCTAGAATTCTGGTTGTACAGAGTAGGGATCTGAAAATCAGTGAATTTTAATACTGTGCTTGACATAAAATCAAATAAGACAAGACATGGCTAAAAATCCAGTCCAAGTCTGATGATATAGCATCAAGAGTTGTCCTTGTTAGGGCTCTGTGGCAGAGATAAAAACCATGGGATAAGAACAATGTGTGGAGAAAAGGGTTTATTTCACCTTACAAGACACAAGTCATATTCCATCACAGAGGAAACAGGGCAATAACCCAAGGCAAGAATCTCTAGTCAGGAACTGAAGCAGACGCCACCGGGAAATACTTTACTGGTTTGCTCCCCATTGCTTGTCCATCTTCTCTTCATATAAAAACCCAGGACCACCTGTCCAGAAGTAAACCTCCTAGAATGTGCAAAGTGCTCCCACATAAATCATAAATCAAGCAAACTCATAGACATGCCCACAGACTAATCTGAAGAAATAAGTTCATCAAATGAGAGTCTGTCTTCTCAGGTGACTCTGTGTCATATTTTCAAAATGTAACCAGCACAAGAAGAGATTCTGCATAATTAGAGTAACTTTTTTTGACCTAAGCAATGGTGCAGCTTCTACCCTTGTCCAATCATAAGTTAAAACTTAATAAAATATTAGTACTTTGCAAAGTGATGGATTCAAAATTTTGTTCTAATAAATAGCATTCAGATGCTGAAGTCCTTGTGACCCAGTAGTGAAAATATAATGCCATAATAATGTGAATGTTCAAATTCAGAAACGTGGGCAAAATATAGTTTCTGATTCAAAAATTTGGGTGTGTTAAAGATTCCCTGTGAGGAACTCCTCAAGAAGACCAGCAAAGACATCAAATGAGGGCCCAGGGGTATTTGCTGAGACTGAAGCATCAACCAACCAAGAACCATGCGTGAATTGGTCCTAGGCCCCCTACAAAGACTTAGCAGATGGACAGCTTAGTCCTCATGTGGGTTCTCTAGTAAGAGAAGTGGGGACTGCATCAAACATGAACTCATTTTCCAGCCTTTTTGATCACTTTCTCCTGGCAGAACTACCTTGACAGGCCACAGGGGAAGAGGACACTCTCAGTCCTGATGCAACTTGATGAGCTGGACTGGATGGGAAATGGAGCTCCTCTTTTCTGAGGAAAACTGGAGGAATGAAGGAGGGATGGTGGAACTGGGAGGGGATGTAGGATGGGGCTAAAACAAGGATATAAAGTGAATAAAAAATTTAAAAAATGGCTAAACGTAAATAAAAGAAAAAATACAACAAAATAAATAAACAACAATAAAAACAGATCCTCTGTCAGCCACATGATGAAATTCCAGCTACTACCATGCGTACCTACAGTAACTGTTTATTGAACATGTAGTTTTGAACCCACATTTCCTGTTTGGGTCATCAATGAAAAGGAGGCAGAATGTTCATCGTACATATGCACTCCAGACTTG
This sequence comes from Psammomys obesus, assembly GCF_907164565.1. NCBI lineage: Eukaryota > Metazoa > Chordata > Mammalia > Rodentia > Muridae > Psammomys > Psammomys obesus. The sequence continues at coordinate 23,320,092 of NW_026596051.1, read as the reverse complement.
TCAAATGAAAGAAATATATTTATAGGAACTAGTTATCACCTAACTTTAAAATTGTTTGTTTTGCTTGCAAAATATGTTAGTTTTTGGTTACATTTGTCTTCCTTTTAAGACGTGTCTCTTAACTTTCAATCCTAAATGGATATAGTTGAGCTAAAACATTTTACTAAGAAGAGGGTTGGGACTTATCTAATCAAATAAAGACACCACAAAGGGTTAAATTTTGTTTTGCCAAGCAGTAAAACACTTTAAGATAAAAAATAGAGAATTTGTGGGGGTGGGGAAATTTAGCTATATTGTTCTCAATTGCAAAATGGGCTTAGACTGTACATAGGTACTATTATATTTCAATTTAATGGCTTTAAAATATAAGACAGGGCTATTTTACTGAATTATTGAACATATTTAATTACAGGTTGTGTACTGTGAACTATTGATCCAATAATTATTCATGTGGACTATTAAAAAAAGGATGATTCATATTTTATTTTACCATTTCAGGCAATCCTTATGTATTATTTAAAATTTGGGAGAGAGAAATAAAAGACTTTGGTACAATACAATCTTTCTAAAGTAGGCCAGGTCTTTGTGGGAGTCCAAGGTAACATTATACAGTATAATCAAAAATTAAATAACTTTAAATTTCAATAGGTGAAAAAGGATACCCTTTCCCTTCAGTTGCATATTTTAATTGCAGAGCTATCTGCACTGACTTATGAACCTTTCCAACATAGCTGAAATATTTAAGTATGATATATAAAATATTTTAAGTACTCTGCAGATCTTTCATAAAAGGGTTGAAGGGACATTCTTTCTTTTCTTTTTTTTTCTGTTTTTTTTTTTAAACTCTTCCTTAACTCAATTATTTTTTCCTTCTTATTAAGTACAAAGGAATTGGGTCAGTGGAGAGTTTCAATGAGGGTGTTTTGAACTCCTCATTTAACTAGTGTTTAAGAAAAAACTCATCAAATTATTTGTAAATCTTGTGTGTTACTTTTAATACACTCAGCTGTAGTTGGCACTTTGACCCCTAGATCCTTATTGTTCACCTCAATGTTCCTTAAACAGGCCAGGTGCCCTAACACTTCTTAAGTAGCTACTAAAGAGCACATTACTCAGGGGCAATGCTGTATATAGGCAGCTCAGGCAAAAACAGTCTAGTCATTAATCCAACAGTACAGATAGACATGTGGAAGGCAAAGCGGGTCAATCAATTTCTAAGAACACAAACCTGAGAAAGAACAAAGCTCAGGTTGCAAAGCCAGCTTTGATTTTCATTGAGGCTTATTTTCTCTATCTTTATATTGTCTCAATTAAAATATTGTAAGTACACTAAGGTCGTGGATGGCAAAGGGACTTATCCTGTAAAGAGGAGCACTTATGGGTGTGTCCAAGAGTAAAAGCTACTCTTGTGGAAGGCTAGTGTCTAGAGTGTAGGTGTGCAGCAAAGAAAGAACTTACTTGACAAGGAGACAGATTTAATCATCAACCTGGAAAGAAATTGATGTTGTTATGTTCATCTTACTATCAAAACCATTGTTGCAGAAGTCTGTTAAAAAATTCTGTGAAAAGTAGTTGGGTTGCAAGCCAGAAAAATAGTAGTTAGTTCAAATAGCAAATGACTTAGGGATTTAGCTTGAATTCTAAACACAGTTTACTGTACATATCAATTCCTTGCAGATTGTGATAAGAAGAAAACTATGAATCATTAGGTGTGTGAAAAAAATTACAAAATTCTAATAAGCTTTCATGTAATTCTAATTTTGCTGTTTGATTGAATGCTTGCCTAATCAGAGCAGAAAAAAATTGATTCTTAAATGTTATCCCTATACCAACAATTCAGCATCATAAAGAATTTGTTAGGATTACCAACTGGCTAACTGATCTTATATAAAATAAATAATAATATGTTGATGACTCAAGAATATTCAGAATTTAAATTCTAATACACAATTTTAGTGGAAGCAAGTAACCTGGAGTTGGAAAAACAGAGAAGAAAAAAAAATCACTGAAATATGTATTCAAGTGGTTAGGAACTTAATGAGATTCTATTTATGCTAAAAGGATCCAGTATGACATCACTGTTTGCTTGTATATTTCTTAAATCTGAAAATTAACTTTTCCGTTGATAGTAAGCATAACATGTTTAGGAGGGGGGAACAGCCTTACCAGGCCACAGTAGAGGACAATGCAGCCACTTTTGATGAGAACTGATAGAGTAAGATCAGAAAGGAGAGGAGAACCTCCCCTATCAGTGGACTTGGGGAGTGGCATGCATGCAGAAAGGGGAGGGAGGGTGGGATTGGGAGGGGAGGAGGGAGGGGCTTATGGGGGATACAAAATGAATAAAGTGTAATTAATAAAATTAAATAATAATAATAATAATAAAAAGAAAAAAACCCTAACCCCCTCTGTAATACAACTAAACAATTTGAATATCTAAATTAATTACCAATTATTCCTAAACAAAGACTCATTCCATTAAACATGATGTTGCAATGCCTAAGAATTTTCTGGGAAAGCACAATGTGTTAAACCACAGTAAAAATAATGGGGAAGAAGTTTTCTTAGTGTTTCCAGCCTTTTTATAAAACTCTTATGAATTATCTGGCAGTCTAGAAGGGAGATAAACACTCTTGCTGCTTTATAAGATGCTGGATGTCATCTTACAGAATAAGCTTTAATTAAAATACTATCAGTTTAAGACAAACTGAGCAAACCAGCACTATAGAAACATTACAACTGGGATAAAGGTTGATAAAAATTGCAAAGAATTTACATTTTCCATTAGCACAGAGTCATAAGCATAAAAAATGATTTTTAAAAGATATGTACACATCTCATGTACTTTGACACAAAGAAATTAGTGCAAAGGATATTGTGTGCAACATTTCCAGATTTTGGAACTCAGCAATGTTTCACTTTAAGTCCGAGACCTCTGTACTTAGGCCTTTTTTTTTTTTTTCTTGGAAATGACTAGCTCCAAGACTGAGTTACCCATTTGACAAATACCAATGGCTCATATCAAATTGCCCATGGATTAGGTACAGTATTGGAAATGGCAGCATGAGTTAAATCTAAGGTGGTCAAATCTGAGAGGGTCAATTAAAGTTGGCCACAGAGGTTTGACATTGCATTTACCCAAGATGAATTCTTCGAACTTGAACCTGTACAACTATGTGGCACTAAGAACTGTCGGCAGAGCACTGGGAAGGTGATATCATGCAGATTCTATCCCTAATCTCTAAGACAAATGAGTTGTTTTGCTATGATTCTGGGACCTCTTAACCTCCAAGTGCTTTCTGAAGAGAGCCCACAAAAGGGTTTTTTTAGGAGACTGATACTCCAACCAAAGACCATACATGGTTATAACCTAGAACCCCTGCACAGATGTAGCCCATGGCAGCTCAGGCTCCAAGTTGCTTCCTCAACCAGAGTGAGGTATCCCAGAAACAGAAAGACATACACAGTATACACTCATTCTAAGTGGATACTAGACATATAATACAGGATATTCTTTTCTAGTTCTCACCATTTGCCTGCAAATTTCATGATTTTCTTGTTTTAAATTGCTGAGTAGTATTCCATTGTGTTAATGTACCACAATTTTTGTATCCATTCCTCTGTTGAGGGACATCTGGGTTGTTCCACATTCTGGCTATTACAAATAAAGCTACTATGAACATGGTTGAGCAAATGTCAGAGAAACACTTAAAGAAATGCTCAACATTCTTAGTCATCAGTGTAATGCAAATCAAAATAACCCTGAGATTTCACCTTACACCGATCAGAATGTCTAAGATCAAAAACTCAAGTGACAACACATGCTGTAGAGGATGTGGAGAAGGGCAACCCTCATCCATTCCTGGTGGGAATGTAAACTTGTACAACCAGTTTGGAAATCAATCTGGCACTTATTCAGACAATTAGGAATAATGCTTCCTCAAGATCCAGTTATACTACTCCTAGGCATATATCCAGAAGATGCTCAAGTACATAAAATCCGGGTTTCAGTGACTAAGGTTTAGGTGGCTACTACAACATATCTGAAGCATGTGATTCTTTGTCATTGTCCCATGAAGCATTTCCACGAATCCTTTCTAAAGGACTACCTATTGCTCCCTCTGCATGTGTGCATTTTCTTTTTAAAAGTATTTATTTATTTTAAATATTTAAACAAATATTTAATTATTTTAGATCATCCATGTTTTAACAATTAATGATTATACAAATCCTTCTCACACAAGAAGTTTCAACAAATACAAGCATGTCCTCTTAACAGTTTGAGTCTTTAAACTGAAGATGAAAAATAGGCGTGATGTTGAAGCTGAGTAGGATAGGCCTCTAATCTGCCATTTTGTGTCAATGACAGAAGAATTATAAATTCAAGGTTGGCCAGAGCAGAAGGAGGGATAGAAATACAGTTCAGTAATGGTGCACTTGCCTACCATGGATTAGGCCTTAGGTGATATCTTTAATAGTTAGAAAGAGAAGCAGAGAAAAGGATGAAAATAAAATGAAAAAGAAAGCTGCCTCTGTAAATATGGATATTTGTCAACTTAAGTTCACTTTACACTGGGCTTTCTTACACTCTCTAGTGGTTCTGACTGTAAAAACAAATCTATTTTTGTTTTATTTTAAATTTATTATTTTTGGTTTTCTATGATAGAAGAAAGGGAAAGTTCATGAATCGAGAGAGAGACAGGCATGAGGAAAAATGAATACTTCCAAGCTCAGTTCCTTTATTACATGGAAAGTGACACTTAGGACATGTCTCCTCTGTGAAGTTTTAGACACTGAATATAACCGGTGGATAAGACAGAGAAATTTTCTTTGGTAATGTAGCCACTGCTCCTATAACATGCTCTTGCAAACAATACCTATGGATATCAATGTGTACACAGGACACACACACACACACACACACACACACACACACACACACGGACAAACACACTGAGGAATTAAAAAGTGAGTCCACTGCAAAAGTGAAGAGAATTAATAGGAGTAAGAAGTGGACAATAGAGGAGGCCCACAAAGCTAAGTATGACCAAAATATCTGAATATAGGGAGGGAGGGAGGGACTGGGAGGGAATGAGGGATCGGGACATGGCTGGGGTACATAGTTAATAAAATGTAACTGATAAGAAAAAAATAAAATAAGAAAAAAAATTCCCATCATAAAAAAAAGAAAATACCATAAAACACATATGTGTATATATAGGTATGTGTGTATATACATTTAAACATATGTAAAACATGTATGGACATATATGTTTCATCGAATATATATATTCTTGTCAAAATAGGCTAAGAAACATACTGGAAATGTCTATGGTGGAATCTGCACTGAATAAGAAAAAAGAAAATTAAGCAAAGCAGCCAGAATTGATGAGGCTTACTTGGAAAGTCTAGTAAGTCTCAACAGAAGTATGGCATTACTTCTAGAAAAAGAACAGAAAAGGAAGGAAGGAAGGAAGGAAGGAAGGAAGGAAGGAAGGAAGGAAGGAAGGAAGGAAGGAAGGAAGGAAGAAAGAAGGAAAGAAAGAAAGATTTGACACTGTGAATAGAAGAGGACCTTTTCAATGACAGTTGTTCCCGGAACCACAGACATCTTCTCTGTTTTATGCCTCCACTGCTACCCTGGAATTGTGACTTATTACCTCTCCTTTGTGTTGTAGTTTGAATTTATGTCAAGAAAGTCTCTCACATTTCACTTTACTCAGAATATACACTCTAGTAGACACTTAAGATTTACTTCTGCTGAACATTGACTAGGATTTAAAAAAATTTGAACAGTTTCTCATAGTTAATCAAGGCTATCTGGATATAAGAGTTTCTGCTTTTTTAGCAGTTTAGCTTTAAAGGCTAAGGATCTAACCACAGCTGAGTATCTTTAATGCTTGGTAATCAGAACCACACTCCAACAATAATCCTAGAGATCTATTTATTACCTCTGTTCTAGAGTGTGCTTGGGTTTTCCCAAGCCATGAATTGATGTTCTTATGCAGAGTGATTTCCTATTATAATCAAAAAGACTACCAAAACTAGGGACACTTAAGTCCAAGGCAATTTATTCTTTGTTTTATTTAGGCAGTCATAACATTTATTCAGTCATAAAATTAGAGTAATTATAAAACACTATGGAATTTTTGGAAGTTCTAATCGAACTGGCTTGGGTTATGTCCATGAATCCGAGTATCATATGGTTTCTTTGTTTATTATCAGCTATTAATTTTTACTTTGTTTTTTGGGAATACCAAATTAAAATATTTGGGTAGGGATCCAAGATGGCAGTGACCAGCATACACTTACCTGAGGGGCATAGGATCTGAAACTCCAAAATTGGTGAGTGGATGGGGCAGCTGAATCCAGAACATTGACATTGAGGCTTCCTTGGTAAGAGGGGACAACCCATGAGCTGAGACCATTTGGACCCAGGTCACCTGCAGACTTCTTTGGGGACTGAGAGCGGTGAACATTCCGTCTCCCTGCACTTACCCTTGACGGCCTTCCCTCCTCAGCAGGGGCACATGTAGTGCCTGCGGCATGCTTCCTAGTCCCTCAGTGGTAGGCTACCTGATGTACGGGCCACCCAGACCCACCAGGTCACCCAGGTCTGCGATGCCAACCAGGTCCAAGACTCCCAAGGGCCACTCAGAAGGCACCTGAAACAGTGGCCTTCCAGTTCGGCTGCTATGGCTGGACCCCCAGTGGAACACTATACCAGCTCCCAAGTTCTGTGGCCGCATTACCACTGAGCTGACAGATATCCTACACATACATTTGCCCTGGCAGGCCTAATCTGAGGGTAGAGAACAGAGGGAACCCCTGTGCATTCTGCTTAGACCTGCTAGAGAATGAGTGTGCCTTCAAGTGAGTGTGTGCAGAGCCCCAGAGCCAGGGTCTGTTTATGCTAGCAGCCAGACATTGGATCCCTCCCACACACATCCCCACTATGGGTAACAAAGGGTTTCTTGGGATAGATAACCTTAACACTAAAGCCCCTGTTCTACCGGTCTACCAGTCAAGTCCAGGCAAACAACTCCTGGAGCCCAGGTAGATCTGAATACCAGAAAGACAGCATGAAAGGCCTGTAGCCCAGTGAGGTCCTCAGGGAATCTGCGGATGCACATTATACCGGTGAACAGAGCCAGTGTTCGCACCCACTCCTGCTCTGGCACACTCCTCACATTCCAAGCATCTACACTCTCTAGCACCATGTACTTCAAGGCACACTTCCACGTACACACAGATGCTTGCTTGCCCACAGTTGTGCTTCTGCACGTCTGGATCTTTCTCCCTTAGCTACAGCTGACTAACCAACACACACTCTCAAACCAATGGACCTCTCTCATCTTCCTGAAGAATACTCCAGACACCAGAAAAAGATGGACCCAGTCTGAAGTACAGACTCCAGGAACAAACAGTGAGGTTATGGATAAGCAGATAGGCAGAGGTCAGCCTAAGAACATACCCAACAAAACTCAAAACATCATGGCTTCACCAACAACCACCAAAATCAATGGGTATTGCAATTCATCAGAAACAAAGGAAAATGATTTTAAAGCTATGCTTATCCCATTTATAGAGGCATTTAAAGAGGAAACAAACAAATATCGCAAAGAAATAGCCATACAAATAAGAGGAAACAAACAAAGGTATCAAAGAAATAGAGACAAGTAAAGCCAAACAAACAGAGGTACAAGTAGAGGCATAATAAGTGGCATATAGAGAGGAAACTGACAAAAAAAAATAGAAGCTATCATAGAAAAACAGGAATCCACATTCAAACAAATGAAGGAAATGATGCAAGGCATGAAAACAATTAGAATCAATAAAGAAAACACAGAGAAAAACCTGGAGCTGGAGAACTTAGAGAAAAGATCATGAACCACAAAGGTAAGCATCACCAATAGAATTCAAGAGATGGAAGAGAGAATTTCAGGTGCTGAAGATACAATTGCAGAAATTGATACTTCACTTAAAGAAAAAAAAAATGCCCCTCAACTGAAGAATGGATGCAGAAATTTTGGTACATCTACACAATGGAGTATTACTCAGCAACGAAAAATAAGAAAATCATGAAATTTGCAGGTAAATGGCGGGACGTAGAAAGGATCATCCTGAGTGAGCTGTCCCAGAAGCAGAAAGACACACACGGTATATACTCACTCATATGCACATATAACATAGGATAAACATAGTAAAATTTATACATCTAAAGAAACTAATCAAGAGAGAGGACCCTGACTAAAACGCTCAATCCCCATCCTGAAAGGCAAAGAGGATGGACATCAGAAGAAGAAGAAAACAGGAAACAACCTAGGAACCTGCCACAGAGGACCTCTGAAAGCCTCTGCCCTGCAGACTATCAAAGCAGATGCTGAGACTTATGGCCAACTGTTGGGCAGAATGCATGGAATTTTATGTAAGATGTGGGAAATAGTAAGAGAGGGAGAGGACGGGAAACCCACAAGGAGAGCAACAGAACCAGAAAACTTGAACACAGGGAACTTCCCAGAAACTCATACTCTAACCAAGGACTATTCATAGAGATAACCTAGAACCCCTGCACAGAATTAGCACATGGTAGTTCAGTGCCCAAGTGGGTTACATAGTAATGGGAAGAGGGACTGCCTCTGACATAATCTGATTGGCCTGCTTTTTGATTACCTCCCCCTGAGGGGGAAGCAGCCTTACCAGGCCACAGAAGGTGACAATGCAGCCATTCCTGATATGATCTGATAGACTAAAACCAGAAGGAAGGAGAAGAGGACCTCCCCTCTCAGTGGAATTAGGGAGGGCATGAGTGAAGAAGGGGAAGGGAGGGTGGGATCGGGAGGGGAGGAGGGAGGGGCTTATGGGGGGATACAAAGTGAATAAAGTGTAATTAATAAAAAATAAAACAAATAAGAGAAGTTCCAAACATGAAACATGAAATAAATCAAGGATGCCGTGAAAAGATGAAATCTAAGAATAATAGGTACAGATGGAAGAAAAAATAAAGATTCAAGGATACAAGGTCCAGAAAATATTTTCAAAAAAATCATAGAAGAAAATTTTCCCAACTTAAAAAAAAAAAAAAAAGAGATGTCCATAAACATACAAGAGGCTTACAGAACATCAAATAGACTAGGCCAGAAAAGAAACTCTTCATGTCACATCATAATCAAAACACTAAATCTACAGAACAAAGAAAAAATATTAAAAGCAGCCAGGGAAAAAGGCCAAGTACCATATAAATGTAGACTTATCAGAATCATATCAGACTTCTATGAAGTCATACCAGTTTCTATACAGAAACTATGAAAGCCAGAAGGGCCTGGGCAGATGCCATGCAAACTTTAGGGGGTTCACAGATGCCAACCCAGACTATTATAACCAGCAAAGCTTTCAATCAACATAGATGTAGAAAATAAAATATTTCATGACAAAACTAAACTTAAGCAATTTCTACAGAGCAACCCAGGCCTACAGAAGATAGTAGAAGGAAAACTCCAATCCAATGAAAACAACTATATCCAAGAAAATATAGGATACAGATAACTTCAAAAAAAGAAAACAATCAATGAATCACAGTAACACCACCAACTCCACAATAAAAGAAACTAACATTCATTGGTCAATATTATCTGTCAACATCAATGGGATCAACTCTCCAATAAAAAAACACAGAGTAACAGAATGGTTGCTAAAACAGGATCCAACATTCTGCAGCTGGGAATAATCAAACTCAAGGATGAAATAAAGAAATTAGAATCAAATAAATTCAAAGAATCAATGAAACTAAGAGCTGGTTCTTCAAGGAAATTATCCAAGATAGACAAACCCTTAGCCATATTAAAGTAAAAGGCAGAGAGACACCATCCAAATTAACAAAATCAGAAATAAAAAGGGGAACATAACAACAGACACTGAAGAAATCCATACAATCATTAGGTCTTACTTCAAAAGCCCATATGCCTAAAATTTGAAAATCAAAATGAAATGCAAAATTTTCTTGATCGATTCCACTTGCCAAAGTTGAATCAAGAACAGGTAAATCAATTAAATAGTCAATATCCCTTAAGGAAATAGAAGCTGTTATGAAAAGTCTCACATCCGAAAAAATCCCAGGGCTAGATGGTTTCAGTGCAGAATTCTACCAGACCTTCAAAAAAAGAGCTAACAGAAATACTCTTCAGACTATTCCACAAAATAGAAACAAAAGGAACATTACCAAACTTATTCTATGAAACCACAGTCAGCTCCATACCTAAACCTCAAAAAGACACAACAAAGAAAGAGAATTTCAGGCCAATCTCTCTTATGAATATTAATGCAAAATTCTCAATTAAATACTGGCAAAATGAATCCAAGAATGTAGCCAGTCCTGATGAGAACTGATAAGCTAGATTCAGAAGGAAGGAGAGGAGGAACTTCCCTATCAGTGGACTTAGAGAAGGGCATGGTAGGAGATAAGGAAGGGAGAGTGGGATTGGGAAGGAATGAGGGAGGGGGCTACAGCTGGGATACAAAGCAAATTAAAAAAAAAGAAAAAAAAGAGATGGTGCCACCCACAATATATATATATATATATATATATATATATATATATATATATATATA
>NW_026596051.1:23301596-23309474 GCF_907164565.1 Psammomys obesus | reverse complement strand
TATATATATATATATATATATATATATATATATATATATATATATATCCATTTTGACCAAGCAGACTTCATCCAAGGCATGCAGGGATGGTTCAATATACAGAAACCCATCAATGTAATCCACCATATAAACAAACTGTAAGATAATCTCCTTAGATACTGAAAAAGCATTTGATAAAATTCAACATTCATTTATGTTTAAAGTCCTGGAGAGATCAGGGATACAAGGCCCTTACCTATACAAAGTAAAGGCAATATACAGCAAGCATATAGCCAACATCAAAATTAAATTAATGGAGAGAAACTTAAATCAACCCCAATGAAATCAGGTACAAGGCAAAACTTCCCACTCTCTCCCACTTCAACATAGCACTTGAAGTCCTTGCTAGAGCAATAAGAAAATTAAAGGAGATCAAGGGGATTCAGTTTGGAAAAGAAGAAGTCAAAGTATCTCTATTTGCAGATGATATGATATTATAAAGAGTGACCTCAAAAATTCTACCAGGGAACTCCTACAACTTATAAACACCTTCAGCCAAGTGGCTTGATACAAAAATAACTCAAAAAAATCAGAAGCCCTCTTGTATACCAAAGACAAAAGGGCCAAGAAAAAAATTAGAGAAACAACACCCTTCATAATAGCCATTAATAACATAAAGTACGTAGGTGTGACTCTACCAAAGCAAGTGAAAGACCTGCTCAAGAAAAAAAATATCAAGCCTCTGAAGAAAGAAATTGAAGAAGATATATGAAGATGTAAATATCTCCGATGCTCATGGATTGGTAGGATTAACATAGTTTAAATGGTCATTCTGCCAAAAGCAATCTACAGATTCAATGCAATTCCCATCAAATTACCAACACAATTCTTTACAGACCTTGAAAAATTCTCATCTTCATATGGGAAAATATCCACTTGGACTTCAGTTTTGTGCAGGATGATAAATATGGATCTATTTTCATTTTCTACATGTAGACATCCAGTTGGACCAGCACCATTTGTTGAAGATGCTATCTTTTTTCCACTGTATTGTTTTGGCATCTTTGTCAAAAATCAGGTGTCCATAAGTGTGTGGGTTTATTTCTGGGTCTTCTGTTTGGTTCCATTGATCCAGCATTCTGTTTCTATGCCAGTACCATGCAGTTTTTATAACTGTTGCTCTATAGTACAGCTTAAGATCAAGGATGGAGATACCTCCAGAAAATCTTTTATTGTAGAAGATTGTTTTAGCAATTCTGGGTTTCTTGTTATTCCATACAAAGTTGAGAATTTTTCTTTCCAGGTCTGTAAAGAATTGTGTTGGCAATTTGATGGGAATTGCATTAAATCTGTAGATTGCTTTTGGTAAGATGGCCATTTTTACTATGGTAATCCTGCCAAGCCATGAGCATGGGAGATCTTTCCATCTTCTCATATCTTCTTCTATTTCTTTCTTCAGAGACTTGAAATTTTTTCATACAAGTCTTTGACTTGCTTGATTAGGGTTACAAAAAGGTACTTTATGTCATTTGTGGCTATTGTGAAGGGTGTTGTTTCCCTAATTTCTTTCTCAGTCCTTTTGTCTTTTGTATACAGGAAAAAATATTAAAAACTAAAACCCAGAATATCCAAAATCATCCTGTACAAAAACAGACCATCTGGAGGTATCTCTATCCCTGGTCTCAAACTGTACTACAGAGCAATAGTAATAAAAACTGCTTGGTACTGGCATAGAAACAGGCTAGTGGATCAATGAAATCTAATATATACAGAAATATACCCACACACTTACGGATACTTGATTTTTGACAAAGAAGCCAAAACCATACAATGGAAAAAAGACAGCATCTTCAACAAATGTTTCTGTTATAACTGGATGTCTACATGTAGAAAAATGCAAATAGATCCATATTTATCACATTGCACAAAATTAAAGTCCAATTTTATCAAAGACCTCAACATAAAACTGGACACTCTAAATCGGTTAGAAGAAAAAGTGGGGAAGAGCCTTGAACTCATTGGCACAGCAGACAGCTTCCTGAACGGAACACCAACAGGATGGCTTCTAAGATCAACAATAAATAAATGGGACATCATGAAACTGAAAAGCTTCTGTAAAACAAAGGACACTGTTGTCAGAACAAATAGGCTGACTACAGACTGGGAAAGGATCTTCACCAACCCTACATCTGACAGTGGGCTAATATACAGAATACATAAATAACTCAAGTTAAACAGCAACAAACCAAGTAATCCAATTTAAAAAATGGAGTACAGAGCTAAACAGAGAATTTTCTGCAGAGGAATAACAATGGTAGAGAAACACTTAAAGAAATGTTCAGCACCCTTAATCATCAGGGAAATGCAAATCAAAACAACCCTGAGATTTCACCTTACACTCATAAGAATGGTTAAGATAAAAAACTCAAGTGACAATGCATATTGGAGAGGATGTGAAGGAAGGTGAATCCTCCTACATTGCTGGTAAGAATGTAAACATGTACAACCACTTTGGAAATAAATCTGGTGCTTTCTCACACAATTTTGAATAGTGCTTCATCAAGTTCCATCTATACAATGCCTAGGCATATATCCCAAAGATGCTCAAGTACACAACAGGGACATTTGTTCAAACATGTTCATAGTTCATAGTTGCTAGAACTTGGAAACAACCCAGATGTCCCAAAACATAGGAATGGATACAGAAATTGTGGTATATTTACACAATGGAATACTACTCAGCAATTAAAAACAAGGAAATCATGAAATTTACAGGCAATTGGTGAGATATAGAAAAGATCATCCTGAGTGATATATCCCAGAAGCATAAAGACACACATAATATATATTCACTTACAAGTGGATATTATATATATATATATTTATATATAAATTATATATAATATAAATATTTATATAATATATATATTTATATATAATAAAGGATAAACATACTAAAATCTGTACACCTAAAGAAGCTAAGCAAGAAGGAGGACCCTGGGTAACATGATCAATCCTCATTGAGAAAGACAAACTAGATGGACATTTGAAGAAGAACACAGGAAACAGGACAGGAGCCTACCACAGACAGCCTCTGAAAGACTCTACCCAGTAGTATATCAAAGCAGATGCTGAGATTAGTAACAAAACTCTGGGCAGAGTACAGGGAATCCTATGAAATTTGGGGGGGACAGTCAGAACTGGAGAGGACAGGAACTCCACAAGGAAAGGAACAGAACCAAAATATCTGGGCACAGGGGTGTTTTTCTGAGACTGATAATACAACCAAGGACCATTTATATAGCCTAGATAACCTAGAGTCAACCCCTGCTGAAGTGTAGCCCATGGCAGCTAAGTATCCAACTGGGTACCCTAGAAAGGGGAACATGGACTGTCTATGACATGATCTCAGTCTCTGGCTCTTTGATCACCTCCCCCTGTGGGGGAAGAGCCTTAGCAGGCCACAGAGGAGAACAATGCAACCAGTCCTGATGAGACCTGATAGGCTAGGGTCAGATGGAAGGGGAGGAGGACCTCCCCTATCAGTGGAATTGAAGAGGAGCATGGGAGGAGAGCAGGGAGAAAAGGTGGGATTTGGAGGGAATGAGGGAGGGGGCTACAACTGAGATTCAAAATGAATAAACTGTAATTAATATAAAAAATAAAAATGTAATTAAAAAACCTCAGTAAAAAAAGAAATATTATACCAAACTGCCCCCTAATATATATGCATATTACCTAATATGTGTATGTTTATATATATTTATATATTTACCTAAATATATATATTATATATATTTAGTTTATTATATATTATATATATTTATAAATATATATTATATATAAATATATATAATATATTATATATTTAGTATTTATATAATATATAATATTTATATATTATATATATATATAAATATATATATAATATATATTTAGGTAAAAGGAACTTACCATGAAGTTGAGATAACGTGAGGGTATCATGAATCTAATGGAAATGTATTTCTAAATTAGAGAGGCTTATTAAGCTCTGTGGATAGCAGGAAAGCCAAGGATGTATAAGAAAGGTGGTAGAGCATAAGGTTGGCAACAGACAAAGAGAAAGCCAGAGAATGTGCCAGCAAGAAGTATTCCTCCATGACAGTTGCTTCAAGTTCATGTGTTGTCTTATCTTATCTTATCAGGTTCCTGTCTTATCATCCTTTAGACATGGATTGTGACATATAAGTATAATAAAAATAACCTCTTCTCCTATGTTGCTGTTGTTGCTGTTGTCCATGGGGTTTATCACAATATCAGAAAATAAATTGGGACCAACAGTAGAATGATTTTCTTACACCCAGGAATCATATGGAAAATGTTAATTTATAAAGTATTATGAGAGATACAAACGCAAAACCCCAAATACCTAAACCCAAGCATACTGATAAAATTATTTCCCATGTTTCCTACATTATTTTTTTTGCAGCATCTCTAATTATTACCATGAAATATGATGCATAGGTAGATATAGCAGTAGAACAATTAGAAGCTCTTACTCTAGGGTATAGGATGACATTGATGTTGATGATGATGATTATGATGATGATGATGATGACTATGACAGAGTATATAGCTTCATATTCTTCCTACTCCATTTAGCAATAAAAATTTGTAATGTTTTGCTCATTATCAAACATAATTTTTTTATTATTACAATTTTATTTACTTACTATCCCTGATATATCTCCTTCTCTTGTCCCCTCCCAATCCCGCCCTCCCTCCCTCTTCTCCTCCCATGTCCCTCCCCCAGTCCACTGATAGGGGAGGTCCTCCTCCCCTTCCATCTGACCTTAGCCTATCAGGTTTCCTCAGGAATAGCTGCATTGTCTTCCTCCGTGTCCTGGTACAGCCTCACTCTTCCCACTCAGAGCCAGCCACTGAGTTCATGTTAGAGACAATTCCTGCTCCCTTTACTAGAAAACCCATTTGGAGCCTGAGCTGCCATGGGCTACATCTGAGCAAGGGGTCTAGGTTATCTCTATTCATGGTCCTTGGTTGGAGTATCAATATTTTCAAAGACACCGGGGCTCAGATTTTTTGTTTTGTTGGTCTCCTTTTGGAGCTCCTGTCCCCTCCAGGTCTTTCTATCTCCCCCTTCTTTCGTAAGATTCCCTTCACTCTGCCCAAAATTTGGCTATGAGTGTCAGCATCAATGTTTTAGTAAGCCACACAATATCATTTTTGTCCTTTTGAATTTATGTAAATTTCAATGATGTTCTCTGATATGACTGATTTGGAGAGCTGTATGAAAGCAAGCTATATTAAGGCAAGATAGTAGAAAATCATCAATACATTACAAAGAGGGTGAGTTTAGTTGAGATATCTTTACCATTAAAATATAATGTAAGGCATATCACTGGGTAGTTGGTAGTGATGATTAATAGAACAACTTAATGTTTAAGGTAATTTTCTATCTTCAATTGTCAAGTTCCTCAGAATTAACATTATTAACAAATATTGTTAAATCAGACATGCTGAATCACTCCTGTAATTACTCCTGTAATTACAGATCTTCGGAAACCACATCAGAAAGTTTTTTTGCTAGCTTGGACTGTATGGTGAGTTCCAGGATACCTTGAGCCACACTGTGTGTTCCAGTTTCAATATAGATGTTATAATGTTATTAAAACCTGCTGTCCACATCTGTTTCTCAGCTTATCATGTATGTTTCCTAAGAATCTTGCCTGAGCTGTCATTTAATCACCTATATGTCATACCATCAAAGAAAACTTCTTGAATGAACATGAGAATAAAGAAAAAATGACTTCTGAGATGGCTTTAAATTCAAACTCCATACTTGAAAATGAGCACCACAGGATTACAGACTCTAAAGGAGAAAGAGGGTTAACAAACTTGTCAGGAGTAGTAACAAATTCTTGTTTATGTGAATCATTTAGTGGAGACTTGGACTTTCAGAGCTCTGACTTCACTGTCACACCTGGACCTCTGATTTCCAAGGCTTTGGGTTAAGGCACACCACTTCTTTTAGCTAGTTTTTGTTTATAAATTGATTTTCTCATTAATGTTCTAGTCCATGGAGGAAGTTAATTAATTAATGTACATAAAGTGCTTCAATTAAGGTAATTGACATTACTTGCAGATAGCCTCATCAGTGGCTCTTTAGGAATAATCCCAAATCACTCTTTCTCAAGAGATTTCTGATAATTGCTCCAGTGTTCTCCTGGAAGTCCTGTGATACAGAAGCCAAACTATTAATTTTTCCTTTCTGGAAGTTTGATGCAAGGTATTAAGATGTGCATTGTTTTTGAAACTCCACGACTTAGATAAGCTGTTTCTTTTGTCTTGATTTATAAAGCACATGTCTGTCACTAATGAGAGAGATGACCTTAAATCACTCGGTTTTAGTCATGTTTATTTTCATCTTCAACAGATGGGAACAGGGCACTAATTGTGGCTGCATCTGTTTTTAGCACTTACCCTATTTAAGTCCTAGCACTTTTGTTTTCCTCTTGGGCTTTTCACTAAATGTCCCAAGCTTTAGTTCTTTGCTTTATACCAAAGACATGGATGGTAATACTATTTGCACAACACCGTTGACTAAAATTTGAGGCTGGTTCCAGGATGAAGTTCTAATGTAACCTGAACATTATGGTCCTGAGGTCCTGATAGGTCATGACAATATGATGACTCATCGTGATAAGTACAGGAACAGAAGAAACTGTAGCCTAGCAAATGGATGAGAATAAGAAATGAACTGGACCCACTCAACTGATTATAAGATTAGAGGGTCAGAAACTTTTACCAAAATCAGACTTAAGATTAAATAGACAAGATGCACCTAACCTTGAACAGTTTTTGTTTTCCTTTACTTTCAAAAACTGAAAAAAAAGAAAAAACAGTATTGTGGGTGTATCCTTGTGTTTTGCATAGTTGTGTCTGTTAATACAGTGCTAGTATGTTGTCTGCCATAGAAAGTATTGAGAAAAATCCAATGTGAGTAAGACGTTTTATTTTGTATATGTCTTTAATCTAGACTAGAATGGACTTTCAAGTTTAGCACATAGACATTCTTTGAGAAAAGATTGCCTGTTATCAGGATCTGCCTCTTATTTCACTTGACAGTGTTATTAATTGTTACACACTGGACACTGAACACTCTGAAAAATCAATGACAACATGAGAGGAAATACATGTTTCTCCCACCATCATGTTTCACACAAATAAAAGAGGTTTGTCTACATTCCTGAAAGGCAGTCACAATCTCCATTCTCCCACTAACAATTCAGCAGCTGGCCACAAAAATCATAATAATGCTTCTCAATTCATATACATGTTTTACAGGCAGTGATATTTTTTCTTACACATTTCAGTGGGTAGTGTGGGTGTTAAAATTACCTTATATTATATTATTAAAATTTAAATTTTTTTTTCTGAAACACAGTTTTATCAATAATTAAGCTATAATAGACCCCAGATTTTCAGATTTGCTTTTCCTATTTTAACTAAACATCTACTGATTTCTGTTTCCTCTATTTTAAATTTATTTTTGTTATAAGAGATGTTTATTTGAAAAGAATGCTATAAGTAGTCTGAAAAGAATTTTGTTTTCTATGTAAAAGCTTTTAAAGGAAAGATCAATATTATTTTTATTATATTAAAGTTTGTATGTATATACTTGTCAAGACAAACGTGTTGGTTTCTTTCTCTATGTAGGTCCTGGGAATTGATCTTGTGTATTCCCATATTATATCAAGGATCTTTATCCCCTCAGTAATTTTGCTGCCCTGAAAAAATAATGAGTAAATTAATAGAAACAATCTGAACTTTGATATTGATGACACACACTGTTTATTATTATTATTATTATTATTATTATTATTATTATTATTATTATTA
>NW_026596051.1:23286067-23301586 GCF_907164565.1 Psammomys obesus | reverse complement strand
TATTATTATTATTATTATTATTATTATTATTATTATTATTATTATTAATTATAAAATATTCAATTTGTATCTTGGCTGTGGTCCCCTCCTTTGTCTCTTCCTAATTCCACCTTCCCTTCTTCTTCTCCCCCATGCCCTTTTCCTAGTCCACTGATGGGGGAAGTCCCCCCTTCTATCCAAACATAGCCTATCAGGTCTCATCAAGGCTGGCTGCATCATCTTCCTCTTTGGCTTGGCAAGCTGTATATCCTCCCTGTCCCCCCAGTGGAGGTGATCAGAGAGCCTGCCACTGAGTTCATGCCAGAGACAGACCATGCTCTCCTTACTAGGGAACCCATTTGGAGACTGAGTCTATGGGCTACATCTGATCAGGGGTTTTATGTCCTCTCCATGCATGGTACTTGGTTGGGGTATCAGTCTCTTCAGGGCCCCCAGAGCTCAGTATTTTTGGCTTGACACACACTATTTTATGATATAAATGTACTATGGTAATTTTTTAAAAAAATTTCTTAATTCGAAACTATCTAATCAGCTTATTTTTATGCAATTGCTAAATGATTCATGCATCAATACATAATAATCCTTTGAGAATAATGACATCTCTACTTGAGTATAAAATAGCAACAATCTGGATACATGCAAGATTTATCCTACATAGATGTCTCAAACATGCATAGCTTTTTTTTCATGGTTTTGATCTTTGGAATCAGCCAACTTACACATGAAAAATCCCTGTGCATTATTATGATGGGAAGAAAAAAGACAATTCTTGTCTCTAAAGCCCACAGTGTTTGTTCTTAATACAGTGGCAGGCCAATCAATGTCAGTCTAGGATGATTATAAGCCTGATTTCAAAGTAAGAAATTCCTCCGTGAATATTGAAGAAGATCATCATTAAATAAAATCAAGAAATGGTGTTCTTAATAAAGGCATAAAACATGTTCCATGAATACCAAACCTTTCTCATCTTCTTCTTCCTCTTAATATCATTATTTATGACAATTTATTCAATTTGTATCCAGGCTTTGTCACTTTTATATTAAAAAAAATAAAAAAGAACCATACACACTCTTGAATCAGGTGAAAGCTCCCTAAATTTTCTCATGGGTGATGAGTAAACCTGCTGTGGTTCTAGAAAGCATCAATCACATCAAGTCACACTCACAGCTGAGAAACCTAACTAGACATGACATCCATTCTTTTTATCTTCCTTGTGTTATATGGCTGTTTCCCTTCTCTGTTGACTCTAAAATTTCTTCTTCATTCGTTTTTCAATTTATTTTTTATTAATTTCACTTTACTTACTCTGTATTCCAGCTGTAGCCCCCGCCCTAGTTCCCTTCGAAATCCACCCTTCCTCCCTCATCTCCTCCCATGCCCCTCTCCAAGTCCACTGATAGGGGAGGGCCTCCTGATGGCCTATTATATTCTCTTTCCTTGACCATTTGATGGGGATGTTTTTCTTCTAGTGCCATTTCAATTATCCTTCTCATCCATTTTTTAAATTTTTTTATTTAACTTTTATTAATTATACTTTATTCATTTTGTATCCCCCCCATTAGCTCCCCCTCCTCCCCTCCCGATTCCACCCTTCTCCCCTTTCTGCATGCATGCCCCTCCCCAAGTCCACTGATAGAGGAGGTCCTCCTGTCCTTCTTTCTGATCTTATTCTATCAGTTCTCATCAGAGATGGCTGCATTGTCATCTTCTGTGGCCTGGTAAGGCTGTTCCCCCCTCAGGGCGAGGTGATCAAAGAGCAGGCCAATCAGATTATGTCAGAGGCAGTCCCTCTTCCCATTACTATGTAACCCACTTGAAAACTGAACTGCCATGAGCTACATCTGTGCAGGGGTTCTAGGTTATCTCCATGAATAGTCCTTGGTTGGAGTATGAGTCTCGGGGAAGTTCCCTGTGATCAAATTTTCTTGTTCTGTTGCTTTCCTTGTGGAGTTCCTGTCCTCTCCAGCTCTTACTATTTCCCACATCTTACCTAAAATTCCATTCATTCTGCCCAACAGTTGGCCATCAGGCTCAGCATCTGCTTTGATAGTCTGCAGGTCAGAGGCTTTCAGAAGCCCTCTATGGCAGGTTTCTAGGTTGTTTCCTGTTTTCTTCTTCTTCTGATGTCCATCCTCTTTGCCTTTCAGGATGGGGATTGAGCATTTTAGTTAGGGTCCACTCTTTTGATTAGTTTGTTTAGATGTACAGATTTTAGCGGGTTTATCCTATGTTGTATGTTTATATGAGTGAGTATATACCGTGTGTGTCTTTTTGCTTCTGGGACAACTCACTCAGGATGATCCTTTCCAGGTCCCACCATTTACCTGCAAATTTCAAGATTTCCTTATTTTTTTATTGCTCCATTGTATAGATGTACCACAATTTCTGCATCCATTCTTCAGTTGAGGGGTGTCTGGGCTGTTTCCAGCTTCTGGCTACTACAAATAAAGCTGCTATAAACATGCTATATGAACAAAAGTCCTTTTTGTGTACTTGAGCCTCTTTTGAATATATGCCTAGGAGTGGTATGGCTGGATCTTGAGGAAGCGCTATTCCTAGTTGTCTGAGAAAGTGACAGATTGATTTCCAGAGTGGTTGTACAAGTTTGCATTCCCACCAGCAGTGGAGAAGGGTTCCCCTTTCTCCACAACCTCTCCAGCATGTGTTGTCACTTGAGTTTTTGATCTTGGCCATTCTGATGGCTGCAAGGTGAAATCTCAGGGTTGTTTTGATTGGCATTTCCCTAATGGCTAATGAGGTTGAGCATTTCTTTAAATGCTTCTCTGCCATTTTTTAAATATTTGCAAAAATTCTAATACTGATATTCCAGATAAGCTGTTATTAAAGCATCAAATTTTATATTACACAGATGTTAATATTTCAAATTAGTTCTTTTTCATTGTTATGTTAAAAAGGGGGTTTCATTATGACATTTAATACATATAACACTATATGTGTACATATTTACCCTCCCATTTACCTACAAACACACACACTGTGTCCTTTCTGTCCACATCTCATCTTCCTTCCTACCAATAGTTTAGCTTAAATGAATGGAATACTAATGATGTTTGTCACACACTAGCAGTGACAAATGGGGTAATTTAAATTTTCATAAGTATTTACATACTTGATGTGGTTTGAATTAGAATATCACCCATAGATTCATATAGATTCATATATATATATATATATATATAATTTTTATTAAT
The DNA here is from genome assembly GCF_907164565.1 of Psammomys obesus. Taxonomy (NCBI): domain Eukaryota; kingdom Metazoa; phylum Chordata; class Mammalia; order Rodentia; family Muridae; genus Psammomys; species Psammomys obesus. The sequence continues at coordinate 23,298,374 of NW_026596051.1, read as the reverse complement.
TAGTTTATTCACTTTGCATCCCCCTGTAGGTCCCTCTCTCCTTCCCTCCCAATTCTACCTGCTCTCCCTCTTCTGCACCCATGCCCATTCCCAAGTCCACTGATAGGGGAGGTTTTCCTCTCCTCCTTCTGATCCTAGTCTATCAGGTGTCATCAGGAGTGAATGCATTGTCTTCCTCCGTGGCCTGATAAGGTTGCTCCCCCCTCAGGGGGAGGTAATCAGAGAGCAGGCCAATCTGTTCATATCAGAGACAGTCCCTGTTCCCATTACAATGGAACCCTTGGACACTGAACTACCATGCACTACATCTGGGCAGGGGTTCTAGGTTATCTCCATGAATGGTCCTTGGTTGGAGTATCAGTCTCAGAAAAGATCCCTGTGCCCAGATTTTTTTTGGTTCTGTTGCTCTCCTTGTGTAGCTCCTGTTCTCTCCAGGTCTTTCTATCTCTCCCTTCTTTCATAAGATTCCATGTACTCTGCTCAAAGTGTGGCTATAAGTCTAAGGAAAATGCAAATTAAAATGAGCCTTAGATATCACCTTACACCCATCAGAATGTCTAAGTTCAAAAACTCAAGTGACAACAGATGCTAGAGAGGATGTGGAGAAAGGGGAAACCTTCTCAACTGCTGGTGGGAATGTATACTTGTACAACCACTCTGGAAATCAATCTGTTGCTTTCTCAGACCATTAGGAATAGAGCTTCCTCAAGATACAGCTATACTACTTCTAGGCATATATCCAAAAGATGCTCAAGTATACAAGAAAGAACCTTTGCTCAACCATGTTTGTAGCAGCTTTATTTGTAAAAACCAGAAGCTGGAAACAACCAGATGCCCCTCAGTTGAGGAATGGATACAGAAATTGTGGTACATCTACACAATGGAATATTACTCTGCAATAAAACACAAGGAAATCATAAATTTGCAGGTAAATGGTGGGAACTGGATATATATTTAATATACATATATATTAAACTGGATATATTTAATATATATATTAAATATATAATATAGGATAAACACACTAAAATCTGTACACCTAATGAAGCTAATCAAGAAGGAGGACTCTAAGATGCTCAATCCCCAATTAGAAAGGCAAAGTGGATGGACATCAGAAGAGGGAGAAAACAGAAAACACAACAGAAGGCTCCCACAGCGGTCCTTTGAAGGGCTCTACCCTGCAGGGTATCAAAGCAGATGCTGAGACTTATAGCCAAACTTTGGGCAGAGTGCAGGGAATCTTATGAAAGAAGGAGGAGAAAGAAAGATTCATATATTTGAATGCTTGATCTCCAGTTGGTAGATTCTCTAGGAAGGATTAAGAGCTGTGGCCTTATTAGAGGAGATATTGTCTTGCAGGGAGAGGTGTGGCCATGTTGGAGGAGGTGTGTTAATAGGGTTGGGCTTCCAAAGTCTCCACTCCCAGTTAGCTTTTTCTCAGTCTGTAAGTTGAGGTGTCTAGGATGTTATCTATCAAGTGTCCTGTCTACCTGCCTGCTGCCATACAGAGACCATGATGACCAGGCACTCTAAACCCTCTGAAACTATGAGACTCAAATGTTTACCCTTCTATGATTCACTGGTGATGATGTCTACTTTCAGCAGACTGAATTGTAATTAAGGCACTTAATTTTTGCTGAAATAAGGCAAATGAGATAACCATTGAAAGAGGTAGAAAACAGGGAACAGGACAGGAACCTACCACAGTGGGCCTCTGAAAGACTCTACCCAGCAGAGTATGGAAGCAGATACTGAGACTCACAGCCAAATTGGGCACAGGGTTCTTTTCTGAGATTGATACTCCAATCAAGGACCATGAATGGAGATAACCTAGAACCTCTGCAGAGATGTAGCACTTGGCAACTCAGTGTCCAAGTAGTTCCCTAGTAAGAGGAACAAGGATTGTCTCTAACATGAACTCAGTGGCTGGCTCTTTGATAAGTTCCTCCTGAAGGGGAAACAGCCTTACCAGGCCACAGAGGAAAACAGTGCAGCCAGTCCTGATGAAACCTGATAAGCTAAGGTAGGAAGGAAGGGGAGGAGGACTTCCCCTATCAGTAGACTGGGAGGAAGGGAAAGAGAGGAGAAGAGGCAGGAAGACTAGAATTGGGAGGGGACGAGAGAGGTGGCTACAGCTGGGATACAAAGTAAATAAATTTCAATTAATAAAATATAAATTAATAAAAAGATCGAATAATATTTTATAATTAAGACATCCTGTGCTTTATAATGGAGAGATTTAATTTACATGTTAAAATCATCAAATGGTGAAGGCATAAATGCTACATTCAAGACTAGCAACCAGTACATTGTTATATCAGTTTGTGATGCTTGGTGGCACATATTCCCACTAAGATTTTCAGTTTCTTTTATATAAAAGGACAAGAAAATATTCTGAATTGCTTGGACTTAATCAACTCTTTGCTCCTTAGTATTCATAAAGTGATGACATTTTTCCAGTGATTTGCCATATTCTGATGTGTAGGCTGTTCAATATAAGGATATATTTTTCTTGCCATCATATTTGAGTGATCATTTTCTTCTGCTTATGATTTCTTTAAATATCTTATTTTATAGCATTCTTTTATAAAGGTGTCCTCAGGTAAAACTTTAAATGTATTTTCCTTTGTATGTTCTACATGCTTCAAATTCAAGTACTAGTGACCTCTGCCATGCAGCATAAACTTATCTATCCGTTGTGCTCAGGTGAATAGGTCAGGCTTTCCAGAAGTAATACTGTCAAGTTTACGTTGAAGACAGAGCACTTTGGAGATACTTTTGCATTGTTGGCAGGTATGTAACCATAATAAAAGAAAATGAGGTAATGCAAGGCAATGAGAAAATTTTTATTCATTCTCCAAGTATCTTTAAACATGATCTATGACTACAACACAAGATATTCCAAAAACAAATGCTAATCCACAAGCTCTTTTATTATTTATTGGATTTTTTTCTTTGACTTTATTTGATCTTTGCACTTTGTTCTGCTCATTATAGGAACTGAAATCCTCTGTCTTTTTCTTCTGAGTAAACATCATTAATTATTCAGAACTTGCTGATGCCAACAAGGCATATTGGGGGGAAATAACTTGGTTTCCCTTTTCACTTGATTTGTTCTTCTGGTCATAGAAGGGGCAATGTTAACTGGTTGAGACAACCAATTAACATTTAAATTGGTAAGCTTTAATCTAGATCACAATAGCTTATATTACTATGAAGTAAATTTAAAGTCACAGAAATAAGAATATAAACAAATCAGGTCAAGCAAGAGTTACATAAATACACAGGACTGTGTTAATTAAACAAAGATATATAAGAATCAAAAGCAACTATAGTTACAACAATTGGCTTCAACCCAACAGTTTTTAAAATCAAAATTAAAAATGCTTCACAGAATATTGTGAGAATATTGTAATAGACCTTTCTATTCTTACTGATTAGTCATTTTGGGTTATACTTACAGATCATTCATTTATTAACTTACTCATTCATTCATTCATTTACAAAATTATGACTAAATGAGAGGTGATGTGTTAGCATTAGGAATCCAAAATATCAATTCCTGTCTGTAAGAATTCTACTGATAGTGATATCAACACATGTGTGAGAAGAGCTCAAATTTGGTTAAGTGTTGTTTTATAGATGTAAATGAATTTCTGCTATTTTCATATAAGAAGAAATGAGAGAACTTGTGTCTTATTGTGATGTTCAGAGGCAGAAATGTAACTGAAGTCCTTTTGATTGAGTGGTGTGCATCAAAGAGGAGGATAAATTTCTGATTTCATTATGAAACATCACTGGTCCTGTGTTCTAATATATGGGATATGAATTTTCTTCCAGTTGGGTTTAGTGAGTACCAATATGGTGCATGGTCTCAGAAATTAACATAATGCATATAAGCTATGCCAAACTATTCACCCATTTTATCCAACTTAAAGAAAAGAACAATTACATACCACAAGATCAGTCTCAAGACAATATACTGCATCTTCCTACATATTTAGATAAATATAAGAGTAAATATGTTATTGTAGGAACGTGGCTGAGATCCCCGGGGCTTCTGCTTGCTTTTCTCAGTAGTAAAATGACAAAGTAGAATTGCCGTACTCACACAGAGCAGATAATGTAGTTGAAATGCCACATTGAAATTAAGTTCGGGACCATTGTTGGTACTATGGCAGATATTTGGACCACTATATGTCATTTGTAGCAAGAAGGCTACAGTTTTACTAACTAGTATAGTGTACATTGTTTACAAATGAGACAGAGGAGTATTTGTAATCCTTTCCATTCAGAAAAATTATCTTCACAATGGCTCCATTTGCTTCTGAGTGGTGAGCACAGCAAGAAAAATACCAAAGATGGAGATGAAAAGGGAAAACGCACGTAGAATTAGAAACTTATTGTTCTACCAACTGTCATAAAAAGGAAAAATATCAATTACAGAAATTTAATATGGGCCTGATATGTGTTGTATGGGGATATAGGTATAAGATGGTGAAAACATATAAAATAAAATCAATAGTCTTTGAAACATAATCACATGATTTTTTTTTAGGTTTAAACCCTGAGAAAATGGAAATGATATGGAATGTACAAGCTTCAGTCAAAGTATACTCAAAGTTCAGAGTTAATATGAATCAACAAATGTATGAAATATACAATCTGGAGATAAAATTGTGGGGCACAAAAAAAATCTCTATTTCTATTGTTTTCCCTGGGTCTTGCATGTATCACTAAGTGAAGAGTTAACTACATCCATATACCCATATATGGGTAAGTCCCTTTACTTATACATTATTAGGTGACTTAAGCAACATTTATTAAGCATCAATTGTAAGCCCATACAACTTCTACGGAAAATGGCACCTTGCAAATACGGTGGACACATGCTCTGTCTATATAACGATGCATGTGGGAAATTCAAATAGTGAAGAAGGTGCAAGTGACCTGAGTGCTGGAAAAAGTCAGAGAAGCATCAGCAAGAGTGGCATTTCGTGTGCTCATAACCTACTCTGTCATGGGAACTAAATGATTCTCCTTAACTTTTCCAGACTAATGACCCGTACTGCAGTGAACCTGCACATAGACTATTTTAGCTTTGCAGAGAAAAGGCTTCCAGTACTTCATTAGTGTAAAACGACCCACATTTTGCTACATTTCCAGTCTCATATTATGCTTCTTAATTACCACTATTTAAATGGTCTTTCAAGATCAGCTGTAAATTAAAATTGATCCACTGTCAGCAATCTACAGCAGTTGGCAACAGACTATTGATACAGATGACATGCCAGTTCCTAGCTTCTTTGTGAGAAGACAAAAATGTAAAGAAATCAGCCAACTCGGCAGCTCAGCACAAAAGGCAAAATGTGATTTTTCCCTAGTGGCAAAATTAAATATAAATTACAAGCCATGTTTAGAAAATGCAAATAAATGTGTATGAATGGAGACCCAGAGCTTTTTTCTTTAAGCACGTCATGAAAGACTATGTAATCATGTTCTTTCTCTAAGGCACAATATGCCTTTTGAAATAAAGCTTGGGGATATGTCAGTGTGAGCATGTATTTTGGAGTTAGGTCTGAGATGAAATCTTGCTTTGTTTCTAATGTGGTTTAGAGAAACAAACACCAAACACTGAAGAGCTCAGTTTGTGTCCCTAAACAATGCAAGTTAATCACTGTTCTGACATCACAATGCTTAAATAAGCAAACAGAAAATATAAGTGCAGTCTGTAATATGTTTCCACACAAGAAAATAAATCATGAGTGAAGACATCTGAGAAGCAATGGGTGCAAAAAAGTACTGGCCTTCATCTAAGAAGAGGCCTTCACAAATCTCCATTCTCAAGTACCCTGCTTTAGCCTTAGACTTTGCTGCTGGAACAGTTGAGCTCTAACTAAATGCACCCAAGAAGTACTTCTTGGCACACATTTGGCTTCTGCTGTTGGAGCCATTCCAAAGGCTTAATTAGCCTTTTCAGGAACCACACAAAGCAAGCATAATCATCTGAGATAGGTTCTATGCTAGGGAACATTTCGGAAACACAGAGAGAATAACAGAAGTGTATGTCTCTGCATTTTCTAAGAGCCGCATTAGTCACATTTCTCCACCCATAAAGATTCTGTCACTATAAAAAAAAACAAAAAACAAAACTGCTAATGGCTTCAGAGGCGTTAACTCTCCTGTGAATCATTTATTTTTATTTCTTTAACATTTATTTCCATTCTTTGAGAGGGTTGCATCCTCTTTCCTGGTCACCTCTTCTAATCGAATGTCATTTCTCAGAAGGCCTCTATCTTCTTACATATGACCTGTTATGCCCTATTGTACTCTCTAGGTTCTTTAGTTTAAAAGCCCACTATTCACTTGCTGTATTCTCTTCTTATTGGTAACAACCTTAAGTCATGCTATTTAGTTATTGACTATTTATTTCCATTTTTATTAAGGCCTGTGATCTATTGTCATGGCAACTTTTTTAATTTTAATTTTATTTTTATTTTTATTAATTACACTTTATTCACTTTGTATCCCCCATAAGCCCCTCTCCCCTCCCAATCCCACCCTCTCACCCCCTTCTTCATGTATGCCACTCCCCAAGTCCACTGATAGAGGAGGTCCTCCTCGCCTTCCTTCTGATCTTAGTCTATCAGATCTCATCAGGAGTGGCTGCATTGTCCTCTTCTGTGGCCTGGTAAGGCTGCTCCCCCATCAGGGGGAGGTAATCAAAGAGCAGTCCAATCAGATTATGTCAGAGGCAGTCCCTGTTCCCATTACTATGGAACCCACTTGGACACTAAACTTCCATGGACTACATTTGTGCAAGGGTTCTAGGTTATCTCCATGATAGTCCTTGGTTGGAGTATGAGTCTCTGGGAAGACCCCTGTGTTCAAATTTCTGGTTCTGTTGCTCTTCGTGTGGATTTCCTGTCGGGACTTATGTAGCCATCTCAAGTAATAAACTTTTTCTATGAAATTAGCTAAAAGTCCTTGGGCAGATTTTAGAATATCCCTATGTTTTTCAAGTTAATTTTCTTTGGGATAGGCAAGTCTTGAATGGATGAAGATATGCTATTGTATTAATTCAGAATTAAACAGTTGGTATGACTAATACACCTGAGAAATATGGATAAAGACCAAGGATCATGTTGTATGATCATGTGCTCATAATCAAAGACTGTATCCAGGACACAGCTTGAACCTCACCTGTCTACCTACAGACACTGCCGTGATTCTCTGTGGGTAGACTCTTGTTTGCTTAATATTTTCTAGGAATTTACAGTACAAAATTTAAGCTGTTTTTCAGAGGAATATCCTATTTCCTGGCCTTTCACATGAGGAAGTTAATTGAGTGTACCTACATGCTGAGGGAGAGAAAAGCTTACCAAAATCAAGCCAATTAAAGGAGAAATAAGCCAAAAAATAATAATAATGAGGAAAAACCACTCTATGTCAACAGTGTGTCAGCAAAGGGGAAATGGTTCAGTCACAGCAAAAGTATTACTGCAAGGTCTTTCTTTCTTTCAGTCAGGGACTGACTGGATCTTTTTCCCTCTGCATGTCACAGTTTTTCACTGATTCCTATGTTTTTCAAGAACTAATCAGTACATCACTTACTATTTCTATTGCTAACAACCACCACCCATAATTACTAACATAAACACGGATTATTCTTCATGATTACATGATGCTTACTCTTCTGGAAGCAAAACTTATTTTGGTGAAAAAATTACTTTGAATGTCTAGGGACAGGGCTCGTGAGGTAACAGCACCTGTTTTGTAAGATGATCTGAGTCCAGATATCCAGAACTCATGTAAAAAGCTGTGTAGCTTAATTGATCTTGTAACCTCAGTGCTCGAGTGGTGGAGTATGGAGACACAGGAGGGTCACTGGGGTTTACTTGCAGCAAAAGAGGCCCTAGCTCAAGAGAGTATGGTGGAGAGTGACATGATGCCCTTTTCTAGCTTCTAAGCACACAGAAGCAGGTGTACCCTGCACACACACACACACACACACAGAGAGAGAGAGAGAGAGAAGAGAGAGAGAGACTTTCAAATCTTCCCATTACTTTCTATAATCCCTATCTCACACACTTGATCTCTGTGTTTATGTCTTAGTCATACAGAATAGTGCACAGGTCATCATCCTGCACATGTGATTGATGCAGATGTTTCTTCTTTCAGCTGAAGTTTTTCAGTCAGCCTGGACATATAATGCATGCTCATTCTTCCTGCATGAGCTTTTTATGGGTTCCCCAGGGAAGACTGAAACATATTTCCTTTTCTTTTCCGTCTCTATAGCTCCATTTATCATCTAACCTAAGTAGTTAAATCTACCATTGCACACACCATGAATTCTTTAGGGTTTTGAAGATTGTCTCTTTTTCTTTACAGGTAGAGTGCATATCCTAGGGCCTGGTGAGTGGAATAAGCCACTGAGTGTTTGCAGAATAGATGAATAAATGAATAAACAATTAAATTATCAGCTAAGTCCTTTTCATCTATGTCACTGATCTTTTTAAAAATTTTTCTTAGATAGGTTTAATACCTTGAGGATAAAACCATATATATTTTATTCGGTGGTGTTGAAGATCTTATTTTCTTTTCCATAAAGCTGCTTTCAAGTATCAGGGAACATACTCATAACTACTCTCACAACTGAATGTTGAGAAAAAAACTGTAATTCTAAGAAAACAGCAAACATAAATAGGTGGTAATCCAACCTGTATTACAAAGGTCTTCATGTTAAATATCTTTCAGCAGCCACTGAAACCTTTACTGTTCTTGATGTTTTATATTAACTTAATTCGTCAGAAAGGGGATACTGCAAACTCTCATGCTATGCATTAGTTTTGCTGAATAAAAATATCGAAGAGGGATATATGCTTCCTGCCTTCCCAGAGCATTTGAGCCATCCTGGGCTACACCAAGATAATAATGTCAAAGATGTAGCCTAGTGGAGAGGCTCAGAGGTCTAAGATATTTTTATCAACCAATGATATCAACCAATGATAAGTAACAGTACTAACAAAATTCAAAAGTTGTAAATTGTCCAGTGATCCATGAATAGGTCAGTGCATGTTGTTTAATGTGTTCAAAATTTATTTACTCATTTGATCTTCATAACTCCTTTTTGATTCCATTTGATATTTTGCTGCATTGTATAGAGTGAAAAACTGAAACATGAAAAAAATCAAGGGGAACTAAAAGGCCATTCAACACTAATGATGAAACCACGAACAGACTTAAAGCTGCCTCCATGAAGTTGTTGCTTCTTTATAATAATGAATGAGGGAGGTTAGTGTGAGAAAACCTGGACATTATGCCCATGTCCAAACACATGCTGAATAGAAGTTTTGAGAACAAAGCCATCTCAGTCCATTTCCAATGGTATCATGGCCCTGTCACTTGGATGTCCATTGAGCCTTAAATCTAAACAATCATTAGGACTTACTTCAAAAGTCTATATGCCACAAAATTTGAAAATCTAAATGAAATGGACATTTTTCTTGATCGATTTGACTCACCAAAGCTGAATCAGGACCAGGTACATCAATTAAATAGTCCTATATCCCCCAAAGAAATAGAAGCAGTCATCAAAAGTCTCCCATCCAAAAAAAGCCCAGGACCAGATGGCTTCAGCGCAGAATTCTACCAGACCTTCAAAGAAGAGCTAACTCCAATTCTCTTCAAACTATTCCACAAAATAGAAACAGAAGGAACATTACCAAACTCATTCTATGAAGCCACAATCACCTTGGTACCTAAACCTCACAGACTCAACAAAGAAAGAGAATTTCAGGCCAATCTCCCTTATGAACATTGATGCAAAAATACTTAACAAAATACTTGCAAGCCGGATCCAAGAACACATCAAAGATATTATCCACTATGACCAAGTAGGCTTCATCCAAGGTATGCAGGGGTGGTTCAATATACGGAAATCCATCAATGTGATCCACCATATTAACAAACTGAAAGAAAAAAACCACATGATAATCTCCCTAGATGCTGAAAAAGCATTTGACAAAATCCAACATCCATTCATGTTTAAAGTACTGGAGAGATCAGGGATACAAGGCACATATCTAAACATAGTAAAGGCGATATACAGCAAGCCTATAGCCAACATCAAACTGAACGGAAAGAAACTTAAAGCAATCCCACTGAAATCAGGGACAAGACAAGGCTGCCCACTGTCTCCATATCTCTTCAACATAGTGCTGGAAGTCCTTGCTAGAGCAATAAGACAGTCGAAGGAGATCAAGGGGATACAGATGGGAAAGGAAGAAGTCAAATTATCACTATTTGCAGATGATATGATAGTATATATGAGTGACCCCAAAAACTCTATCAGGGAACTCCTACAGCTGATAAACACCTTCAGCAAAGTAGCAGGATACAAAATTAACTAAAAAAAATCAGTTACACTCCTGTATACAAAAGACAAAAGAGCTGAGAAAGAAATTAGAGAAACAACACCATTCACAATAGCCACAAATGACATAAAGTACCTTGGTGTAACCCTAACCAAGCAAGTCAAAGACTTGTATGAAAAAATTTCAAGTCTCTGAAGAAAGAATTAGAGGAAGATATGAGAAGATGGAAAGATCTCCCATGCTCATGGCTTGGCAGGATTAACATAGTAAAAATGGCCATCTTACCAAAAGCAATCTACAGATGTAATGCAATTCCCATCAAACTGCCAACACAATTCTTTACAGACCTGGAAAGAAAAATTCTCAACTTCGTATGGAATAACAAGAAACCGAGAATTGCTAAAACAATCCTCTACAATAAAAGATCTTCTGGAGGTATCTCCATCCCTGATCTCAAGCTGTACTATAGAGCAACAGTTATAAAAACTGCATGGTACTGGCATAGAAACAGAATGGTGGATCAATGGAATCGAACAGAAGACCCAGAAAGAAACCCACACACTTACAGACACCTGATTTTTTACAAAGATGCCAAAACCATACAATGGAAAAAAGATAGCATCTTCAACAAATGGTACTGGTCCAACTGGATGTCTACATGTAGAAAAATGAAAATAGATCCATACTTATCACCCTGCACAAAACTGAAGTCCAAGTGGATCAAAGACCTCAACATAAAACCAGACACATTAAATCGGCTAGAAAAAAAAGTGGGGAATACCCTAGAACTCATTGGTACAGGAGAAAACTTCCTTAACAGAACACCAACAGCACAGGCTCTAAGAGCAACAATCAATAAATGGGACCTCATGAAATTGAAAAGCTTCTGTAAAGCAAAGGACACTGTCATCAAAACAAAGCGACTGCCTACAGATTTGGAAAGAATCATCACCAACCCTTTATCTGACAGAGGACTCATATCCAATATATATAAAGAACTAAACAAGCTGAAAAGCAACAAACCAATTAATCCACTTAAAAAATGGGGAACAGAGCTAAAGAGAGAATTCTCTGCAGAGGAATATCGAATGGCAGAGAAGCACTTACAGAAATGCTCAACCTCATTAGCCATTAGGGAAATGCAAATCAAAACAACCCTGAGATTTCACCTTACACCCATCAGAATGGCCAAGATGAAAATCTCAAGGGACAACACATGCTGGAGAGGTTGTGGAGAAAGGGGAACCCTTCTCCACTGCTGGTGGGAATGTAAACTGGTACAACCACTCTGGAAATCAATCTGGCGCTTTCTCAGACAACTAGGAATAGCGCTTCCTCAAGATCCAGCCATACCACTCCTAGGCATATACCCAAAAGAGGCACAAGTACACAACAAGGACATTTGTTCAACCATGTTTGTAGCAGCTTTATTTGTAATAGCCAGAAGCTGGAAACAACCCAGATGCCCCTCAACTGAAGAATGGATGCAGAAACTGTGGTACATCTATACAATGGAGTATTACTCAGCAATGAAAAATAAGGAAATCATGAAATTTGCAGGTAAATGGTGGGACCTGGAAAGGATCATCCTGAGTGAGTTGTCCCAGAAGCAAAAAGACACTCACGGTATATACTCACTCATATAAACATACAATATAGAATAAATCCACTAAAATCTGTACATCTAAACAAACTAAGCAAAAGAGAGGACCCTAACTAAAATGTTCAATCCCCATCCTGAAAGGCAAAGAGGATGGACATCAGAAGAAAAAGAAAATAGGAAACAACCTCAGAACCTGCTACAGAGGGCCTCTGAAAGCCAGAAGAAAACAGGAAACAACCTTGAAACCTGCCACAGAGGGCCTCTGAAAGCTTCTGCAGTAAAGACTGTCAAAGCAGATGCTGAGCCTGATGGCCAACTGATGGGCAGA
>NW_026596051.1:23233821-23281067 GCF_907164565.1 Psammomys obesus | reverse complement strand
GGGTGGGATCGGGAGGGGAGGAGGGAGGGGCTTATGGGGGGATACAAAATGAATAAAGTGTAATTAATAAAAAATTTAAAAAAAAGAAAAAAAAGTGGTAGTACAAGTTTGCACTCCCGCCAACAATGGAGAAATAGTCCCTTTTCACCATATCCATGTCAGCAAGTGTTGCCACTTGAGTTTTTTATCTTGGTCATTCTGACAGGTATAAGATGGAATCTCAGACTTGTTTTGATTTGCATTTCCCTGATAACTAAGGAAGTTGAACATTTCTTTAAGTGCTTCTCCACAATTCAAGATTCCTCTGTTGAGAATTTTCTGCTTAGCTCTGTATCTATTTTTTTTTATTTGGATTATTCTGCTTGTTGAGTTTTAATTTCTTGAGTTATTTATATATTCTGGATATTAGCCCTTGTCAAATGTAGGATTGATGAAGATCTTTTCCCAATCAGTACACTCCCATTTTGTTCTTTTTTGATAGTGTCCTTTGCTTTACAGAAACTTTTCAGTTTCAAGAGGTCCCATTTATTAACTGTAGATCTTAGGGCCTGAGCAGTTGGTGTTCTGTTCAAGAAGTGGTCTTATTTGCCAATGAGTACAAGGCTCTTACCCATTTTTTTCCTCTAGCAATTTAGTGTATCTGGTTTTATGTTGATGTCTTTGCTCCACCTGGACTTGAGTTTAGTACAGGGTGATAAATATGGATCCATTTACATGTTTTCTACGTGTAGACATTCAGTTAGATCAGCATCATTTGTTGAAGAGCTATCTTTTTTCCTGTCATATGTTTTCAGCTGCTTTGTCAAAAAATCAAATATGCTTAGGAGTGTGGATTTTTTTCTCTGTCTGCAATTTGATCCCATTGATCAACAATCTATTTCTATGCCAGTACCATGCACTTTTTATTACTATTGGTCTCTAGTATAGCTTGAGGTAGGGTATGGAGATACCTGCAGAAGTTCTATTATTTTATAGGATTGTTTTAGGTATTCTTTTTTGTTTGTTTGTTTGCTTGCTTTGCTTTGCTTTGTTTTTCCATATGAAGTTTAGAATTATTCTTTCAAGATCTGTAAAAAAAAAATGTGTTGGTATTTTGATGGGGATTGCACTGAATCTTTCAGTTGCCTTTGATAAGATGGTGATTTTACTATGTTAATCCGGCCAATCCATGATCATCAAAGATTTTCCATCTTCTGGTATCTTCTTCAATTTCTTTCTTCAGAGACTTGAAGTTCTTTTCATGTAAGTATTTGACTTTCTTGGTTAGAGTTACCCCTAGATACTTTATATTATTTGTGGCTATTGTAAAGGGTGTGATTTCACCAAATTCTTTCTCATCATATTTGTAATTTGTATACAGAAGGGATGCTAATTTTTTAAAAATTAATCTTGCATCCAGCCACTTTGCTAAAGGAGGTTATCAGCTGCAGGAGTTTATGGTTGAATTTTTGGAGTAGCATAATGTATACTATGATATCATCTATGAATAGTGATACTATAACTTCTTTATTTCTGGTTTGTATCAATTTCATTTTTTTTAATTTTATTTTTTTTCTTATCAGTTACATTTTATTAACTCTGTATCCCAGCCGTGTCCCAATCCCTCATTCCCTCCCAGTCCCTCCCTCCCTCATCTCCACCGTGCCCCTTACCAAGTCCACTGATGGGGGGACCTCCTCCTCATTCATCCAATCCTGTTTTATCAGGTATCTTCAGGACTGGCTGCAAAGCTCTCCTCTGTGGCCTAACAGGACTGCTCCTCCCTTAGGGGGTGGGGAGGCCAAAGAGCCAGTCATTGAGTTCCTGTTAGAAATAGTCCTTGTTCCCCTCACTATGGGAAACCAATTGGTTACTGAGTTACCACAGGCTACATCTGAACAGAGGTTCTAGGTTACATTCATACATGGTCCTTGGTTGTATGTCAGTCTCAGAAAAGACCCTGTGCCCAGATGTTTGGTCATTGTGGAGCTCCTATCCTTTCCTCATCAGACTAACTCCCCTTCTTTCTTATGATTCCCTGTACTTTGCTGAAGGTTTGGTCATGAGTCTTTGCTTTGAAAACACTGCTAGTTAGAGTCTTTCAAATGCGCTCAGTAGACTCCTGTCATATGTTCAATGCGCATCCCATTTGTCTTTCTAAAGGAGGATTGATCATCTTACCCCATGTCCGCTCTCTTGATTATCTTTTTTAGGTGTATAGATTTCATTATGTTTATCATATCTTATAGGTCTATATAAGTGAGTATATACCGTGTTTGTCTTTCTCCTTCTGGGATATTTCACTCAGGATGATCTTTTCTAGGTCCCACCATTTGCCTGCAAATTTCATCAATTTCATTTTATTTAGCTGTCTTATTGCTCTCCTTAGAACTTCTAGCACTACATTAAAGAGATATGGAAAGAGAGGACAACTTAGCCTTTGCCCTTATTTTAGAGGGATTGTTTTTAGTTTCTTTCCATTTAGTCTGATGTTGACTATCAGCTTGTGGTATATCATCATTTTATATATATAATATTATATGGGCCTTGTATCCCAGATCTCTTCAAGACTTTTATGAAGGAGTTTTGGATTTTGTTAAAGGCTTTTCTGCCTCTAATGAGATGATCATATGACATATATGATATTTTTTTTTCTTTCAGTTTGGTTATATGGTGGATTACATTGATAGATTTTTGTATGGTGAACCATCCCTGCATCTCTGGGATGAAGCCTACTTGATTATAGTGGAGGATGTGTTAGATGTGTTCTTGAATTCAGTTTGTAAGTATCTTATTGAGTTTTTTTGCATCAATGTTCATAAGGAAGCTGGGTCTAAAACTTTCTTTGTTTGTTGGGTCTTTGTGTGGTTTAGGTGTCAGGGTGACTATGGCTTCATAAAATGAGTTTGGTAATCTTCTTTCTGTTTCTATTTAGTGGAATAGTTTGAGGATTATCGGTGCTAGCTCTTCTTTGAAAGTCTGAAGAATTTTACCTAAAACTGTCTGGCCTTGGGCTTTTTTAGGTTTTGAAATTTTTATGGCTCCTTCTATTTCATTCGGGGTTATAGGGCTGTTTAATCTGTTTAACCACTCTTTAACTTTGATAGGTGAAATCTTACAATAAAATTGTCCATTTTGTTTTCTAGAACCCACCATTTACCTGCAAATTTCATCCTGAGTGAGGTGTCCCAGAAGCAGAAAGACACACATGGTATATAATCACTTATAAGTGGAAATGAGACATATAATATAGTTTAAACATACTAAAATTTGTACAACTAACAAAGGTAAGCAAGAAGGACCATGGGTAACATGATCAATCCTCACTCAGAAAGACAAATGGGATGGACATTGGAAGAAGGTGAATACAGGAAACAGGACAGGAGCCTACCACAGAGGGCCTCTGAAAGATTCTGCCTAGCAGTGTATCAAAGCAGATGCTGAGACTAGTAACAAAACTTTGGGCAGAGTGCAGGGAATCTTATGAAAGAAGGGGAGATAGTAAGATCTGGAGAGGAGAGGAGCTCTACAAAGAGAGCAATAGAACCAAAAAAAAAAAATCTGGTCACAGGGGTCTTTTCTGAGACTGATACTCCAACCAAAGATGATTCATGGATATAACCTAGAACTGCTGCACAGAAGTAGCCCATGGCAGCTCAGTATCCAAGTGAGTGCCCTAGCAAGGGGAACAGGGACTGTCTCTGATATGAACTCAGTGGCTGGCTCTCTAATCACCTCCCCATGATGGGGGAGTGGACTTACCAGGCCACAGAGGATGACAATGTAGCCAATCCTGATGAGACATGATCAGCTAGGGTTAGATGGAAGGGGAGGAGGACTCCCCTATCAGTGGAATTGGAGAGCATGGAAGACTATGAGGTAGGGACGGTGAGATTGGGAGGGAATGAGAGAGGGGGCTACATCTGGGATAAAAAGGCAATAAAATGTAATAAAAATAAAAATAAAATATTAAAATATCCATTTCTTTAGATCTTCCAATTTTTTGGAATACAGGCTTTTAAAGTAAAACTTAATTATTTATTGGATTTCCTTAGTGTCTGTTTTTATTTCTGCCTTTTCATTTCTGATTTTATTATTTTGGGTACTGTCTATCTGTCTTTTAGTTAGTTTGACTAGGAGTTTGTCTATCCTGCTAATTTTTTCAAAGAACCAACTCTTGGTTTTGTAGATTTTTGTATTGCTCTTTTGTTTTTAATTCATTGATTTAAGCCCTAAGTTTGATTATTTCCTTCTGTCTATTCATATAGGGTGTGTTTGCTTTTTCTTTTTCTTTTTGTCTAAATCTTTTAGTTGATCTGTTAAATTGCTAATATAGGAATCTCTCCAATTTCCTCATAAAGGCATTTATTGTTATGAACTTTCCTCATAGCAGTGCTTTCATGGTGTCCTACAAGCTTAGGGAAGTTGTGCCATCATTTTCATTGAATTCCATGAAGTCTTTAATTTGTTTATTTATTCCGTTACCCAGTGATCATTGATCAAGGAGTTGTTCAGTTTCCATGAGTGTCTAGGCTTTTTGTTGTTTCTGTTGTTGTTGATATGTACCTTTAATCCATGGTGATCAGGGAAAGAACAGTGGGTTGATTAAAATTCATGTGTCAGTTGAGGTTTGCTTTGTGACCAACTATATTGTCAGTTTTGGAAAAGGTTCAATGTGGTGCTGAGAAAAAAAGTATATTCTTTTATGTTTAGGTGAAAATTTCTGTAAATATCTCTTAGGTCTATTTGATTCATGCCCTCTGTTAGCTTCATTTTTTTATTTATTTAGCTTCTGTCTCAATGATCTGTCCATTGCTGAGAGTGGGATATTAAAGTCTCCCACAATTACTGTGATGGGATCAATGTGTGATTTAAGCTTTAAAAATCTTTTTTTTTTTTTTGAATGAAGGTGCTCTTGTATTTGGGGTATAGATATTCAGGATTGTGATATCCTCCTGTTGGATTTTTCCTATGATGAGAATGAAGTATCCTCCATCTTTTTGGATACATTTTGGTTGAAAGTCTATTTTATTAGGTATTAGGATAGCTACTCCAGCTTGTTTCTTGGGTCTGTTTGCTTGGAAAACTATTTTTCAGCCTTTTTACTCTCACATAGTGTTTATCTTTGTTGCTGAGGTATGTTTCTTGAATGTAGTAGAATGTTGGATCTTGTTTCTGTAACCATTCTATTAGCATGTGTCTTTTTACTGGAGAGGTGAGTCCATTCATGTTGATAGATATTAGTGCCAATGATTTTTAGTTTCTTTTATTACAGAGTTGTTGGTAATAATGTGTTCTATGTGTTTGTTTTCTTTTGGCTTTGCTGTTGTGAAACTATCAGTATTCTCTGTTTCCTTGGGAGTAGTAAAAATCAGTGGGGTGGAGTTTTCCTTCTAGTATCTTCTGTAGGGCTGGGTTGGTGCATAGATATTGACTAAATTATGTTTTGTCATGGAACATTTTGTTTTCTCCATCCATGGTAATAGAAAATTTTGCTGTGTATAGTAGTCTGGGTTAGCATCTGTGGTCTCTTAGTGTCTGTATGACATAGGCCCAGGCCCTTCTAGCTTACATTGTCTCTGTTGAGAAATCAAGTGTGATTCTGATAGGTCTATTACACACATACACACACACACACACAAACACACACACACACATGCACGCACGCACACATGCACACACACACACACACACACACATTACTTGGCATTTTCCCTTGCCTCTTAATATTTACTCTTTATTCTGTAGATTTAGTGTTTTAATTATTATGTCATGGGAGGAGCTTCTTTTCAGGTCTAGCCTATTTGCTGTTCTATAAGCCTCTTGTATGTCTAAGGGCATCTCTTTCTCTAAGTTGGGGACATTTTCTTCTTTGAATTTTTTGAAAACCTTTTCTGGACCTTGGAGCCTGGAATCTTCTTTTTCATCTATTACTATTATTCTTAGGTTTGGAGTGTTCCCGATGTATTTGATTTCTTGTATGTTTTGTCATAATTTTTTTCTATTTTAATATTTTCTTTGAGACATGTATCAATTTATTCAGTTGTATCTTCAATGCCTGAGATTCTTTGCTCTATCTCATGTATTCTGTTGGTTATGTTTACTTCTGTGGTTCATGATCTCCTCTCCTCTCTAAGTTTTCCATCCCCAGTGTTTTCTATGTTTGTGTGTGTGTGTGTGTGTGTGTGTGTGTGTGTGTATGTGTGCTTTTTAATCAATTCTAATTCTCTTTTAAGGTCTTGAACAGTTTTATTCATTTCCTTCACCTGCTTGTGGTTTTCTGTCTGTCCTTGATGGCCTCTACTTGTTTGCTTGTATTTTCCTGTATTTCATTTCCTCTTTATATTCCTCTAATAACTGCATGAGTATAGGTTTAAGGCCATTTTTTTTTCTGTGTTTCAGCTGCAGTAGCTCCACTGTTTCTTAGAGTTTCTGGCAGAACCATGATGTCCTGGTTGTGTTCTTAACGTTGGCCTTTAGCGGTTTGGTTGTCCATTCCTGGAACCTGTACTGATGACTGGCTCTGCCCACCTCTGGAGGCTGGAGTAGTCTTAAGGATGATAAAAGATGTCCGGAGAAACACAAATGAATTCTGGATATTCGGGTTTAACCATGCTGGGGTGTGTGTTTCGGAAGGCAGGGCATGGGCCCAGGTGCCTTGAAGTACTCAGCTTGGGGATCTCAGGAAGCAGCCAAGAAGGCACCGGTGCCACTAGGGGGGAAGGGTGTGGCCGCCTTAGGTGGCAGCCACAGTAGAACTGGTGTTTCCAATAATAGCCACGACGGATCTGGTGCCTCAAAATGCAGCTGAGCTGAAGTTTATAGGCCTACCAGACAGTGCTTCTGGGACTCAGATTCGTCAAAGCTCTGCCATCTTGGATCGTGATGCTGTATGATTTTCCTTATCCATCTGGTCTCCACAGAGGGACCAGTAGAACCATGGTATGGAGATTGGGATGCTGTCTCAGGAATGCAGATGCTGCCCTCAGAGAACTGGAGGGATCCAATGATGTCTGGAGAGGGGGAGGGTGGTTCCTAGTACTAGGGGCCTACACTCTCGAGTATGTAGCAAGTACAGGGGCTCACAATTCATGACTCCTGAGCTCAGGAGAAGGCCATGGAGGTCTCGGATCTGATCATCCCTAACTCCCATAAGTTCTTTGTCAGTCAGTGTTTTGCATCCAGTCACCTGTTTGCTCACCTGTTTTGCAGTCTGTGAACATCTGCTCATTAAGTAAATACCCACTGGTCTCTGCCATCTTGGAACCTCTTCATCTTGGATATTTTTATTTTTATAAAAAACACTAATAGGGGAGGTCTTCCTCCCATTCCATCTGACCCTAGACTATCAGGTCTTATCAAGATTGGCTGCATTGTCTTCCTCTGTGGCTTGGCAAGGATGCATCCCCCTGGGGAGGGGCACAGGAGAAGAAAAGAGAGGGAGGGTGGGATTTCAATGAGATGAGGGAGGGGGCCATAGCCTGGATACAAAGTGAATACATTGTAACAAATAATAAGAAATAATAAGAAAGAGAAAAATAGTGAAACAAAACAAAGCAAACACACACACAAACAAAACAAAACAACAACAAAAAAACAACAACAAAAACACTAAAGAAGCCTGGCTGACTGTACTTATTTCCACCTTTGGCAAAAATACAGCCATCACATCCATGAACCTGGGAACTCCCTAGAATCCCAACCGAGCATCTTGCTGAATCTATACACAGAATCATAGTCATTCCCTTAGTTTGCCCTTGATACTGAGTGTCCACCAGCATTATTTGAAGTTGATGGCTGCTGCAAATGCTTGAGGGTCTTCAGGGGTGCAACAAAAAATCAAAAATCCATTCAAAGTTACATTTTTAAAGAAAAACTTTTATATTTCTTAAGTTTATTAAGATAATCTAGAACCTCTGCTCAGATGTAACCCATGGTAGCTCAGTATCCAAGTGGGTTTCCCTAGTAAAGGGAACAGGAATTATTTCTGACATGAACTCAAGGACTGGCTCCTTTACCTCCCAGTGCTCCCAGGGAGGAACAGCCTTGCTAGGCCACAGAGGACATTGCCACCAGTACTGAAGATACCTGATAAGCTAGGGTCAGATGGAACGGGAAGAGGACCTCCTCTAGCAGTGGACTTGGAAAGGGACAGGTAGGAGATGAAGAAAGGAGGGTGGAATTGGGAGGGAATGAAGGAGGGAGCTACAGCTGGGATACAAAGTAAATAACCTGTGATTAATATTAAAAAATAAAATTAAAAATAAGAATTTTAAGTCTAAGTGTTGTCATTACATCATGTTCTCTCCTTCCTCTCCTCCTCCAATCCTTGCCAATACCTCTCAAATTATTGACCATATTTATTTAATTAGTATTGATATCAATATCAATATATTGCAATATATATGTAATCACACATGCCTATAAGTGTGCAATCTGTTGAGTGCATTTATGTTGACTGTGTGTCAATCTAAGGATTGACTTCTTGGTATTGTGAAATCTCTCAGGAGTTTAATCCCTGAGGAAAACTGATTTCCCCTCTCTTAGCAGCCATGACTGTATGCAGCTTTTCATCTAGTAGTGGGAGCTTGTGTATACCTATCTGTGTTGGTATGTTAATTGTGTTTAACTATGCAGGTCTTACATATAATTTAAAAAGAAATGATTTACAGTGGCAATCCAGCTCAGCAGCAGTGACGCACCCAGCCCCCACACTCAATTCTTTCTGCTCTGACATGAAGGCATCCAGGACTAACTGCTATTCTTAATCATCTACAGTGTTTTCCTGAGAACTTGGTTCTCTCTTTTCACAATATGAATCTCAGGGATCCAGCTCACATTATCAGCCTTGGCAACATATGCTTCTACTAGGCTATCTCATCAGACTTGCACAGATTTATAATTCTCCTCATCATTACTTATATGGGAATTTATTTCTTACAGGTTTCAAAACGTCCAAGTTTCTGACATTTAACATGAACATCCATTATAAGATTACACAGTGACATTGACCTAGCAGGATCATGAAATCATGGGTGACTTTAAAAAATCTTTTAAATCTAATGTATCTTACTTTTATAAATAAAAGCACCAACATGGAAAACGACAACCATAAAAAACACTATGATTTCCCTTCTTCCTGATATTCATGACAGAATTATATTCATTTGTTTTAGCAAATAAAACTTGCACTAATAGAAAACTACGTATGAGGTAGTAACCTGATGTCTTGTACTTCACAATGGCAATCTAAGGACCAGCCCCAGTTCTGGACCTCTGCCCCTCCCCCAGACTCCTTCTGCTCTGACATCTAGGCATTCAGGACTAATTGCTACTCTTAATTGCCCCCAGCTCTTTCCTGTAAGACCTATAAATACAAGCCCAAAGTGCTTTGCAGACAGGCAAGGCCCAGTAATACTAGGACATCATTCAGTTGGAAGTGGTAATTAGACATTTTTAACAAGTTCTTTAATACAAAATGGAGTAATTAAAGCTTGAACATTGGAAGAGAAAAACACTTTTGAGATTATGTTCATTTTATTAAGCTATTTCAAATACCAGAGTTTATTGCAAGGCATAGCTCTTTCTTTTCTCTCTTTAATTGAATCTCTGGCACTAACAACTCAATGAAACGAATGCCTGACCCATTGAGAAGGAGATTAAGTTATGTAGGGTGTTTATTTTTAATTAGTATTGACCATGAACTCATATATTTCCACTAAAATTGAATTGAACTGGAAGATTTCATGCCTCAATCTAAATATTATGGTTCAGCCACTGCCTGACGCCAGCCCCTGCTTAACCTACGCTAGCTTCACTTTGTGGCTAATATCTCATTTTTGTTTGGGAGGTCAGCAGTTCCATGCATGCTTTTCTAATGTTATAATTAGCCATTTGGCTAATAATAGGGTTATTCAATAATGTCTCCATAGCTAACTTCAACATTTACTTAATGTATATACAAAAAAGTCATCTTTTATTTGACCCATGTCTATCCTTGCATTGTAAGTTATAAGACTAAAATGGCAGTGGATAGTGAAATTTACACTGGTTTTAAGAGGCCAGAACAAGTCTCCTGTATGAACATTTTTCTTGAATTCCTTAAATTTTTAAGCATATGCAATCAGAACAGAGATGTTAAAAACGTCTCTGTGTGAACTCATGTTCTCAAGAGAATCTGCTTTTAATCCATTGCTTCCACAAGTGATTTAATTTTTGTTGCTTTATCCTTTCTCTGGCCTTCCCTCCAGGCTACCAGAAGCTTCCTGGCATGTACCTGGGACTCTCCTCTCTCCCTTAGGCTTCTCATTTCTGCTATCCGGCCTCCTGTGACTGCATTTGTCTCAGATAAGATAACAGTTTTCAGTCATGCATTTGTCGTGGCCACTGTAAATGAGCTTGATGAATGAAAACGTCTGCTCTTTGGCTTTAGTTGCTTGTAGAACAGTGGCCTCTGGGTTATGCCACAATATGTGGATAATCTTCCTTAAGACTGTGGCAATCTATGCCAAATAAAGAAGATGTTGTGAGAAGCATATTAACACTAAGGACTGAGTGTAACAAATTGGTTACAACATAAGCACAATGGGAACCTGCTGTAGCTCAAGATCTGCTGCTATGTGAATGATACAAAAATGTGGACAAAGTGAAGGACATCACATTCTTATTCTGTTGTTACTCAAACAAATTTATGCAAACTTAATGATTAAAATAATTTTCCAAAGATCAAGAAATCAAAATCAGTCTCACTGGTGAAAATCAGTTCCAGAGATATTCAATTTGGTAGCAGTTGTTCTCAACCGATGGGTCATGACCCTGCAGGTGTTGAATATCAGATATCCTGCATATCAGATATTTACATTATGAGCCCTAACAGTAGAAAAATTACAGTTATGAAGTCGCAATGAGATGATTTCATGGTTGGTGGTTGCTACAGCATGAGGAACTGGATTAAGCGTTTGTAGCATTAGGAAGTTTGAGAGCCACGGGATCTGGGGCCCCGGGAACAAAATCCATTTCCCTGTCTTTTCTAGTCATGGAGAAATTCACTTCTTATCCTGTGGACAGCCATTATTCTTTATTCTAGAAACATGGCATACACATACAACACGCACCCCCTACACACACATGACTTACTAATAATTCATTTTATCGTTACATGTTCTTCTGCGACTCTGATCTTCTTGGATATTCCATGCTGAGAACCTTGTAATTACACTAGGCTTACCTGGATGATTGACACTGATGGACTGCTCTAAATCTCTAATGTTATCTAAGAACCCCCTGTGCCTTATAATGTAGTAAATTGATATGGTCAAAATATTATAATGAGGGAATTTTGGAATATATTATCTAGTCTGCTACAAATAAGAACCAGTTAAACTAAAAAGCAAATACAAACTAATAAGTTGTAAGAAACACATAATCAAGGAACATATGTATTATTCCCAGGCAAATTATTGATTTTTTAAATTTCTTTATTATTATTTTTTTAATATTAGTTACAGTTTGTTAACTTTGTATCCTTGCTGTATACCGCTCCCTCATTCCCTCCCAGTCTCCCTCCCTCTTTCATCTCCTCCCTGCCCTTTTCCAAGTCCACTGATATGGGAGGACCTCTTCCCCTTTCATCTGATCCTTTGTTTATCAGATATCTTCAGGACTGGCTGCAAAGTCCTTCTCTGTGGCCTAGCAGGGCTGCTCCTCCCTTGCGGTGGGGGGTGAGGGGCGAGGGGGAGGTCAAAGAGCCTGCCATTTAGTTCATGTCAGAAACAGTTCCTCTTCCCCTTACTAGGGTACCCACTTGGATACCGAGCTACCATGGGCTACATCTGAGCAGAGGTTCTAGGTTATATCCGTACATGGCCCTTGGTTAGAGAAACAGTCTCATAAAAGACCCCAGGCAAATTATTAGTCAGGTTCACAATCACTGAATCTTTGAAAGCTAGTCAGTAATCTTTTGAAGTTGCTAATAGAAACCTATAGCAGTGATTCTCAACCTTTTTAGTACTTCAGCCCTTTAATACAATTCTTCATGTTAGGTTTGAACTCCAACCATAAAAACATTTCATTGCTACTTCATATCTGTACTTTTGCTACTGCAATATGTGAATCCCTGATATGCAAGATATCTGTTATGCCTCAGGTTGAAAAAAATCACTGAACTAGAGGAATCTAACATATGGAGAATATGCAAAGATAATATGAACCTGGATATTACCTCTCAAAACTCACTATTATTCATGTACTCTTACCTGCTCAAGGTAGCTACCTTCTGTTAATGGTTGTATATGTCCCAAAGAGTGTAAGCTAGTCATTATTCAGTGATGTTTTCCATGCATATGAGCTCAGATTCATATCAAGACATCTAAGTAAAAAGGAATGAATATATAACGCTGTTCATTGAGAACTTTCCAAACCTCATCAGAACTTGGCCTGTCTTCCAGTTGTGTAACAATAATTGAATAGCAAGTAAGAGTTCACAGAGCCAAATGTCATGTTATTATAAGTTTATGCAAGTATCATGCCATCCATACTGTTTATGGAAAGTAATAAAGAGTTTATTAATAGAATCAATAAAATATGTGGCAAAAGTTGGATAGCAACCAGCAAGCCTGAGGGCTATAATAAATAACAACTAGGAATCAATAGGGATTTAGCATTCTGGTCTTTCTCATGATTTAATGTTGCCCAGTTACTCATTTCAACCATAATAAAATCCAAATACTCTATATGTCCTCTCAAGACCACCCACTGTTAGCCTTTCTCTATAAGCACTTGATGTAGATTATTGCATTCCTTCATTACCTTTATTTTCTGAGTACTTGCCTTTCTTAACACCGTGGTTCTAATTCTTCTTCCTCCAAGTAGTCCTTAATTTTTTTTTTTAATTTCTTATAGATGAATTCTTCTCGCTGAGGATTGGGTTCAAATGCGATTTCTTCATATTTTTGTTGCTGTTGCTGTTGCTGTTGCTGTTGTTGTTGGTGTTGGTGGTGGTGGTGGTGGTGGTGGTGACACAGGGTTTCTCTGAGTAGCCTGGGCTGTCCTGGACTGGCTTTGTAAACCAGGCTTGCCTTAAACTCACAGAGATCCACCTGCTTCTTCCTCCCTGAGTGATAGGACTGCAAGCATGCACCACCTCATCTGGCCACACACATGTTTTTTTAAAACTACAGTATTCTACTACTCACTAGTGCATTGAGAAAACCCCATGATTCTCATGATATAATTCTGTTTTATTTTCCTTGAGAAGAGTTTTGGTGTAGTTTGAAGAGACTCGGAGATCTGGCAAATAAGAAAGTGATGATCAGATTCACTCAGAAATGGAAGACTGAGAATGAGTAAAATAAATGACACATTTAAAGGGTGTTAGGCAAAACTTTGCTTCCACATATAAATTAAATTATACCTTGAGAAAAAGATCTGCCTTGTGGATGTTGGCAACCAAACCCAGGTCCCCAGAGATTTTAGAAAATGCTCCAAACTGCTCATCAACATTTTCAGGATTCTTAATATACCGGAATTGGTGAAGCTCATAATATTTTTAGTCATTAAGTATTTCCAACCGAATTTCTCGGCACACAAACATGTCCATTGAAATAAACGAGAGAAGGAATGGAAGATGACATTGTTATAGGCAAAAACAAACAAACAAACAATAATCACTAAGTGTGCTTTAAAATGTTATGAGGGGCTTATGGGGGGATACAAAATGAATAAAGTGTAATTAATAAAAAATAAAAAAAAGTTAAAAAAATGTTATGAGGAGCCTTTAATTTGAAAGAGATTGAGGAGGGAAATATGGGATAATTTGGAGAGAGAAAAGTGGAAGGGAAATAATATCAATATATTTTAATATGAAAAATAATAAAGAATTTAGAGAATCAATTATTCATAATAATCTATACTATTACATATTTATATCATTAATATTATGAAATGAATAAAGAAAGAAGTACCTTCTTGAAAGAATAGATGAATAAACTCAGGCATGCTTAATATAATTTTGTATGCTCTGATAGATTATGTGTCTTACTCTTCTGTAAATTACAGTTAATTTTACCAATAAATCAGATAGGTAATCAAAAGTGAAACATGCTGTACTAGGAAACAGAAGATGGACCCTAATTCTGGCAGTCTAATTAATTCTCTATCCTCCATAATATCAGGATCTAATTTATAAAATAATCTAACTTATAAAATAAATAACATTTCATTGACATTAATTCAATGTCAAGTTGCGTCTTTCTGGGGTTGTACTTATTATTTATCTTGAATCAGTTTGATTTCTTAAATTATTTTTAAATCAATATTTATTTTAAGAAATTGTTTTAGCTACTCTTCTTAAAGTACTCTGTATCTACCACTAATTTTGATTTCTTGTAGTAACATTTTCTTCTATGAGCACATATGTACATTAAAGAATAGATAACCTGTGACTATGCTCATGAGAGTATATGCCATTCACTTAAAAAGAGACACACAAATTTATCATTTTTTCATAAGCTTAGTTATTTATGTATACTGTCAATTTATGGATACTGTATAGTCCTGTTTGAATTGATGCTAGTTTAGTCTTCCATCATTAAGAACACTCTTATTTTTAAGATTTCAGATGTATTAGTATGTTGATATAAAAAATGTTGAAATATAGCACAGAAAACATTACTTGTTCAATTTAACATACATTAAGTAATAATTGACAGAATGCAGATAGCCAAATATCTATCAGACATACCTTCAGTTTAATGTCATTTTGTTTAATGATATCTATAGTAAGAAGCATTTGTATTTAAAAAAAGTAATTCCTATGATCTATTTTTCATTATTTTGCTTTTGGATACTTTATTTTTCTTTTACTCTTATGAAATACATTGTAATTAATTTTTCTTGCTATATTTTTAAAAATCTATTTATTATTATTATATTTTTATTTTTTAATTTGTAT
The DNA here is from genome assembly GCF_907164565.1 of Psammomys obesus. Taxonomy (NCBI): domain Eukaryota; kingdom Metazoa; phylum Chordata; class Mammalia; order Rodentia; family Muridae; genus Psammomys; species Psammomys obesus. Next base: position 23,266,138 of record NW_026596051.1, on the reverse strand, counting down.
TTTTTATATTAAGTACAGTTTATTTACTTTGTATCCCAGCTGTAGCCCTCTCTCCTATAACCTCGCAATCGAACCTCTCCTCCATCATCTTCTCTCATGCCTCTCTCTAAGTCCACTCCTCCCTTCCATCTGATCCTAATCTATCAGCTCTCATCAGGACTGACTGCATTGTCCTCCTCTGTAGCCTGGCAAGGCTGCTCCCCACTCGTGTGGTGAGGGGGAGGAGGTTTATACAGTATTCTGCCTTCTTGTGTGGCTGCATACCACTAGAGGGAACTAGATCTCACTATAGATGGTTATGAGCCACCATGTGGTTGTTGGGAATGGAACTCAGGACCTGTGAAAGAACATCCAGTGCTCTTAAACTCTAAACCATTTCCACAGCCCTTCTTGATGTATTGATTCACTCTCGATGAATCTACATATTTATAACTTGTTTAAAATTTTAGGTATAATGTATTCACAAAATCTGAAGGCATTAGCCATCTATATTAAATTTATGACCAATGGTGTATTCGATCTTCTTTAGAAGAACACATTCAGTTATTAAAATAAAAATAGACGGCTGTGGGTAACCCAGCTTGTCTAAACATTCTTACCTCATTTAAAAGTCACTCACTATTTTCTACTTGGCGTTTACTCAAGTAAGTTTATTTTACCATCATTGAATAATGCATTCAAGGGAAATCATAGATCATTTGGCTTCTTGACTAAGAAAATAACTCCATGTATTTAGGTAAATTTTTTTGTTCAGATATTTTTCAATATTCATTTGTAATCCAAACAGTCTGTCAAATATTTGTCCTAGAAAAAGACAATTTTTCTTTTATGTAAAGGTCAGAGATTGAATGTTTCAAGACACCACTAATATCTTCAAGCCATAGAAAGCTTTTTATTGCTAGAGAGTGTTTGTAAAAGATGAGATGACCTATTCTTCAGAGAATAAAGAACTGTGATAGGTAATCTGATATTAAATAGTTTCATAAAGCCCATCTTTACTATAGCTAAACTCATTTTGGGGCATATGTACCTTAAACTAAATTAAATCATCCCATTCATGTGTTCCTTAAACATTCATCCTTAATCTTTCAGAGGGTATGTTGATTTATTAGGTATTTATTATTTGTACTTCTATCAGTTATTTATAAAATATTTGTTGAGCCTTTCATATCTCAGTGTCACATGGGTGACCTTGAATAATTTCTCTGAGTGTGATGAGGCTGCTGTCCTAAGATTTTAGGGTTCATAGAAGTTTTTCTGTATCAGAACACATGCTATGTGCTCTTCCATTGCAATGTAGCATCTCTTCATAGAGTGACTTGAGTGTGGAAGCCAGCACAAAAGGAGTAAAGCATTCCTTGTAAAACTTAATCTATTTTACTATAGAGAGATGAAAATAGATTATCTCTGAGTAATGGAATTGGAAAAAAAAGAGGGTCATTCTCACCAGGGGGAGCAGAAATAATGAAAAACTTATGTAACATAAATTAATCAGCCATATTGGATGACCAAGTAACTTATTATCATGGCTGTGGACAGTAGAGGATGCTGAAAATTAGGTAAATATTTTAAAGCTAAAAATCATGCCATGAACTAAAACAAATGGGCTTTACACGCAACGACATTAGACTATCACAAAGGCCACCTTCATTTAAGGGGGTGTGAATCTTGCTTATGGAATGGAGAAATTATGACTAAGTCAAGCTCCTAAGGGTCTTCTCTAAGTTTGAAATAAGAAGTGAATAAATGTAGTAAAGTTAGTTAGATGCCACTTGGCTGAATTTTCTATAGCATATAAATCTACTATAAAAAGTGGAGGAAAAAAATCCATGGCTCTTAATGACACAGAGAGAAAGAAGTGTGAGTAATGAAGAGCTGGCCTCATTCCATGAGCCTCTGAAGAACTTGTCAAGGGAGATTGTGAGGTGGTGTCATGAAACTGTCTGCAACTTCTAACTTCCAAATCAAAACATCTAAATACTTACAAATATCAATTGCACGTTTCAGAATATTATGGGCTGGATGCACATCAGTTTTGATTAAAGGGTTTTCTTATGTGTCCCTCACTGTGAACAGCTGATATATGAACTCCCAAAAGAATAATACAATGTAGGAAACAAGTGGGCATTCTTTTCCCTCTAAAATGAGAATCTTCCCAGTTGTTTTACAATCTATTTAAATCAAATATGTAACATTTTTAATTTATTTATTTTACGATTATTATTTTATTCACATTCCATATACAAATTTTGATCATATTCCCATATACATATAGTCCCATGCCTCCAGACACACCCAGTTTTATATTCTTTATTACTCTTAGGACAAAAAAATAAACAAAATATTCCTGAAACTATACATACAAATAAAATACAAATAAAAATGTATTTAGGAATTACATATGTATTCCTAAATATAGATGCATATGAATATATGTTTATATATAATAGTAGTTAGTGAAAAATGATGCCATGAAGTTTAAAAAGAAAAGGAGGTATATATGAGAGGCTTTGGAGGAAGAAAAAGGAAGGGAAAGTGATGTTCTCATAATCTCGAAAAATAAAAATACGTAGTTTTGCTTTTACTGGTTGAGTATTCCCAGTGTTGGGAATTACCATAGATTGTGGACAATGAACAAAGCGACACATCCACTGAAGGAAAAAACTTTTGTTTATATAACATCAATGAAATATAATAGGTCCTTGGCTCTGTGTGGGACTTTGTGGACACCTCCCTTCCTCTCTGCTGGTACTTGGTCTATCTTGAGCTTGTGCATGTCCTCTGTGTGTTCCTCCACAGTCTCTGTGAGTTCATCTGCCCAACTGTGTCTGAAAAGTACTGGTTCCATGAAGTCATATACCTTGTTGTTTCTTAGTCATTTTGCCACTTCTTCTGCATAGATACCGAGAATTGAGAGAAAGGGTAGGATGAAGATGTCCAATTTATGCTGAACATCCCAGAGTCTCTTATTGCTACATGTTTTTCAGTTGTAGGGTTCTTTATTGTTATCTACCTCAAAAATAAACTCCTCTGGTGAGGGTTGAATGCTACACTAGTCATTATTTGGAGTTATTTTATTGCCATGTCCCTTTATGTTTTTTTGTTTGCATGCTTGTGTGTTTATTTGTTTGTTTTACCCCCCTAGGGACCATGCCATGTGTAATCTCAGCATCAAATACAGCATTAACAGCACCAAATACAGATACCATCTTGGGGAACAGGCCTAACAACAACAACAAAAAGTAGTTGGTTACTCCTATGGCATTCATGCCACCAATTGTTCTATCCTGCTAGAAAAGTGACAGGTCTTATAACTGGGTGAGATTGCTGATTAATTTTCCCCTCATGTAGTATGTATAGTGCTTTCCAGAACAATAGAAGCTAATTGGAATGAAGCTTCCAATTGAGTAGCAGTGAGATTTTTCCATGTTCAATGATGTTAATATGCTCTGTCTTCAGCAGCAAGGTCTTACCTTCAAGGTATTTAGAGTAACAAATATTATAATAACCTATAATGTTTGAAATGGGAGTCTATGGGTGGTAATGCCTTCCTGGTACTGGATATTATTATTATTATTTTGTTGCAGTATATGATATCTATTCAGAGAATTAATTTCTCATTAAAGCATTACTTTCTTTAAGTTCCTTTTTCCTGCACACCTATTACAGAAAACTTTTACAGTAGTAGTATTTCATATGAATTTTTGTGTTATTTACCTGACCCTGTATTTCCTCCTCTACCCCTCCCTGCACACACTATTTAATCCTTCCTGGGCCATCTCTCCCACTTTAAATTTTATGGGTTTTTATTAAATCAAAGAACCAGAAATTCATTCTGATGTGTAAAAGAAATTTGTGGAAGAAATTACTGGAAATGGATATGGTGATGAGAGAAAGACAGAAGAATCAAATTTTAATGAGTGTATTTACTGCCACAGCAATCATGGAACTTAATCATATAAACATCAATTACATATTTGTTCAATGGGTGAGTGAAAATTCATGTGTAAACAAATAATAAGTGGAGTTTGTTTTAAGATAATTTAACCTGTAAGTGTGTGTGTGTAACATAGGTAAAGATGGATTACATGCATGTTACTTATCAAATGAATCATAGTAAATGCCGTAGAAATGAATCTGATCACATGGATTGGCTTCCTTATAATCGGGAAGGGAGCCACAGTGTCCAGTGCAAGGCACATGTCTAGAAAAAGGGAGAATCAAGAGTAGATTAGGCTGTCTCTATTTCTACTCTGCAATGTTAATTTTCACAATTCTAGATATAACATAAACATTTAGACTGAATATTTGCCACTATATTCTTCCTCACCATCTTGCCTCTATAATTATCAACAATAACTCATAGTTATTTCTAATATAGATAAACTGAAAACTGGAAAAAGATCAAAGATTTCTGAATATAAAAACACCAGACCATCTCAGAAAAGACCCTGTGCCCAGATATGTTTGGTCCTTGTGGAGCTCCTATCCTTTCCACATCAAACTTCCCTTCTTTCAAATGATTCCCTGCACTCTGCCGAAGGTTTGGTTATGAGTCTTAGTATCTACTTTGGAACACTGGCATGAGAAGATAAAACCTAGACCCTCTGCTCGGATGTGACCCATGATAGCTCAGCAATCAATTGGTTTCCCATAGTAAGGGGAACAAGGACTATTTCTAACAGGAACTCAATGACTGGCTCTTTGACCTCCCCACCTCCCAAGGGAGGAGCAGTACTTTTAGGCCACAGAGGAGGACTTTGCAGCCAGTCCTGAAAATACCTGACAAAACGGAGTCATATGAAAGGGGAGGAGGTCCTCCTCTATCAGTGGACTTGGAAAGGGGCAGGGAGGAGATGAGGGAGGGAGGGTGGGATTGGGGAGGGAATGAGGGATACAGCTGGGATACAGAATTAACAAAATGTAACTAATGAGAACAATAAAACTAAAAAAAAAGAAAATATAGGAAAAAAAACACAAAAAAACAAAACAAAACAAAAAAAAACCCCACCAGACCAGAACAACCTGAGTACACTGTAGAATAGATGCAGGATCCAAGGGTCCAGAGCTAGGGCTGACAACATGCAAGTGAGAGTTGTCCAACAATGATGATATTCTGTTAATGTAGGGGTTCTTACAGAGTTGTAGATATAATTTTGTCATAACTTTAAGATATATAAAGTTGAAACTAGTACATTTCTGAGACATTGAAATGGAAAGTACAGATATAGAAACACACCTCTGTCTGTCTGTCTGTCTGTGTGTTCCTCTGTCTCTATATTTTTCAAAAAACAGGAATTAAGTAATTAACAGGTTTTCATATTTATAGGCGCTGCATAGCGCCAAAGGAAAGAATTAGAAGGTATATGCTTGTTTCTTCTGTCACATGTATGTTCTCACCAGTACTTGGCGCTTTACTAAGTAATCCCATTAATTTATCTACGTAACCATATCTGAGTTGGGCAATATTATTTTCTCCATGGCATGTACAAAAAGAAGCTCAGATGTTGTCATGGACTTAAAAATATACACAGCATCAACCCTGAAGTCATGTTCAGGTGTCCTGTCTGCAAATTTTGTATTTGTTTAAAGAATATGAACAACAAGAAAATATTCTTGAATGACTGAATGATAGAATTCTCTTCTCTAAGTGACTCACTATGTCAAAGTTATCAACTTTTAACTTTTTTTTTAAAAAAAAAAAACTTTAGATGACTAAGATATGTATCCAGAAAATATGTAACCTTTAGTCTGCTGTAAAACAGATCAGAGTGTTTTCAATAAATTCACTTTAGGACTCTGATTAATCAAGCCTAGCAGGATTAACTCTACTTCTGGTTAGCCTTTAAAGCAAAAGATAGTCAGTGCAAGATTTGTCTGAGATTTTCTTCTCTGATATCTTTATATTTCTATTTAAAGTGTTGGAATCTTTGCTTTATTGACAGTTCTTCAATTTTAATATAATCCAGCCATGTTTTTAGGATTCCAAAAATCATTTAAAAACTAACTGTAGATCTTAGTTCCTGAGCTGTTGGTGTTCTGTTTAGGAAATGGTCTCCTGTGCCAATGAGTTTGAGTTCTTCTCCAATTTTTCTTCCAAAAGATTTAGTGTGTCTGGTTTTATGTTGAGATGATTGATCAACTTGGATTTTAACTTTGTGCAGGGTAATAGATGTGAGTCTATTTGCATTTTTCTACATGTGGACTTCCAGTTAGACTAGCATGTTTTGTTTAAAGATGCTATCTTTTTTTTGATTGTATGGTTTCAGCATCTTTGTTAAAAATCAAGTGTCCAGGTGAAATTTCAGAGTCATTTTGATTTGCATTTCCCTGATGACTAATGGCATTGAACATTTCTTTAAGTGTTTCTCTGCCATTCGATATTCCTCTATTGAGAATTCTCTGTTTAGCTCTGTACCCCATTTTTAATTGGATTACTTAATTTGTTGCTGTTTAAATTCTTGAGTTATATATATATATATATATATATATATATATATATATATATATATATATATATATATATACTGGATATTAGCCTGAATAACTCAACTGACAACACATGCTGCAGAGGATGTGGAGAAAAGGGAACCCTCCTCCACTGCTGGTGAGAATGTAAACGTATACAATCACTTTGGAAATCAATCTGGCGCTTTCTCAGACAATTAGGAATAGCTTGTCCTCAAGATCCAGCTATACCACTCCTAGGCATATATTCAAAAGATGCTCAAGAATTCAACAAGGACATCTGCTCAACCATGTTTGTAGCAGCTTTATTTGTAATAGTCAGAAGCTGGAAACAGCCCAGATGCCCCTCAGTTGAGGAATGGATACAGAAATTGTGGTACATCTACACAATGGAATATTACTCAGAAAAAAAAACAAAACAAAACAAAAAAAAAACAAAACAAAACAAAACAAAAAAAAACCAAGGAAATCATGAAACTTGCAGGTAAATTGTGGGAACTAGAAAAGATCTTCCTGAGTGATGTATCCCAGAAGCAGAAAGACACACAGCGTATATACTCACTCATAAGTGGATATTAGACATGCAATACATGATAAACATACTAAAATCTATACACCTAAGGAAGCTAATCAGGAAGGAGGACTGTGGCTAAGAAGCTCAATCCCCATTCAGAAAAGCAAAGAGGATGGACATCAGAGGAGGGAGAAAACAGGGAACAGGACAGAAGCCTACCACAAAGGGCTTCTGAAAGGCTCTAGCCTGCAGGGTATGGAGGCAGATGCTGATACTCATAGCCAAATTTTGGGCAAAGTGTAGGGAATTTTATGAAAGAAGTGAGAGATCATAAGACCTGCAGAGGACAGGAACTCCACAACGACAGCAAGAGATCCAAAATGTCTGTGCACAGGAGTCTTTTCTGAAACTGATACTTTAGCCAAGGACCACTCATGGAGATGGTCTGGAACCCCTACACAGAGGTAGCCTATGGCAGTTCAATATCCAAGTGGCCTCCATAGTAATGGGGATAGGGACTGTCTCTTGACAGGAACTGATTAGCCTGCTCTTTGATCCCCTCCCCCTGAAGGGGGAGCAGCCTTACCAGGCCACAGAGGAAGACAAAGAAGACCCTCCTGATGAGACCTGATAAACTAGGATCAGAGGGAAGGGGAGGAGCACCTCCCTTATCAGTGAACTGGAAGAGGGACACAGGAGGGGAGAGAAGAAGGAGGGGAGGATTGGGAGGTGAAAAGGGAGGGAGGTATGAGGGGGGATAAAAAGTGAATAAACTGTAAAAAATAAAAATAATTAAATAAAAAATCAGGTGTCCATAGGTGTGTGGGTTTATTCTGGGTCTTCTAATGGAGGACCATGCCTAGGGAGGACCTAGACCCCTGCTCACATGTGGATGATTGACAGCTCAGTCTCCAAGTGGATCTCTGAATGTAGGGAGTAAGGGCTGCCTCTATCAAGAACTTAGTTGACTTGCTCTCTAATCAATCAGCGCTGATTATGCAGCCTTGCCAGGCCTCAGAGGAAGAGGATCCAGGTAGTCCTGATGAAACTAAACAGGCTATGGCAGAGGGCAATAATGGAGAACTCCCCTTTCAGTGGACTAGGGGAAGGGGATGTGAGGAAGAGGTTAGGGAGGGTGACTGCGGGAGTTGAGGGAGGAGGCTTCAACAGGGATATATAATGAAAAAAATGTGAAGAAAAAATAAAAATAAAACTATGATATTTCTGTCACTTCGCTCTATATTTGGTTGAATGGAGACTTCAGATACCTGAGCTTTTAAATCTTTTCTTCACACTCGAAATCAAGAGACTCTTCTCAAATATCTACGTGAGTCAATTGCTACCTCCAGGCTGCTCCTTCTTGAGTCAAGATCCAAAGTTATGTCACTTTCTCACTAACACACTCTCCACCCCACTAGTTTCTGTATCGAGTACATTCCTGTGTTGTATGTTTCCCGATAGTACACATGAATTATTATTCTTAATCTTTATGACATCTTACCCTGAAGGCAGTCTGCACAAGTTAATTTCAAATAACCTCTTTTTTTTTTTAATTAGGTGCCACTTTCACTCTTATATTTCTTTCTTAGACAGGATTTTGCTATTATGTTTATAGTTAGGAACAATTCTAATCTATATTTAATATATTTCATCCAGAGATTGGTGGGATTTTGCTTTTTGCTTTTAGTTTGTGGTGTTTGTTTTTTTTTGTTTTTTTTTTTTTGCGTGTGTGTGTTTTGTTGTTGTTGTTTGATGAGACAATACTTCAACTACATAGACTCCCCATCATATTAATGACAATTTTGAGGACATAATTGTTTTAAACAAAATATATTATAACAAGCAGTGGAAATTGTTGAAGCATCAAACCTATAGTAAATAAAGAATTTCTGTTTTATAGATGCTACTGAATGAAGAAATCCAACACTGGTTAACGTACAAAGGACCTTAGAGGCTCAGACTTAAATAGCATATCTGATCACCCTCAGGAAACCTCTCAAAAGGTTCATCTAGATTGTAAGAGCCAGAGGGAAATTAATATCGCTGTGAAATAATGGCTTATTCCCATGACTGAGATGTTGTACTAATGTACTCACAGCAGCTACACTTTTTCTTTACAAGATCAGACCAGCCAACACTCCAGCATGGAAAAGATATGGAGTCATGAAGCCAGGTTGCAAATTGTGGAATTATTTGCATTTGATGGCTACCAATTGAAGGGAAAGTCAGTTTTCTTCAGCGAGGTTGCCCTTTGTAAATTGTCCATGTTCCAATGGATGAAGCCCCTACTCCTTTGCACAGACAAAGATGAAGATCAGTACTACTTGAACTAACCACATTAAATAATAGAACATATGAACTTGAAAGGGAAATCCAACAGAAATTAGAGTGGGTAAGTACGGTTAGTTATGTTACAGAAATATAGCATTCTTGAATGAAATTACCGAAGGGTAAAGAAAAATTATGGAAAGAATTGCTGTTCTGTTTATCAGAGACTGTTATAAATAAAATAAATATGAAAATAAAAAATGCTCAAGAAAAAGCATCAATTAAAGTTTCAGTTATAAGCAACAAATTGGTAATTTGTTCAAGCCAATGATACAGATGAAACAAGAACAATAAGGTATGTAAAAATGAACAAGGAATTACAAGGATATGAAAGGGAATGAAACTAAAGACAGGAATCTCTTAAAACCTTCCCCATTAACATTTCTCTGTTAAACAAGGAGATGTGAGACAAAGTGCTTCTGAGGGAGATAATGCTTCCTGCCATTTTGATTCTAGGCTTTAGACAATTAACTGTGGCAAAGAGAATGTGTGCATCACGCTAGTGCTTCTGAATTAAGGCAGCAATTTCTTCCTCACTGCAGGCTAATTTCTTGTCTGCTTCTGGCATCCTCTTCAACAGAGGATGCACCATAGGCCTGGATCCAAGAAAAAAAAATGACAAGTAACACAAGAGGCAAAGACAGCTTAGTTTAGACACATCCACCGAAGAAAGCAGAAGGAAAACATATTCTGATGAAATTTACCATGGAATTATCTAGTCCGAAATTATATCGATCTGATATTACACACCAATTAAACACTTAGACATAGTAAGGTATGTAATAAACATCTGGAAAAATGTTTTTAAATTTATTTTCAAATTATAATATGATTGCAACTTCTCTCCCTTCCCTTTCTCCCTCAAAATACTCCTGTATATCCCTTCCTATCACCCTTAAGTTTATGGTCTTTTTTTCACTAATTCTCATTCATATATACTTATATATATTCACACAGACATATATAATACTGTGGCATATTGCCTATATGAAATATTATGTGTTTATGATGATAATCTCCACCATAACATAAAAGCTCTATGGAAATCTTGAAAGTGTAAGGTTAAATAATAATTTAAGGTTTATAAAGAAAATAAACAAGAAAGAGGAAGCGGGGTAAGATGATCAATCCTCACTTAGAAAGAAGAATGGGATGGACATTGGAAATAGGTGAAAACAAGTAACAGGACAGGAGCCTACCACAGAGGGCCTCTGAAAGACTCTACCTAGCAGTGTATCAAAGCAGATGCTGAGACTCATAACCAAACCTTGGGCAGAGTGCAGGGAATCACATGAAAGGGAGGGGGTAGTATGACCTAGATAGGACAGGAGCTCCACAAGCACCAATATATCAGGGAACAGGGGTCTTTTATGAGACTGTTTCTTCAACCCAGGACCATGTATGGTTATAACCTAGAACCTCTGCTTGGATGTACCCATGGTAGCTCAGTATCCAAGTCGGTACCCTAGTAAGGGGAACAGAGACTATTTCTGACATGAACTCAATGGCTGGCACTTTGACCTCCCCCCCTCCCAAAGGGAGGAGCAGCATTGCTAGGACACAGAGGATGACTTGGCAGCCAGTCCTGAAGATAGCTGATAAGCTAGGATCAGATGGAAGGGGAGGAGGACCTCCCATATCAGTGGACTTGGAAAAGGGCAGGGAGGAGATGAGGGACGGAGGGTGGGATTGGGAGGGAAAAAGGGAGGGGGCTATGGCTGAGATACAAAGTAAATAACCTGTGATTGATATGACAACAAAAGTTATTGAAAAGAAATAAAAGATAAAATTGACAAAGATTAAATAAAATAAAACATAGATAAGAACCAAAAAAAATGATTTAAGGTTTAATGCTATGAAGAGACATAAAAAACAAATACACACACATACATACATCTATAAACATAAAGTTGAAAAAACAACAAATGATTGAGCATGTGTTCTTGCATTATAAGACTATAACAAAAGTGAAGAGTTAAAGTACATAACCAAGAGGGGAATTAGCATAGCTTATGCTGCTTCATGCCACCATGCATGTCTCCCTGCTAGGACTTCTGGCTGCTAACAGGAAATAGTCTGACAAAGCTGTGGACAGTCGATTATATAAAGCCGAGAATACCCTTATAGAAGACTTCAAAAGTGGGCTGAAAAAGAACACAGTAACTGTGGAAAGTTGGATATTCACTTTCTGGAGAATGTTTAGAACACAATCCGGTACACAGAGCTCTGTGCTATTGTATCTTATTCTCTGCAGAGTGGCAACAAAGTATATGCATTTGTACACTAGCTTCTCCTGGTCCTGTTCTTAAAGCTTCTTTATAAAGATAATTCTTTTGTATGTATGGCTAACCAAGCAGCTAGAGAAGCAGGCTACAGAGACAGATAAAGCCATTAGCTAATGAAATGAATATCCAGCCTGTGGCAGTTGAGACAGTGTCTGCCAAGGTGCTTCATTTGAGGAAACACAGACCTAACTGAGAAAGGTAAGACTATGAAAGTAGAGAATTAACCACAGTTACAGAACAAAGTGTGTGACTGGTATAAGGACATATATTCAAATTAATGCAAAACCATGAGTAAACAGGTAATTTTGCTTGAAAATTTAAATATGAATTATTTAAATAGAAAAGAAAGTCAAAGAGTCTATAATAGCATGAAGGAAAATACAAGTTATCAAAAATGAGGAAACAATTAAATTTACAAAAGTTTTCTAAGTATAAATGGCATAATACATTAATTTTATCACAGCTGTAAAGAATAACTAATATTATTAGAGTGTTCCACTATGTAAAAGGGGGCATGTAAAAGGCTACCAAACTTATTTCATGTGTCTAATAAACATGACATGGAATCAAAGAAGAGGAACCAAAGAATATAAAATTAAGGTGTTACATTTCATTCTAGATTAAGCTATAAATTTGGTATGTATCTTAAAGAAATTTTAATAGTTTCTTTACTGTTTGTGACAGTAAACTGGTCTCAAATTCATAAGGACAGTGTATCATCTAAAGTTACTTATAATATTCTAAAGAAGGCAAACAAAATAAGCATCTAGCCTTGTATCAAAGCAGAACACAGTGAATTAAGGTCCACAGACTACCTTCAAACAAAAGTATACATTCATGAAGGTGTCAGTGTAAAAATCAGTTCAAATAAACACTCAGAAAACATTTGCATATTTCAGCTGAGTTAATAGCTCATTCAGGAGAGTACTGGCCACACAAGCAAAGGGACCATGAGTCCCTTTACATGTAAACTACATGGACATAGCAATACACCTTTGATTTCAGAGCTGGACAAGCAAATTCCAGGGACTAGCTGGCCAGCCAATACAGATGCATCATAGAGCCTCAGGTTTAGAAACCTTTTCACAAAACCTAAGAGTGTAAGAGAACGCTTGAGGTCTTTTTCCTGTTGCTGTGAAAAAAAAAATACTATGACAAGAGCAATTTAAGGGAGAAAAAATTTATTTTGGCTCACACAGAGCACAGTGTATTAAGTCAATGAAGTTAAGGTAGCAGGCACTTAGCCACGTTGTCTGCAGTCAGAAGGCAGGAAACAAGGAGTGCTTGTTAGCAGCCTTCTCTAATATAGTCTAGAGAATGATCTCTTACCCTTTCAGTATGTCTTTCTAAGTCTAGTAGCCTAACCAACACAATCCTGTAATCGACATGCCCAGAAGTTATGTAATTCCTCACAGAGGCATTTGCAGGCTTGTCTTCATGGCCAGTCCAGATGAAGGTGGCAGCATTAAACACCACAGAGGATGACCCTTGACATCAGCCTCTGGTTTGACCAAGCATGCCCATACACTCCTGCACACACTCTCATGCATACACAGTAGAACGCATTCACAAGGGGAAATCTTCATTTTATAAAAAGGAAAGGGCAATAATTATAAATATAGCAAGGGAATCAAGCTGGAGTATTTCTAAAGGGCTTGGAGAAAAGCCCATGTTCTTTTCTAAACAGCTGAAGAGGCTGTATACTGTGTGGCCCTGACACTGTACAGTTTGGAAATGATTGCCAAAGCCAAGTTGAGCTTGAATTCTCAAAGGAAAACAAATCAATTATCTCAAGTGTTTTCTTCAAGTGACAAACACAACTTGGCTATGTTTGCTTTGGCAATTAACAGAGATCTGGTCAGTGTTCTGCAAAAATGGTCTTGCGGGATAGCTTCATAGATATCTATATTCTTAACCTGTTTCCATATCAGCCAGTCTATGGACAAAAGGCACACCATTGATTTAGGAAAAGGCATCTTACCTCCAGTTTATGACTTCCTGTGTTCTTGATCACACCAGGTTTTGTCGCATTGAGATAGTATCTCAGAAGCTTTGGTGTGATTTTAATTCCTTTTGGTTCTTTGCCAATCTAATTGTTTTCAAAAACTCTTTCAAAGATTGCAATAAAAGTAAAGAAAAAAAAAAAGAAAGAAAGAAAACCCTCCCATAATCTTCTTTAAAATCATTTATGTACCTATTTTATAGAATTATCCTTGTCGTCTCCATTTTTGTGTGGCGAACTTCTAACACGTAGCCACTTCCATAGATGTGTTAATCCCCAAACCCTTGGTTGTTCCCATGACTCCCACAGAGAATGCTTCAGAAACAGACTTTCAGCATTCCAACTCTTCTCCCAGGAGCTGACATTGTCTGCTGTAGTAATGTCTTCTTTCTCCATCCAATATAATGTACTTTTCTACCTGGATGCAACAGGCTACCTTCAGGTGTGCCCTGAGCGCTGTCTCAGAGTAATTACGTCGGAATCAAAACTTTAAAAGTTTTCTTCTACAGTGTACTTAGTAGCACTATGAGCTAGAACTGCCGTCATACATTCTTCTGAGCTACTGTGTCACAGTTGCAAGAACCTAGGGATGCTACTAACACTCTCCGAGCGTCAGACTTCTTAACTGTTAGTTCAAAATATGAGCAATTCTCCCATAACTGTGCTGTTGTGAGGCTGAAGTATGGGCACAGCCTTATAAAAGCAAGCCTGTAGGCATCTGTTACACAGTGAATCCAGTAGGTCTCCCTGCGTTAGTGCTGATATCTGTGTTACTGATGTTAATGCTGAGCACTGGACACACTAGGCTACCGAGTGTTTATGTTTGCTTGTGGAAGAGGAAAATTAGGAAACAAACAAACAAACAAACAGGAAAAGGATGGGCACAAAGCATGGGAAGTTGAGCACTGGTCAGAAAGAGGACTAGTGGAAGCCATTAATAGTCACTCACCGAGTAGATCCAAATGAGGAGATAACACAACTTGTCAAATGGAATGTTTTTGGCCGTATCATTTCTATCAATTATGAAAATAAAGTACGTCTTTAAACCGACCAAGGCACAGTTGTGTACGGAATCAGCATAAGGACAAGATTTACCACCACACACTCAGCTCCTCCATCCTTCACTGCCCCCTATTGGAAGAAGAGGACATTACTTGAGACATGGTCTGCGTAGGGCAAATGTACTTTGATTTTCCAAGGCAGCATTTGTCTGTTGCTCTCCTTCCTACTGCATGTTAGGCAAAAATACTGAATGATTCCACACACAGGAAACCTCTCGTATATTTCTTTTATTTCTTTCATTTTATTTTTTTCTAAAAAGACTTATTAAATCTATTCTTTGAAAATTTGAAAGAGTACTCAAAGCATTCTGATCACTCTCGCTATGCCCCACTGACTCCCTCTCATTCATATCAACCCTGTTTTAATAATTTTGTCATAAAATTCTCTGCCTTACACGTATTTTCCTGAATACGTTGCTTATTTTAAAAATTTTATTCCACATATCCTGTATCTGTAGTTATCTTTTCATATTGTCTTCTTTTTATTTATTTTGTTTTCATTTTGCTGTTTTCTTTTTATAATTAGATTTGGATATTTGCTCCTGTCTCTTGTCATGCTTGATGGTTTTACTGAATTAGCAAAATTAAATTGCATCTTGACATTAGAGATTAAATCATTAGATTTTGAAGATGTTGTCTCTATCTACTGAGGATTTAATTTCCTCTGACAGAGCTGAGACCACATGGCAGATTGGATGACTCAGTCAGAAACTAGAATGATTTTAGGACCAAGTTTCAGTATTGGGAAAGTCTGGTCTATGTCATCTGCCTTAGCTGGAGTTCCATGGTTTACCACAGCCCCTATGCACACAGGGAGACTCTTGAGATTTTTGAATGTCTTACAATGTTTGAATGAAAGCCTCGGACAATTTAACTTCCTGTTTTATTATCTAAAACCATGTGATATTTTGAAAGTTCCTATAGACTACAGCAAAATGTGGACCATATCCAGGCTTCTCTCTGCCTCTGTCTCCTCAAAAACTGCTCATCTGAAGAGCCTCAAAGTCGAGATCTTATCCACTCAGCACTCTTGTACCGTGTTTAGTGCATACAGCCTGTATGTTAAGATGAATCTTTCTGTCTGACCTCTAGAGGTCATGAAGAAAGAGGAGTCCAGCTTGGAGCGCTTCATCTCTTTCTGTTTATGTTCCAGTTCAGTTTTGCTGCTCTCTATTGCCATTCACTTTCTTGTGAATGAACATTCCCCAAGACGATTTTGGGGAATATGCTTTCATTGACAAAGTAGAAGCCTTTCTGTGGCTTCTATTTGTTCTCATAACGGAAAAGTCGAATCACCGTAGGGTAGTGAATGTCCTTTATCACTTGGAAAGATATTCCTCTCCTTCTGATCTGCTCTACTGTTGTCGGGTGCACTGGAGTTATTATGTCTCTGAGGCCAGTGTGCAAGGGAATAAATTATATTTCTAAGTAGTCCACTAAAACTCAGACTGATGACAGGACTTGCTTCAAAGTATCTAGTGTCCTTTGCACCACACTAGAATCGCTTTTCAATAGTAATTTAGAGACAGAGATTAGAACAAGTTATTGTCCTGTAGGTGTGATCATTAGTAACTACTTAGTTGCAACACCAAAAAAATCACCCCCTGAATATTAATTACAAATGTAAATTATTGTAATAATATACGTCACCTGGCTTCTACATGTCCCAAATATGTTTGTGTACCTATAGCTAATTCTTTCATAAAGTGTCATGTACTATTCTTATTTATACACAAAGGAAAGAAATGTCCAGAAATAACCTTTCCAGTGTCAGGCAATTATATTCCTGTTTCAAACCTAGGACTGATTATCTATTCAATGACAACTGTAGATACATTTAGCTCAATGTTTTAATGCAAAGTAAATATATTGTAATTTATTACAATTTTTTTTCAAAAAGAAAGCCTTCCATCTATATTCAGGAGATAATTCAAATCTGTACACTGACTACACTGTGCACAGAGACTGGGTCAAATTGTGCACAAGCATATTCTGAGACATTGCCCCCTCAAATTTTACTCTTAAATATGAATAATTTTTCATATTCAAGTGACATAGTAATACTTCTCTCATGAAATCGCTCTTATAACTACTTGTCTGTAAATTTCCTGGAGAAACATGGTTAGGCAATATAGTCCACTGTGTGTAATATGAGACTGGAGAACAGTCCCAGCTGACATGGTAAGTATAAAGTCAGAAAGAAGCAATAATCTAGTCAAAGACATCTTTCTTTTCACAATGGATCCTATATAAACTTTTGTTTAGAGTCACACTGCTGCCAGAGAAGGCACAAGAATGTCATCAGAAGACAGTGGTAAGATCAACAAAAATGGTACGTGATTCCAGGACTAAAAGAAGCACAAGACTTGGGGAGTGGCATGCATGCAGAAAGGGGAGGGAGGGTGGGATCGGGAAGGGAGGAGGGAGGGGCTCATGGGGGGATACAAAATGAATAAAGTGTAATTAATAAAAAATTAAAAAAAAAAAAAAACAGAAAAAAAAAGAACCACAAGAACACACACACACTGCTTCCTTACTTGTATTATAAGTTTTGGCTCGAGTTGAAGTTGAGCCAAGTCAACAACTGATCTGAACCAGAGGGAATTATTTCACTCTTATCTCCTGGTCTTTCAGTCTTCTCCTTGCGGAATGACTGACAGTACTTATGTAAGGGTTTGCACAGGAGTCTGCCAAGTCAATGACCTTCATTCAATGATGAAGCAAGCTTTTTGCATCTGGAAAGAACTTAATATTTCCTGCTGAGAAAGAACAACGGGTATTAACCTGCTTCTCTTGATATGACTGACTGAATAGAAAGTTACCACAGTATTGAAGTCTGATTCACAAGAGAATGGAGTCCTGGAGAAGCAATAGATAGATGCTCTTATCAACAACACAGTTCTATAAACCACTCAGTGGTCAGCACCAATCTCAAATCATATAGGTTTGCCATCTTGGATGATGAATGTGGCCAACAAATGTCTGAAATAATAGGATCCATTGAAACAATACCCTTATTTACACAAAACCTTTCCCTATTTGTAAGCTCCAAACTGTGAATCAAATAAAACAGCTATCTTTAAGGCTTTAAGTTGTTTTGTATAATTTGCCACATAGAGATTATATGTATAGCTTCGGTCTCTAGAAGCAGATTTAAAAATTAAGTGAAACAATCAATACAGAAAGGTCACCAGAATAGCTTTTCATCTATGTGAGCATTATTATTTGTATATTCAGATTGGGGTGCTCCCTTGACTAATAAGCATCAGACCAGTCTTCAGGAGAAAGTGATGTTTTACTCATATGAAGATATTTAATATTCTAACGCAAATTTTAAATTATTCTTTGAAATTTAGTGAAGTAATATATTTCTCCACAATATAATTCAAGAAATTCAACTCTCTATTATGTAGATAAGGTACTGAGGAAATACCTTAGACAGGTATTTCTTTTTTTTTTTTTCTATTATAAAGAATGTCACGTGTCATGTGAAGCCATTTTCTATTTCAATGGTGGAAACCAGTAATCCCTTTTCCTAAGGTTATACAACCAAAAGTATTTCCATAGTGTGTCAAGTGTTATGTCAAGGACAAAACTGATCCCAACTGAGAACCCACAACTTATAGCTCTTGTGCATATGGTCTTATTGGAGGTTTTATATGCGGTCTTCCAAAATAAAACTGGTACTTATTAAAGACATGAAAGGCAAGTGCAATCTTAAGCTCTGATTTTACCTCATATACTGTGGCCAACTGTCAGTATAGAAACTAAAATACAAGCAGTGTTTGATACCCACCAAACCCTTGTTCTCAAGACTCTCTGATCACCTCCCACTAGTGGTGCAGTCTTGCCAGGCCACAGAGGAAGACAATGCAACCAGTTCTGATGAGACTTAATAAGCCAGGGTCAAATAGAAAAGGAGGATGACCTCCCCTACCAGTGGTCTAGGGAAGGGCATAGAGTGGGATTGAGAAGAGACAAAGGGGGGGAGGGTGAAAGTTGGGATGCAAATTGAATAAATTGTAATAATGATAATAATGATAATAAAGAATAAAAATAAAGATTTGGGTAACAAGAAGCTGCCTGGGGTAGTTATCACAAGGTTGTATACGAAACAACATGGGCAAAACTGAGGTAAATAAAGACAAAATGTGAAAGCAAACGCAGGAAAAGGAAACTTTGTTGGGGACCTTCTGCCACCTTGCTGCCCCCTGAATTTTGTCATCTGGCTTCACCAGCCTACAGCTCTGTTATAATAGTGCATTCGTGGATGACCTGGGGCTCTCGATAAGATCATCTTCCTGAAATACCTTAAATCCTCCTCTCAGTCAAGGCTTCCTAAGTAACACTTCTGAGGAATTTTCTAAACAACCATTATTAGCACATCTTTGTGGGCCATCCTGTGATTTCTAGTCACTTAGTTACCCTGCCAAAGGCAATTACATTCCTTCCGCTTCTGCTTATATAGTGGTATGGAAAATGTGAATAAATGGAGACTTTGATCAGATATACTGTCTTGGTCTTCATTTCTCACGTCTTTGTCCCCTTTTTCATTCCCACTCCCCCATTTAGGATCTCCAGTGATGTACCTGTGGGACAGGTCAAAAAATATAAAGAAGACACTCAACCAAAACCAAAGTTACTCCTAAATATTTCCCTATTTTAGGTATAGGAGGGAAAAGACAATGTAAAGTCATATGGGGGTAATTGCACATTTAATATGCAGGCAGGGTGGCATGCTGTGTTTCCATTTATGAAGGAATATGCACACATTCGGGAAAATGAAATTTACATTGATAACAAAGAAATCATGTATCACATTACATTTTCCATTGGTTTGTTTTTGATAAAAGATAATAATAACTACACAGAATACAAGTAAATAAAGAGCAATACTTTCTGTATATAGGGTTCACTTAAGTATTATTTTTAAACTTCTCTGTGTTTATCTAGTACTTCTTCATATCAATTTCTTATAAATAGAAAAAATTTAGTGATTAAAATATATTTCCAAGGATTGAGGTATACACTGAAGCAGCACTCTGGGTGGGGAATAAGGAAGAGAGAAGTATCATACTGAATAAATAAGAAAAAAATAAGGAAATTTTACAGTTCTGGGTCATTCATGGATATTTTTAAAGACAAGGCTACAGGAGCCCAGAAGCCCTTGATTATCCTGTGTTATTTTTTTCTCCCTCTTTGCTATGTAGACTAGGTAGACATCAATTCAAAGTGCTGATCAGAGGACATCTATGGTAGGTTCCCACCTTGTTCCCTTTCTTTTTTTTTAAATTTTCTATTAATTACACTTTATTCATTTTGTATCCCCCCATAAGCCCCGCCCTCCTCCCCTCCCAATCCCACCCTCCCTCCCCTTTCTGCATGCATGCCACTCCCCAAGTCCACTGATAGGAGAGGTTCTCCTCTTCTTTCTGATCTTAGTCTATCAGTTCTCATCAAAAGTGGCTGCATTGTCCTCTACTGTGGCCTGATAAGGCTGCTCCCCCCTCAGGGGGAAGTGATCAAGGAGCAGGCCAATCAGATTATGTCAGAGGCAGTCCCTCTTCCCATTACTATGTAACCCACTTGGACACTGAACTGCCATGGGCTACACCTGTGCAGGGGTTCCAGGTCATCTCCACGAATAGTCCTTGGTTGGAGTATGAGTCTCTGGGAAGTTCCCTGTGTTCAAATTATCTTGTTCTGTTGCTCTCCTTGTTCCCTTTCTTTAGTCGCTTCTGGTGTCTATTCTATTTGCCCTTCTGAATGAGAATTAAGCATTGTTATTTAGCTTCTTTAGGTCTGTGGATTGTAGTATCATTATCCTGCATTATCTGGCTAATATCCACTTATGAGCAAGTATATACCGTGTGTGTTTTTATGGGTCTGGCTTACCTCACTCAGGATGATCTTTTCTAGTTCGAACCATTTGCCTGCTTATTTCATAATTTCCTTGTTTTTAATAACTGAGTAGAACAAAGCAGATTCTGAGACTCACAGACACACTTTGCACAGAGCGCAGAGAGCCTTTTTGGAAGATTGGGTTGACAAAAGGACCTTGCAGGAGACAGGAACCCCACAAGGAGACCCACAGAGCCAACAAATATGGGCCCAGGTGGACCTGCAGAGACTGATGTACCAACTAAGGATCATGCATGGAGAGGATCTAGACCCCCTGTTCAGATGCAGCCAAAAGGCAGCTCAATCTTGGTGTGGAACACCCTAGTAAGGGGAGCAGGGTCTGTCTCTGACATCAACTCTGTTCCCTGCTCTTTGATCACTTTCCCATGGCAAGGCAGCTTTGCCAGGACAAAGAGGAAGAGAATGCAAGCAGTTTTGATGAAACTTGAGAGGCTGGGGCCAGATGTTAGGGAAGAAGGGCTCCCCCTTTCCAAGGACTAGGGGAGGAGGATGGGGGAACAAGGGAGGAAGGGTGAGACCAGGAGGAGATGAGTGAGTGGGCTACAATCAGGATGTAAAGGGAATAAATTAAAAAATAAAAAGTGACGATCAAAACAATCAGAAACTAGTTGAGTGTGTCTGAATGTTTTTGTGCATGGCATATTGTATTGGTCACTATGATGTTGCTCTGAAGAGAGATACTTTGACCAAGGCAACTCTTATATTTTTAAAGCATTTAATTGGGGACTTGCTTACAATTTCAGAAGTTTAGTACATTATCATGGTCAGGATGGCACACAAGGCAGAGCAGCAGTATCTGAGAGTTACATCCTGATCCATGGTTGTGGGAGGGGCAAAGGAGGAAAACACTAGGCAACATGTAAGCTTTTGAAAACCTCAAAGTCTACCCACAGAGACACACTTTCTCCAACAAGGTTGCTCCTAATTCTTCTAATTCTGTCAAAGAGTTCCACTCCCTGGTGACTAAGCAAATATATGAGCCCATGGGAGCCATGCTTATTCAAACCATCACACATATATTTCAGTTGTGATTAGTCAGGTCAACAATAGAATAAATTTCTAGAAATTTTAAGAGTAAATAGTAACATTTGTTGAAAGCTTTGTTATTAAATGAACTCTTCTAGGTACCAGAGATGATCCAAACTTTCTCCAACTTGTACAACATGCAAATCAGGGTTTATTATTTACCTATTTTCACGCCCAGGAATTGGTTGAGAGAAGGGCTTGGGTTTTGTATGGTTGTTTACATGCTTTTTGGGATTTTGGAGACAGTTACTGAGTTTCTTGGGATGTCCTTGAACCGTGATACCTCACCTCACCATCTGCAGTGCTTAGATTACATCTGTGTTCCATCACAGTTACCTTGAATTGTATTCTTTATGAATATTAATCCCAACTTTTGTCCACTATACCATGCTGTCAGTAGATTATGTCAAAATTATATCTGGAATGCAATGAGACACACTTGACCTCTTCTAGAGAAAGAAACAAAAAGGCCTTTAATTTCCACTCAGTCCTTGAAATGTCATGTCATGCTGTAAGTTTCATTCATCTTTAAATTTGATTTCATTCCCTTCTGCCTCCTTAAAGAGACAATTAAAAAGACCCTAATATCCCAAGGTCTTTGGTTTTAGCAGTTTAGCCTATCCTACTCATTTGATTAGCAAATTCCTTCACTGAAGAGAGAACGTCATCAAATTTCATTTCTTATCACATTACTTTCAAAAGACGTTTTCCCCTCTTACCAGCTAAATTGTCTCTTACTTTGTAAACTGCTTCTATTTTTCAACAATTGCATTACAATGTGTTCAATTCTCACCACCCTGCTGCTCAATCTTCTATAAACCCAAATAAAGAAATAGTTTTATTACCAAGAAACATCAGAAGTGAGTAAAAGAATGAAATTGCTTCAGATGAGTCTCCATTTGCTGAGGACAAAAAAGCAATTTAACATCTTATTTTTCACATTTATTATTGTATTCTTCTTCTTTGTTTACCTTGTAGCAAGTGAAAGCTTGATAGCATCTGTCCCTCTCACACAATTTAATTACAAATTCTATATCTTCATTCTCAGTAGGCAATATCTTTGTTTTTATACACAGACTTACCTTACCCTCCTCATCCAAGTTCACATCACATGATATTTTCTATTTAAGTAAACAGCAAATTTGTTGTCTACACATGGAGGCACTTCTAATACAGTTCCTTGAATCTGAATCCCCATTAGTTCTCCATTTTACCCAGATGACTCAATTATCTCCTCGGGGGAGAATCTGTTTGAAACAAGAATTACCTTGCATGCATAGAGAAAGACCAGGGGAGGCAGCATTTCTATGAACCTCTTTCACTCTTCGTTTTCAAAGAATAATTTATATTTGTGACAAGCTGTTTTCTGTTAGTCCTGTCTTCGTTGTTCAAACCATAGAAGAGATCCATTCTTTTTCCTCAATGATTCAGACACTGAATACTAAAAGCTGCTAAGGTCCCATTTGCTCCTTGGTGTTACTTTCATTCATAGAAAGAAAGGAAAATTTGGTCTCTCGACACCATTGTTTAAGGCTTGTTTCTTCCTATTCAAAAATATATTGTTCATTAAAATCCCCAGAAGCTCTCAAGTTAAAACAACAGTTATTCCCCTGAAACATTTACTTCCATGAATATGAAGATATTACATAATAATTTTACTAAAAATTAGAAACATTTGAAATTATTATTTCAAATTATCTGTCTTGAACTATCTGTCATGTGATGACCTAAGAAGTTCAAATCAAAAACACAGACATGCACACACAGTAAATGCTATGCTACTTTATGCACAAATATTATATATCAATTACTGCCCAATCTATCATATAGGTTTTAAAGTCTGTTAGATCATGTTATAGCATCCTGTTCATTGTTGTGATAAAACAAATTCTGAGCAAAAATAGTATGGGGAAAATTGTTTATTTGGCTTCAACTTCCCAGTCACAATTCATCATTATGAAAAGTTGTGGCTAAGGAAAAGGAAACCAAAGGCAGGAAACAGCCAGAGATGGCAACAGGAGGAAGAACTGGAGGGAAGAGTGTGAGAGTGGTAATTGGAGGAGAGCAGGGAGGGGGCTTGTGAATTAGGCTGCAAAGTGAATAAGTAAATAAACAAACAAGCAAATAAATAAATAAATAAATAAATAAATAAATAAATAAATAAATAAATAAATGGAAAGGAAAGAAAAATAAATGTGTCAGGAACTCAAGGCAGGAATCTGGAAGCAAGTAGCATGGAGGAATACTGCTGTTGCTTGCTGGCTAGTTCCCTGACTTGGCTCAAAAATCTTTGAGTGGAAGTGAGGCATTCAGTTCAGAGAAAGGAGGGGGGAGGCCACTCCAAGCAGAAGGAACAGATTGAAGAAAAGGGTTCTAAGCCAGGAAGCTGCCACCAAAGGGCAAATCAGTCCAAAGAGGTAAGTAACGCTCTGCAGCTTTTCTTAGGAATATGAGGAAACGAACCCATTCTAGAAAGGTCATATGAAAATATGACCATTGGACTTGAATGTGTTGTTACCTACAGTAGGCTGGGCTCTCTTACATCAATTAACAATCCTTCATAGATAAGTACACAGACAAAATTGATGAAGGTAATTACAAAGTTGAGACTCTCTCTGTTGATTCTGAATTATGTCAGAGAGACAGTAAAAGTTATCTAGGATAGATTAAAATATGTTACCAATGTGCTTCCTGATCTAAAGTAGCTTGTTTTCTGAGGACATGTAATGGGACAATAAATGGGTTGCAAGAAAGTCAATCATAATATTCTTGATACCTACAAACTGCATTTTGGAAAAAAAATAAAAATTTGTTTAAACCACTTCTTTCATTAATGGCTTATATTTACATTATATGGAGAATAAAAATTATCATATCCTCTTATTATACTTTTGAAATGTATTGGGTTTTTTTTGCATTCTTAAGGTTGAATATATATTCAGCAAACTAACATTTGATCACAATCTGCTCTACAAAATTAAATATTTAATTTGAAGACTTGGGTTATTATTGAACAGCTTTTGCTCTCAAACTGACTCTGTTCTTGCTGTTAAGTGGATTAGTCTTAGCCTGGTACTCAGTTTTCTTTGAAGTTTATTTATTTTATCTTTGTAAGTGTATTTTTTAATTGTGTCTGGCATGGTTCTCTAGTAGTGCAGTTATACAGTTTTACTGATTTATCTTCTTTGGTCATTTTTTTCCTGTGTTTCTCATAGTCTACAATATAATCCTTATATGCACAGTACCTTGGATACTTTCAATTGACAGACACAAATTCCCAGCCCTCTCAGAATAGAGTGATTGACTCCAATGAAAGTATGACACTTTAAGAGGAGTTCTGCAGTTCGTACTGTGTTCCTGTGAGTCTTGTGGGCACTGATTAGTCACTATGCATGCAATTCAGGTCTCTGTGTAGACTCAATGAGTGAGTGAATTTTATTTACTTGTAGCACATTTTTAAAAGTATTGGCTGACTATACTCACTTTAATATTCTTTCTAACATAAAGCACATAAGTAATAATGCACACTGAAATACTAATTTAAACCAGAAAGAGAATAAAAAAGTGTGACATAAACATTGGTGATATCAAATGAAACAGAAGTGTGGCAGACATGAATGTGTAGGATAACCAGATGATGCTTTTTAGTAAAAAATCATACAAAAATGTTTCTGAGCAAGAATCATGTTTTCATGAAAGAAGCAGTAGAGAAAATTATATAAATGAAATAAATGTGCCAGATAAGGACAAAAGTTCAGTGTTATAGCGTGTAGAAGAGAGAAAATCACCCGGTATCTTGTGCTCACTTCCCCTGTCCATCAGGATTATCTCTATAACAGATGACAAAAACACTGTGCTTCAAGCGTTTTCTGGAGTAAGGCTCTAAGACAGCCTGGCAGTGTGAAAGAGCACCAGAGTTCAATAATGAGACATGCAATCAAGTCCAAGTTTTCAACAATCTCTCTGGAGACTTTGTGCAATTTACCTGAACTATCCATGCCAATTTCCCCAAACACATTACAGAAGTGGTTCCATGAACTTACAGAAAAGATCAATAAAAATAGCATGTCCTTAATGAATTACAGAATCCCAATACAAGATATTGTTAGTGGAAAGGAGCTGAAATTCTTTATGGGATACAAAGAATTCTTAACCCAACTCCAAGTGAAACTAGAAACTAAAATTGTGTTGTCTGAAATCTTTAATTTCATCAACAGACTGACTGGTGGGGGTGGAAAGGAATTTTTTAAAGCAAGAATGAGGATATGCAAATATCCTAAGGCTCATTTCACTCAGCTGAAGCCTCTGACTTGTGGATAAACAGGCTGTCCCCCTTTTCCAAAGCTAGCCTCAGTCTGTTTGGGGATGATTTTGTGTGTTGGGCTTGATTATGGTTATTTCTATTCAGTAACTCTGACATCACAGTGACGACTTTCCCTTAGCTGAAGGTCACAGTTGACTATGAAAGGGAGGTCTGAAATGTGTGCCACATCCATCTCTGCAATCACTGGCTTTTATGCTGCAGTTCTGTCACTGGAGTCCTCGAATTAATGCTGTAGCCTTTCACCTCTTAAAAGAGATAAGAACGATGTTTCAACCATTCAACAACTGGTTAGCAAATTGCAGCTCTCAGCGAATAGAAGAAATAACAGGGGGCCAGCAGAAATAACAGGGATGTTACAAAACAAAGAATCCGTGGCAGGAAGGCACAGCCTGAAATCCTGAAGTCCTCTTCCTGACCTAGGAAAAAGTCACGCTGACATATTCAATTTCAAATTCTTTATCTGAAATTTAGAATGAATCAGAATAATAATAATGACCTCCGCAAGTTCTTGTGAGAACTTAAGTAACATATGAACACTCTTGCACAAATATCATCATTGTATAATGAAAATATCATTCTGCTATATTTGTAATAAATAGGGTATTGTAGGGGAAATGTTTTAGAATAATTTTATGTGACATTGTTTAAGATTCTTGGTGTGATGGCAAAAAGAAAGAAACAAGAACCATGTTCACATCCATTGTAGTCAGCTGATAAATGATTTCAGGGCTATGGAGAATGCAAGAAATAATTCATTAGCTGTTAGTCTGCCCTGAGGGTTCACCCATAAATGTTTCTATGAGGCTCCAGAGTGGCTCTCAGTGCTGACTGATTTATTGTCCACTCCTTCACCTGATCTTACTCCGTTTTCTTCATAGTGCTTTGACACCTGAGTGTTGCGGCTATTTCTGTGTCTGAGAAGTCATCCTTCCAGGACATCCAAACAGCTAGGGTGGTTTGAGTGTGCTTTGGGTCTGGGACAAAATGTTGAGTGTTAGTTTTGGTTTGGGGACTGACTAGTTTCTGAACTTGACTAGGTTATCTCCGTGCATGGTCCTTGGTTGGAGTATCAGTCTTAGAAAAGACCCCCCCACACACACACCAGGAATTTATCCTTAATTCCAAAAAGGATGCTTTAGTGACTGTGCAGATTTAGTACCCTGAATTTGAATGGTTAACAAGCATCCTGAATGAGCTTGATGCTGACTCTTTAGGATTCCATTTTAGAAATATACATCTTATGACATTTGCTTCAGTGCTGAGAGGTGAAGCACCATGACACTAAACTCTGTGAACCAAGTCTGTTAAAGCAGCATTAACGCTGTCTGTACAGGATAGCGAACTGAAATTTTATGAAAATGGTACAATCTGCTGAGGCATCTGGGGCTGCTCTCTTCATCACTCCGTGCTATTTTTGTGTGCTGAGAGAATAGCAACCAAGTTTGATGATGAGACAGATATGAAAGCACAAAGCCTGTGTTTAATTCCAGCTGATGAAAAAAGCCCCCTTGTGTCTTTAATTTCACAATTTACCATGTTACGTATATAAAATCATAAATTCTAAGTGGAGTAATAAAAAGAATGTCAGAAAATAAATAAATAAATAGATAGATAAATAAATAAATAAATAAATAAATAGAAGCAATCTGTGTATGATTTTGTAAATGTTGGAAAATGGGTTTATTTGACTATATTGAACCTTGCCAAACAATAAAGCTCCTATAAATACACTAAAGGATAAGCCACAACTGGAATAAGTTTTGCAGTATCTATAAAAATATAAGCACAATGTAGTCATAGGACTCAAGGACAGTTGTATTCTAAAATAATGGGCTATTAGGCAATATTGCCACTTGTTTGAACAGCAGTATATATACTGACAGACCTAGTGACACTGAGATGCTATGACTAAATGTTTCAAACAATTCTCCAGTTGTCTTCAGTTTATCCTTTTCAGGTTCAGCATTTTTTCCATATTTTGCAATGAATAATGATTCTAAAATTGTTTAATATCCCAAAACACACACACACACACACACACACACACACCTCAAGAGTATATCCAATGTCACAGTAATTCTAGTTTTCATTTCAAAATTGTTTTGTTGTTGTTTAGTACCGTTGTCGTTGTTTAACAGATGTATCTGTTTATTAATCTTCATTACTAGATATTTCTTCATACCTGGTAGAATCCCTTCTAAAGGTTTTGTTAGTCTCCTTGTATTCATTTAAACAAAATACATTAACAATTTTCATCACTTTGGTATTTTTCAAGACTGAGGCTACAGTGGAACAGAGCCTCGCTTGACAGGCAAGTGATAAGCACCGCTGGTTTTTCAGCTTCACAGTTCTTATAATCACATTTATTTCATTTTCAGATCAATCATCTACAATTTATCCCATAAGGCAAGGTTAGGAATGGATTTAACATTCCTATGGCTCACAAGACAAAGAACAGCATGTTATTAAACCAAGCTAAAGAGGAAATGACACAAATAGGAAACAGAGAAGGCATGAAACACATAAACATAGGGTCTAGTGCCATTATTCATGTAGTCAGTGATTGACTAAAATGCACAAACATTTTGTTATTTTTCACAAGGTTGTATCTTTAACATACACAACTTTATGAATCAATAGAAATGCTTTTTAAAAAGCAGTCTACAGAAAAGTAAATATAAATAAAGCTATAAGCTTTTTGATAGCATTTGATTTTCTGAGAGGAGATAAATAACAACATAAAATCAATGGTAGGATTCTTGGTTATTTAGTTTTCTTGCTATACAGAGTTCAACTTGGACATCAAAAATCACCTGTGCTTTCAGGTGTTGATGTCACCTGTGCCTAATCTTAAAATATTCGTAGAAGTCAGTGGAATGAACGCAAACTTTTCAACCAAGTGCCCTATGGGACAAAAGCAAGAGAACGCATTCACGTTGTGGTTTCTGGGTGAAAGGGTAGATGCAGTACCTTCAGATGAAGCAGAGAGTGAAGCAAGGTACGATGAGTCCTGAAAAGCATATTATGGATTTATAAACATGATGTGTTCGAGAAGACATTCAAGCCAAAACAAAAGAGAAAATTAGTATAAGACATCAACAGAGTAAAGGTATGTAATGGGAACAATAAGAACATCCATGTGTATCCTCCTGCTTCCATAATTTTTCCTGAATCTGGTTTTGCAATACAAGTTTCTTGATTATGCACCATCTGCTTATGTTTTCATAATCAACATGCCGAATCATGCCCTCTCACTCTTCAAATTCCTCTCCAGTTTTATGTTGCCTTTTACATCTTTCCCAGTAGAAGTCACGACTGCTAGAAAGTTGCCATCATCTCTCCTCAAAATTATCCTAGAAAGGGACCCCAGATAAAGCTGAAGTGAGGTAAATAGTTATTGTTGTAACGCACCTTGTTTTCCTCTCCCATTCATGTAGATAACCTAGAACTCCTGCACAGATGTAGCCCATGGCAGCTCAGTATCCAAGTAGGTTCACTAGTAAGAAGAACAGGTGCTGTCTCTGATATGAACTCAGTGGCTGGCTCTTTGATCACCTCCCCCTGAGGAGAGAGCAGCCTTGCCAGGCTACAGAGGAAGACAGTACAGCCAATCCTGAAGAGATCTGATAAACTAGGGTCAGATGGAAGGGAAGGAGGATCTCTCCTATCAGTGCACTTGAAGAGGGGCATTGGAGGAGATGAGGGAGAGAGGGTGGGATTCAAAGGAAATGACAGAGGGGGCTACAGCTGGGATACAAGAAAGACAAACATGGTATATACTCGCTTATAGAGACCTACAAGATATGATAAACATAATGAAGTCTATACACCTAAAGAAGATAAACAAAAAAGTGGACACGGGGTAAGATGATCAATCCTCACTTAGAAAGACAAATAGGATGTGCATTGGATGTATGACAGGAGTCTACCGCAGAAGGCATCTGAAAGACTCTACCTAGCAGTGTTTCAAAACAGATACTAAAACTCATAACCAAACCTTCGGCAGAAGGGGAGTTAGTATGATGTGGAAAGAATAGGAGCTCCACAAGGATCAAATATATCTGGGCACAGTTTTTTTCTGAAACTGTTTCTCCAACCAAGGACCATGTATGGATATAACCTAGAACCTTTGCTCAGACGAAGTTCGTGGTAGCTCAATAACAAATTGGTTTCCCATAGTAAGGGGAATAGGGACTATTTTCTGACAGGAACTCAATGACAGGCTCTTTGACCTCCCCACTCCCCAAGGGAGGAGCAGTCCTGTTAGGCCACAGAGGAGGACTTTGCAGCCAGTCCTGAAGATACCTGATAAAACAGAGCCAGACAAAAGGGGAAAAGGTCCTCCCCAATCGGTTGACTTAGAAAGGGGCAAGGACGGAATAAGGGAGCTGGATACAGCTGGGATACAGAGTTAATAAAATGTAACTAATAATAATAATAATAATAATGTTTTAAAAATTAATAAAAATTTAATTAAAAAAAACAGAATCACACTGTGGAAACAAACTTATATTCTCATCTGCAAAACTACAATGACCAAATAGCTCTTTTTTTTTCTTCAAAGGTCTAGTGTGCTAATGGTTATCATCCATAGTTGGCTTTAAAATTAATCTGTAAGGATAAAATTAAAGTGTGTCATATATATATATGACATATATGCAAATAGAGAACTCTTAATTCTGTCCAGTTTTTACAGAATGGAAAATTCCACTTCCAGGAAGAGTGGTGTGAGTGCTTCTTGGGTACAGTGCATTATTTTAAGCCTTATTTCCCTTTCACTTATGTCTATCGTGTGTGTCTGTGTGTGTACCACTGGTGATCAGGCACTTCTGGAGGCCAAAAGAGGACATCAGATACACTGGAGCGAGACTTACAGGCAGCTGGGAATGCTAGGAAATGAACTCTGCTGCTCTGGAAGAGCAGCAAGTGTTCTTCACCATCTATCTATTGCTCCAGCCTATTGATTATTATTATTATTATTATTATTACTATTAATTATTCTGTGTGATGTATATTTAAAGGTGTGCAGTCACCAAGGCATGTTTGTGGAAGTCACAAGACAACTTTGTAGAGCTGGTTCTCTTCTTCCACCTATATGGATGCAGAAAATGGGACATAGGTATCTGATTTGTAAGGTGAATCCCTTTACCCACTAAGACATCTTACTGGACCAGTTTTTCCATTTTATAGGAAAATATTTGTATTGAATGATACTCTTCCCAGTGGTAGGAAGCTAACTGTGGACTGTATGATGTCGATCTCCTACAGAGGATGACACACAGTGATGCCTGTGTCAAAGCTGATGAAGATTCAGTGACATTCAGATTCAGGTATTCTGCTTTATTATTGGATGTGCTTTTCTCCTATAACTACTGTAATGAGTTTCTACAAACTGTATGCCTTAGAACCATGCAAATAGATTGTGTCTCATTTCTATCAATCATCAATTCTGGTTATTCATGTTCTGTACAGTGGCTCTAGGTTTGAAACTACTCCAGGCTTGCTTCTCTTGCACTGTTGATCTTAGCAGCTCCTCGTTTTGAAAATGCAACATTCCCTTCATCATCCATTTACACCTCGTAATTCCCATGTGTCTTTGTGTCTCTATTCTTTGCTTCTAACAGTAGTAGCCATATGAGAGTAAGGGTCATTTTACTCTAATAAGACCTCTATTGTCTTTTGCATACCATTTACAAACCCTATAAATTAAAGTCACAATTCCAAGAAATAAGGATTCAGTCTCAAACAGATTTAGAGAACACAGTTCAACACACAAACCATAAATTATTCACCATAGGGTAAAATCACTGTGATTTCATGATCTATGCAAGCTACATTGTGTTCTTTGTTAGCTCCTTACAGAGTGAACTCTGTAGGAGGGAATCCTATATGTACAATTAGAAAGGTCCTCATTACATCTGGGACAGATATGATGACAGTAAGAGAAATCAAAGATATGGTACTTTTATATTAAAATGTATGAAGAAGTTGTAATGATTATAATATTGCATAAAGGAATTACTTTATCCTAAGTAAAAAGAATCTAAGCAGTGTGCTCCACTAAGTCCAGGAGACTTATGCAATGTGATCGTCATTAACGAACAGCATTGTCAAACCTAAAAAAAGGTTCAGAAAGTCGTGTGTATTGGGGCCTGGAGATTATAGCCTCATGGTTAAGAGTACTTGCTGCTCTTCTGGAAGACCTGAGTTCAATCCTTAGGACCCACGTGGTATCTCACAACCATTTATAGCTCCAATTCCAAAGTGTCTAAACCCTTCTGATACATCTATGGGCACTGCATACACATGCTACATACACATAATAACATACAAACAAAAAAGATAGATAGATAGATAGATAGATAGATAGATAGATAGATAGATAGA
>NW_026596051.1:23186721-23233811 GCF_907164565.1 Psammomys obesus | reverse complement strand
AGATAGATAGATAGATAGATAGATAGATAGATAGATAGATAGATAGATAGATAGATAGATAGATAGATAGATAGAAAGGGCACATATGAGCAGATAAAACACTCCTAAACATAAACCAAACTCAGTGTTCTGCAGTCAAGCTGAATGAGCTTCCACATCTGCCTTTCCTCAGTTAATTCCAGGTTTAAAATGCCTGTTCTGCTGAATGTAGGTACAATGGTCAAGAGAACTGCGTTCTGTGATGCTACACATTTAGTCAAGGATGAACTTCATCATAAAACTAAAATTGCCATGGTAATTCTGAGAACGACCCACATTCTCCTTCATCCCAGAAACAGCATGAATACACAAGCTTGTTTTTCTTTGCAATAAGGGATATTTTACCTGATACTGTTTTCACATTCCAAGTATATTACCACCTTGATATATATATATATATATATATATATATATATATATATATATATATATATATATAATTATAATTATAATTATAATTATTCAATTTGTATTCTGGCTGTGGTCTCCTCCCTCATCTTCTCTCAATCCCACCCTCTCTCTATTTTCTCCCCCTATGCCTCTCCCCTAGTCTACTGATATGGAGGACTTCTTCCCCTTCTATATGACCCTAGCCTATCAGGTCTCATCAGGACTGGTCACATTGTCTTCCTCTGTGGCCTGGCAAGGCTGTAAGCCCCAGGAGAAGGGTGATCAGAGAGTCTGTTACTGAGTTCATGCCAGAGAAAGCCCTTACTCCTCTTACCAGGAACCCCACTAGGATACTAAGTCTATGAGCTACATCTGAACCTGGGTTCAAGGTCTTCTCCATGTATGGTCCTTTGTTGGAGTATCAGTCTCTGCAGGGCTCCCAGGGCTCAGATTTTTTGACTTGGTCTCCTTTTGGAGTTCCTTTACCCTCCAGGTCTTTCTATCTCCCTCTTCTTTCATAAGATTCCCCGCACTGTGCCCAAAGTTTGGCTATGAGTCTCAACCTCTGCTTCCATGCCTCGATCAGTAGAGTATTTCAGAGGCTGTTTGTACCACCATGTTTTTAAATTAAAAAAAAAAAATCTCTGTAGATTTTGACAGAGTATAAGAGTCAGAAAACTTTCATCATGATAATGTTTAAAAATGCAACAAGACTCTCAAATTTGTGTCAAGTTCATTGATATTCTATTATAAACATCTTCCAACAGAGACCATATACTTTAAAACAAAATATTGACTCATTTCTAACCAGGATCAACAAATTGCACACTAATAGCAGAGAAGACAAAGCACCAGTACTTTCATAGACAGTTAATAGTAGCTCAAGGTTAAAATGCAAAGAGTGAGTGAGCCACATTAGTTCAATGTCTCTGTCACTGGAGATGTTAACTCACATTCATTTAACTTTAAGCTTTAACAGTTTCTAATTTCCAATTGCATCTCACATAGAAAACTTATTTTTCTAAAATTTTGTTGTAATTAACTAAGCCATTTAAAAATTATTAACAGTCATGCATTATTATTATGGATTAGGAAATGTATGCAAATATTATAACACATCATTATAGAAAATGTTAAATGATTGCTTTATAATCTTTCTAATTTAGCCACAATTAAATGATTCAGTAAATTAGTTTGCATTGTATTAAGTATGTCTTTTTTCCTGGGACTTCCTACTAAGTAAGGTCATAGAGTTTTATTCTAACTAATTTCTACCAGACACTTTTTGCTTTTATTCATTTTAACTGTCTCTATATTTAAAATTATAGGTAATAATGAAGCTTTCATTTTAATGCTGTTTTTGAGAATTACACTCTAGTGATGGAGCTAGTTTCGAAGATGTTTGTTTAAGCCCCTTACTCTACTTTTATATTGTTAAAATCAACTTCTGAAACTTATAAATACTATTTAACTTGTCAGTTGAAAGCATTTAGCTATAAAACACTACCAAGAGCAAACCTTTTGATATAATATTTGACAGTCTGAAATTAGCTCTTTTTCAAAAACATATTTAAATTTTCTGGAGTCAACTTGTCTAATTAATACTTTCCAAAACATATTCACTTCCATTTTACCTTCAAACTTATTAGCATATATTTAAATCTGCTTATATTTTAAGCACCTTGTATTCTACTATATTCATTTTCTACTATCTTCATGTTTCTATGTGTCTTTCTCTTTGTGTGTGGACAGTGTGTGTGTGTGTGTGTGTGTGTGTGTGTGTGTGTGTGTGTGTGTGCACGCGCATGTATGAGGCACTGAATGCCAAAAACAACTTTTGGGAGTAGATTCTCATGACATCTTGTAGAATCCTGAACTGAGCTCAGGTTGTCAGGCCTTGGCTGCATGCACATTTACCCACGGAGAAGTTTTACCAGCTCTCATTTTTCTCTCTTCTTGTATTTAATTATCATTTGTTACTGTCAATATTTTCTTATGACCTATATTTTAAGTCTGTGCTATTATCTCTTTACCTTCTATTTTTTCAGTTACTGTCTCAGAAATTTGACAGGAATTTTATTTGTGTCCCTTAGTGGTGTTCCCTCTTTTACCACACAACTGCTGTCAACTGCAGAAACTATTGTTTATCATGAATTTAAAACTAAGTGTTTTGCTATACAATGTTTCCTAATTTCATATTATTTCTTTTTTAATGGGTTTTTAAAATTTAAATCTGAGTAAAATTGCACCCCCCCTTTTTTTTAACATAATACAAATGAATGTGGAAAGCTAATGCTTTCATGGTTGGTAAAATACCTGAATGTTTTCTTGAGCTTTAGACTCCCAATGACCAATGAAATAATTCCCTGGACTCAGTGCATTCTGAAAACGTTATAATGAATGTTGAATGGACCTTAGATAAAATACCCATCCTTTCAAATATTTAAGTGTCTCTTTCTTTATTTTTCACCTGAATTAAAATTGCCTTCATATCTTTTAAATTTTGTTTATTTTTATTGAATTTAAAACTAAATTACATCATTTTCTCCTTTCCTTTTCTCCTTCCAACCCCTTCCATGCTATGAACCCCTTGTTTTCTATCTAATTTATGGCCTATGACCTTTTATTCTTTTATTGTCCGTGTATGTGCACACAGGCCTATGTGTATGTACGTATGTATTGCTGAGTACAATAATACAGTCTGCTCAGTACATACAATGTCCCTTCCATTTATACGATTTTAGGGCTGACCACTTGCTATTAATAAGAAGTTTGTGGGCTCTTTCCCAGGGGAAGATTGTTTTCTCCCACACTCAGGATACCTTTTTTGACTACAGTTTTTGTGTACCCCTAAGACATTCGTCTTCATGTTACCATGATTAGCCTGTTGGTGTCATTCTTGTTCAGGTCTGATTTAGGCAGCCATGTTGGTGATATGTCATAAAAGTTCCCTGACATTTGTAGGAGACACATCTCACAGCAGGCATCCTTTTCTGCTCTCTCTTATATTGTTGCTGTTCTCTTGCTTCCCTACAATGTTTGAAATCTGGGACCTTCATCCAGAGTAAATTCCAATTCCCTCTGACTCTACAAAGAAGAGCCATGTCTTCTACTTTCTCAGGCAGTCACTGAGATTCATCCTTCCCCACCTTTGGGAATGTGTTCAGAGAATGACCACTGCCTTAAAACAACCAAAAGGTTCACTGTCCGTATAGAATTTAAGTGCTGTCTAAAGCGTACAATAAGACAATTTTAATCAGAAATTACTTTTTGAAATACTAGGCAATTTAAAGTCATTTGATTAAATATTCATAACATTTTGCTATTTCCTTTTCATAACTCATTTTATTATTATTATTATTATTATTATTATTATTATTATTATTATTATTATTATTAATTACACTTTATTCATTTTGTATCCCCCATAAGCCCCTCCCTCCTCCCCTCCTGATTCCACCCTACTTCCCCTTTCTGCATGCATGCTCCTCCCCATGTCCACTGATAGGGGAGGTCCTCCTCTCCTTCCTTCTGATCTTAGTCTATCAGATCATATCAGGAATGGCTGCATTGTCTTCTTCTGTGGCCTGGTAAGGCTGCTCCCCCCTCAGGAGGAGGTGATCAAAGATCAGGCCAATCAGTTTATGTCAGAGGCAGTCCCTCTTCCCATCACTATGTAAGCCACTTGGACACTAAACTGCCATGGGATATATCTGTGCAGGGGTTCTAGGTTATCTCCATGCATGGTACATGGTTGGAATATGAGTCTTTGGGAAGTTCCCTGTGTTCAAATTTTCTTGTTCTGTTGCTCTCCTTGTGGAATTTCTGTCCTCTCCAGCTCTTGCTATTTCCCACTTCTTACATAAAATTCCATTCACTCTGCCTGCCAGTTGGCCATCAAGCTCAGCATCTGTTTTGATAGTCTGCGGGGCAGAGGCTTTCAGATGTCCTTTGTGGCAGGTTTCTAGGTTGTTTCCTGTTTTCTTCTTCTGGCTTTCAGAGGCCCTCTGTAGCAGGTTCCTAGGTTGTTTCCTGTTTTCTTCTTCTTCTGATGTCCATCCTCTTTGCATAACTCATTTTTTTAAAATAACATATTGTTTTACCCACTGTCTTTGTTTGCTTCACTGTTTCTTTTTCTTTTTTTTTTTTGTATTTTATTCTTTTTCTTATCAGTTACATTTTATTAACTCTGTACCCCAGCCGTGTCCTTATCCCTCATTCCCTCCCAGTCCCTCCCTCCCTCCTCTCCACCGTGCCCCTTGCCAAGTCCACTGATAGGGGGGACCTCCTCCCCATTCATCTGATCCTGTTTTATCAGGTATCTTCAGGACTGGCTGCAAAGCTCTCCTCTGTGGCCTAACAGGACTGCTCCTCCCTTGGGGGGTGGGGAGGCCAAAGAGCCAGTCATTGAGTTCCTGTTAGAAATAGTCCTTGTTCCCCTCACTATGGGAAACCAATTGGTTACTGAGCTACCACAGGCTACATCTGAGCAGAGGTTCTAGGTTACATTCATACATGGTCCTTGGTTGCATGTCAGTCTCAGAAAAGACCCTGTGCCCAGATATCTTTTGTCCTTGTGGAGCTCCTATCCTTTCCTCATCAGACTAACTCCCCTTCTTTCTTATGTGATTAGCCACTAACCAACACTTATTTAGGTAATAAAGGGATTACAAGTTATAGTCCATTATCAAGGGAACATAGAACAGGAACTCAAGACAAGAACCTGAAGGCAGGAACTGAAGCAAAGACTGTGGAGGAATGAGACTTCCTACTTTGATATTCACACCCTGCTCAGCCCTACTCTCTTATACAACCCAAGACTGCAAGCCCAGGAGTGGCACTGACATAGACATGCCCACAGACCAAACTGATGGGGGCATGTTCTCAGTTCAGGTTTCTTCTCTTCAAGTGACTCTAGTTTCTGTCAAGTTGACAAAAATTAACCAGCACACCCATTTTTTAAAATAACACTACAACTCCAACAAATAGTATAAGCAACTAAGTAATGATGAAAGCTGGAATAATTGACTTCCCCAGGAAAGAATGCACCAACCTATTGTCCATTCCCAACTATTTAGAGCTAAAATGTGCATACAGCTAATATCATACAGAATGGCATATTGTACTTATGTATTTAGTAATATATATGCATGTACATACATATGCATGTAGATAAACATATTTAACAATAATTAGTGAAGAAGATGCCAGGAATTTGAAGTAGAACAAGCAAGGTTATGTGGTAAGGTTTGGAAGAAAGAAATAAAAATGGGAAATGATCTAATTATGATCTCAAAAAATAGAAGAAAGAATAAAAATCAGTATATGTTTTCCTCTATTATCTAGCCCTAATGCTGTTATATCCATGCTTTCTCTCAAAAGATTTGAAGTGGGCCAAAAGTATTTGCACATTAGTAGACAAATATTTTTTTTCTCCATCTGCAGAATCTCCTTGCAGTTGTTATAGTATGAATTCTCCCTCTGGGAGAGATCTGTACTTTTTGAAGTCGTCATGAATTTTTGGTTATCCTTAACGAGAAGTATGAGAGTAGGTTTTACTGAAACTGATCAATAAGAGTGTCTTTCTTCTTTGACAGGGCAATATGTGTGAGGAACACACACACATACAAACTCTCTCTCTCTTTTACACACACACACACACACACACTCACACATACACACACTCATTCACAGAGAGATAGACAGAGACAGACATATGTGCCATTTTAAGAAAAAGAAGGGGACTAGAGAGATGGCTCAGAGGTTAAGAGCACTAACTGTTCTTCCAAAGTTCCTGAGTTCAATTTTCAGCAACCACATGGTGACTCACAACTATCTATAATAGGATCTGGGGCCTTTTCCTGCTGTGCAGGCACACATACAGGCAGAATACTGTATAAATAATAAAAAAATCTTTTTTAAAAGAAGAAGATACATGTAAATATAATGTATAATTATAGATATGAAATAGGGTCTCTCATATCTAAGTGAATAAATATGTATACACAAGAGAATATGTGAATTGCAAAGAAAATGATCATGAGCACATATGAAAGACAGAGATTCCCAGTGATATTAGCTGAGTTATCACTCACCTCTTACTCACTTCACATTCAGTACTAAAACAAGGCATTTCCAGGATCCTTTCAATAAGTCTAATTAACCACCTGATTATGTACAGGTAGTTTTAATTGGGTTCAGTATGTATCATATCAAAGAATTCTTACAAGTTTCTAATAGCTAAATATTGTAAAATAACACAAGAAAAAATAGGCTATGCTGAGATGGCTCTCCCCTTATGAATATTTCTCTTAGTTATTGTGAGTTTGGAAAAGAAGTTGTGTGTGGAGAGATGGGAGAAGGTACAGCAAATCAGATCATGGCTGCTCAGTGCATCAACCCCCTCCGACCCTTCACAGTCCCACTTGCTTTTTCTTTTCTTTTGTTTTAAGGTATTTCAACACAAATTTTCCTTTTTGTGGAGCAGTCAGGAATTCCATTGCTTTTTCCACTTATTTATGGGAATAATCTTATTGACTGTAGAGATTCATGAGTATTTTCTGTGACCCAGGCATCCCACCCCAAGAGGAACTGATAATGCCACACAGAAACCTTGTCAAACACAAAGCCTTACAAGACTTCTGAAAACAGTCAATGATTTTAAAATACATATTTGCTATATGCAGCCCCCTAGTTCTTCCCTTTGGTGATTTTCAGGGAAGAGTAAGTCTCTATAGCATATTTTAAGCCTGCACTTTGACCTATTTACAATTGGGTGTTTGCTAAAGCTCTTTTGTTTATTTATATTTCCTCTTCAATATAATTTGGAACTCTCAAGACTAAGAAAAGAAAAATTTATTGGCGCCAAATTCTTCCTATTTTTTACATTCTATTCTTCATATCAATGTGCATTTGACAACAAAAAAGGAGCACAAAATCGATTGTATTCACTTCATTGCTTTGCCTAGGTGTCCTCTGGAGAATTCTCAAGAAGACAAATCTCTGGTAATTGTTTGTCCATTCTGCTTTCCTCCTTGAAATTGAAAAAAAAAATGAAAAAAAAAAAAGAAAAAGAAAAACAAAATATACAATAATAACAATAAGAAAATTCCAGAACATTTTTATATTCTGAAAAACATCTTTGAGGATTTTCAAATCTAACAACTCAAATTTGTAGGTTTTATATCCTTAAAATATTCTGCTTCCCACATTTTCTGTTATTATGAGCCTTTATTAGTTTCACACCATCTCTCATTCTACTTTCATGAGCCCAAGTATTTAATGCTGCATCTAATTCATTAGAGTGTGTAAAAGCCCAGTTCTTGAAATTTTTCATTTGCATGATACTACTTTGCAAATTCTATTTTTCTCATATTTATTTGCTTGGATTAACTTTCCCTTGTTTACCTTGAATTTCCTAAATTCACAATACTTTTTTCTTATTCTTGCATGATTATGTCAATTGAAATAAGGATTTTATGGTTGGTGTCCCCACTGTACAATTTATTCAACAAATACTTAGTCATCTATGTAACACTAACCATGATAGGATTAAAGAGTGGAGTGAAGATTAAATGTACTCCTGTCAAATGTGGTACGAGTTTATATGAAAGAGATAAAACTATTCATGAATAAACTCATTGCTATTAAGTGATGAAATTTGAAGTAAATTACAGCCAGAACTATGATAGAAAAACAAGAGACTGGTGTCTATATTAGGGTGTTTGTGTCTCTGTGATATTTCAAAACAAATGTGGCTCTAGCAAAAGGCATGTGATGGAAAGAGATTTGGTGCAGCAGAGAACTCGGGCTTAATTCTCAAAATGAGCAGCCAAGGATGAATTTCCACAAAAGGAAACTGGTAACATTACCTAGGCACTGCAATCACTGGCTTGTACTCAACTGAATTTTCCCAAACATTCTCCTTTTAATTTTAAACTGTAGTATGTCTTATAAGATCCTTAAGTGAAAATCATTATCCTATATTTTCACAGAGATGTATAAAAAAGCCCAACAGAAATTTGTTTTTTTCTTTTTCTTTTAGAGGCCAGCACAGATGAAAATTAAATTACATCTCATCTAGATTCTTCCATTTAGAGGAACAAGGTCTTCTCTAAGATGCCAGTTTGATTGCTACACACCCCACTTAGGCACCATTGTCACTTCCAGGATTATTTTTTTCTATCATCTGACAATTTATACGTGCCTTTTTCCTTTCTTAGTAAACATACTGTCTCTTGTGAAATTATAACTGTGTTTCAACTTCTTTATCTCTAATTATTATCTGGCTGCTCCACTCCCTTACCATGACATCCTTAATGTAAACAAATAAAACGTCTTCACCACTTTCCTAAAAGAAACCTTTATACATTGCCAATATCCCACTCATTTCTAAAATTAATACAAATGGCCAGGTCCTCACTAACTTTACCTATACTATTTGATACATCTTCTTCAAATGCAGACTTCACTTGGGATTGACTGCCTCAACACAAATTTTAACATTTTTGTTAGAAGTAACAGTATTTTTCATAGTTCCACCACGTGTTGCTTCTCTGGGAAATCCTCTCTCTAACAGCACACTGCCCAATGTGTCTCCTTTTACCTTTAGTGGTTTGGACTTTTTTAAGGCCATTTTTTTTTATTTTTAACTTTTATTAATTACACCTTATGCACTTTGTATTCCCTCATAAACCCTTCCCTCCTCTCCTCTCAATCTCACCCTCCCTCCCCCTTCTTCACGCATACCCTTCCCCAAGTCCACTGAGAGGGGAGGTCCCCCTCTCCTTCCTTCTGATCCTAGTCTGTTAGGTCTCATCAGGAGTGGCTGAATTGTCTTCCTCTGTGGCCTGGTAAGGCTGCCCCCCCAGGGGGAGGTGATCAAAGAGCAGGCCAATCAGTTCATGTCAGAGACAGTCCCTGTTCCCATTACTATGGAAGCCACTTAGACACTGAACTGCCATGGGATACATCTGTGCATGAGTTCTAGGTTATCTCCATGCATAGTACTTGGTTGGAGTATGAGACTCTGGAAAGACCCCTGTGTTAGTCCATTTTTAAGGTCTGCATATACTCCTAGTTGAATATTTATTTATGCTTCTCTCGTTTTGTGTTAAAATGCCCACAAAACCCATGTCTGTAGTTTGTAACTTGGGTGTCTCCTAGGCATACCTATCTGGACTTCCAATTGCTGTGGCAATCATCTTCCTTCTTGACAAATAAATATCATCTTCAGCAAATTTATCTTTGGTCCAGAAAGCCGGGCATCATTTAGCAATCCCAATCCTTCACTGACCCACACAACCATCAACCAAGTTTATGCCACATAGTTATATTATATTTCTGCTTGTGTCCATTTTCATAGCATTTCCTGCATCAAGCTCTGTCATTTCTCACATTTCCCACACATCAATTAAAGGAACTGCAGGGTTCTCAGGATACAGCTGTGCTCAAGACAGATGAGCATTTCTATCATCACAGAGTTGATATTTTAGTGAAGAGTAATTGTAACTGGCAATAATTGAAATATAGAATAAAAATAGCATACAGTGCTAAGTACTGTGGAAAGGAAAGTGAAGGGTCATAGTTGGCCCCTGGTAACGGAGAGCCAAAGAACATTACTCACATGAGGGAAACAATCTATTTAAGGTAAGAAAGAGAGTAGTCAGTGAATGGCTCTCAGGCCAAGTGTTTGTTTTCTGGTAACTTGTGTTCAAACAGAGAGAAAAAAAACTGGGTGAGAGGAGAAGATGGAGACAGAACCCAGGGCTCTGGGAAGATCATTAAAGCTGATATCACCCGCAGAATGCTGCCTTACACTGTCTAGTACAAAGCCATTTTGGAGTTACAGCTAGAGAGTCTTGATTGTATTTGCTATAATGTTATATTTTCTGACCTTCGGTGGGTGAAAAAAGTGGATCCCTTGTTATGTTATTGGAAATGGAAAGTAATATAGCTTTCATTAGATGTTTCTCAATGAAATAAATATTAAATTGCAATAGGGGCTAAAAAAAAATCCAACTTTAAAAACATACCAGAAATAAATGAGGTGGTATTTGAAGATAAGACATATAACCCTATATTCATTCACTTCCCTTATGGCAGCATGATCGTCAGCTTGTACCAAGAAACCCAATGGAAAATCCAGTGTGAGCCAAAATAAGCCTTCTTTCATTTTAAGATGATTAGCTTAGGTATTTGCTATAGAAACGGAAGGCTACCCATTGCCCACCTCCTTACATACTTGAATTTTATTGGAGAATTTCACCCACCTTTATTTAGAGGACCTACATGTTTGGGGGGGGGTCATTTGTACATCTCTTTTTCTTCTTTTTCAGTTTGACGCTTTTCTGTAATGTGATCTTCACAATTCATGTATTTCTTAAGGTCATTGTGTTTTTCAGACTGTTTGCAGAAAGCCTCTTAAATACTGTTTTAAAAATGAAGATAACTTCTGTCATTTTCCATCAATATTTTCACTCTGCGTTTCTATAACTTCTTTTTCGTATTAGTCTTGTAGTTTATGAACATTAGAAATTGTTACAGTAATTAATTTAGCAGTTATGATTTTAATTGTTTTATTTTCAACATTTACCCCTGAGAACTGATTTTCATACCTCTGATACAGTATAAAAGTTACCTAAGATTAATGGTACACTTACATTCTGGGTTGTCTTACTCTCCTTTTTGACTTTGGATTTCTGCTCAGCAATATTTTCCTTCAGTATGAAGGACTGCCTTTTGCTGTTTTAAAGGCAGATCTACTGGTGAGAACACACCCCCCCCATTATTTATTTGTATAAAAAAAAATTCTTCCTTCTGTATTTAGAAAGAATAGAGTTTTTTCAAGCACTATTCTTGTTTGACAGCTTCAATTCTTCTGGATTTCCACATAGGCCATCTTTTTCCTTTCTGGCAGACAGCCTCTCTGATGATGCTTTTGGTGTTAAGGATACTCGTGCACAAATGACTTTTTTTCCAACACTCAAGATTCTCTAGTTAAATTTCATCAGTGAAATTTAACTGGATTCATTATCTCTGGATCTATCCTCCAAGTTATCACTAAAGTTCCCTACCTTGGACTTCTATTAATTTCCCTAGGGTAAAAATATTCCCTTCCATTAGTTTTTTTCAATGCCTCATCTTTTTTCTTTCTTCACATTTATATCACATTAAACACCTAAGTTTATAATTTCCTATTTTCAACTATGATTTTCATCACCTTTTGGCTGGGTTTCCTTAGTTTCCAATATATTATTTCCAGGAGTCAGGTTTTGAGTTCTCTAAATCTTCTTTTTCTGTTTTAAGTGCTATTAAATATTTTTACTACATTTTCAAATTAGTTATATTCTGTAGTTGTTGATTTCTTCTGAGAATATTTAAATATATTTTCTATCTCTGTGAAACTTATTTCTTGTCCATATATTGTTCTCTTGATCCTTGATTTGAACTGTTGCCTCTATTGGTATGTTTGCTTCCTTTTATTTGGTTTGTACTTTTTTTTTTGAATTTTATTTT
Source organism: Psammomys obesus (assembly GCF_907164565.1). Classification (NCBI taxonomy): domain Eukaryota; kingdom Metazoa; phylum Chordata; class Mammalia; order Rodentia; family Muridae; genus Psammomys; species Psammomys obesus. The sequence goes on along the minus strand of NW_026596051.1, from coordinate 23,221,865 downwards.
TTCTTATCAGTTACATTTTATTAACTCTGTATCCCAGCCGTGTCCCAATCCCTCATTCCTTCCCAGCCCCTCCCTCCCTCATCTCCACCATGCCCCTTGACAAATCCACTACTAGGGGGGACCTCCTCCCCATTCATCTGATCCTGTTTTATCAGGTATCTTCAGGACTGGCTGCAAAGCTCTCCTCTGTGGCCTAACAGGACTGCTCCTCCCTTGGGGGGTGGGGAGGCCAAAGAGCCAGTCATTGAGTTCCTGTTAGAAATAGTCCTTGTTCCCCTCACTATGGGAAACCAATTGGTTACTGAGCTACCACAGGCTACATCTGAGCAGAGGTTCTAGGTTACATTCATACATGGTCCTTGGTTGCATGTCAGTCTCAGAAAAGACCCTGTGCCTAGATATATTTTTGTCCTTGTGGAGCTCCTATCCTTTCCTCATCAGACTAACTCCCCTTCTTTCTTATGATTCCCTGTACTTTGCTGAAGGTTTGGTCATGAGTCTTTGCTTTGAAAACACTGCTAGTTAGAGCCTTTCAAATGCTCTCAGTAGACTCCTGTCATATGTTCAATGCGCATCCCATCTGTCTTTCTAAAGGAGGATTGAACATCTTACCCCATGTCCGCTCTCTAGATTATCTTTTTTAGGTGTATAGATTTCATTATGTTTATCATATCTTATAGGTCTATATAAGTGAGTATATACCGTGTTTGTCTTTCTCCTTCTGGGATATTTCACTCAGGATGATCTTTTCTAGATCCCACCATTTGCCTGCAAATTTCATGATTTCCTCCTTTTTGATTGCTGAGTAGTATTCCATTGGTAAAAATACCACAATTTCTGTACCCATTTCTCCGTTGATGGACATCTGGGTTGTTTCCAGGTTCTGGCTATTACAAATAAAGCTGCTATAAACATGGTTGAGCAAATATCCCTTTTGTGTACTTGAGCAAACTTTGGGTATATACTTAGCAGAGGTATAGCTGGATCTTGAGGAAGCACTATTCCTAATTGTCTTAGAAAGCGCCAGATAGATTTCCAGAGTGGTTGTATCAGTTTACATTCTCACCAGCAGTGGAGGAGGGTTCCCATTTCTCCACAACCTCTCCAGCATGTGCTGTCCCTTGAGTTTTTCATCTTGGCCATTCTGTTGGGTGTAAGGTGATATCTCAGGGTCGTTTTGATTTGCATTTCCCTGATGGCTAATGAGGATGAGCATTTCTTTAAGTGTTTCTCTGCCATTCAATATTCCTCTACTGAGAATTCTCTGTTTAGCTCTGTTCCTCATTTTTTAATTGGATTACTTGGTTTGCTGCTTTTCAGCTTCTTTAGTTCTTTGTATATACTCGATATTAGTCCTCTGTCAGATAAAGGGTTAGTGAAGATTCTTTCCCAATCTGTAGGCAGGCATTTTGTTTTGATGACAGTGTCCTTTGCTTTACAGAAGCTTTTCAGTTTCATGAGGTCCCATTTATTGATTGTTGCTCTTAGAGCCTGTGCTGTTGGTGTTCTGTTCAGGAAGTTGTCTCCTGTGCCAATGAGTTCTAGGCTGTTTCCTACTTTTTCTTCTAACAGATTTAGAGTATCTGGTTTTATGTTGAGGTCTTTGATCCACTTGGATTTTAGTTTTGTGCAGGGTGATAAATATAGATCTACTTTCATTTTTCTGCATGTGGACATCCAGTTGAACCAGCATCATTTGTTGAAGATGCTGTCTTTTTTCCATTGAATGGTTTTGGCTTCTTTGTCAAAAATCGAGTATTCATAGGTTTGTGGGTTTATTTCTGGGTCTTCTATGCAGTTCCATTGATCCTCTTTTCTGATTTTATGCCAATACCTTGCAGTTTTTATTACTATTGCTCTGTAGTACAACTTGAGATCGGGGATGGAGATACCTCCAGATGATCTGTTGTTGTACAGAATTGTTTTGGAGATTCTGGGTTTTTTGTTTCTCCATATGAAGCTGAGAATCTTTTTTTCAAGGTCTGTAAAGAATTGAGTTGGTATTTTGATGGGAATTGCATTGAATCTGTAGATTGCTTTTGGCAGGATGGCCATTTTCACAATGTTAATCCTACCAATCCATGAGCACGGGAGATCTTTCCATCTTCTGAGATCTTCTTTAATTTCTTTCTTCAGAGACTTGAAGTTTTTCTCAAACAGGTCTTTCACTTGCTTGGTTAGTGTCAATCCAAGGCACTTTATGTAGTTAGTGGCTATTGTGAAGGGTGTTGTTTCCCTAATTTCTTTCTCGGCCCTTTTGTCTTTCATATACAGGAGGGCTTCTGATTTTTTTGAGTTGATTTTGTATCCTGCCACTTTGCTGAAGGTGTTTATCAGCTGGAAGAGTTCTCTGGTTGAATTTTTGGGGTCGCTCATATATACTATCATATCATCTGCGAATAGTGACACTTTGACCTCTTCCTTTCCGATTTGTATCCCCTTGATCTCCTTTAGTTGTCTTATTGCTCTGGCTAGGACTTCAAGTACTATGTTGAAGAGGTAGGGAGAGAGTGGGCAGCCTTGTCTTGTCCCTGATTTCAGTAGGATTGATTTAAGTTTCTCTCCATTGAGTTTGATGTTGGCTAAAGGCTTGCTGTATATTGCCTTTACTATGTTTAGATATGTGCCTTGTATTCCTGATCTCTCCAAGACTTTAAACATGAATGGGTGTTGGACTTTGTCAAATGCTTTTTTGGCATCTAAGGAGATGATCATGTGGTTTTTGTCCTTCAGTTTGTTTATGTGGTAGATTACATTGATGGATTTCCGTATGTTGAACCACCCTTGCATGCCTGGGATGAAGCCTACTTGGTCATGGTGGATGATATCTTTGATGTGTTCTTGGAATTGGTTTGCAAGTATTTATTGAGTATTTTTGTGTCAATGTTCATAAGAGAGATAGGTCTGAAGTTCTTTTTTTTTGTTGGGTCTTTGTGTGGTTTAGGTATCAGGATGACTGTTGCTTCATAGAATGAGTTTGGTAATGTACCTTCTGTTTCTATTTTGTGGAATAGTTTGAGGAGAATTGGTGTGAGCACTTCTTTGAAGGTCTGGTAGAATTCCGCGCTGAAACCATCTGGCCCAGGGCTTTTTTTGGAGGGGAGACTGTGAATGACTGCTTCAATTTCCTTGGGGGATATTGGGCTGTTCAGTCTTTCTACCTGATCTTGACTTAATGTTGGAAGATGGAATCTATCAAGAAAATTGTCCATTTCATTTAGGTTTTCAAATTTTGTGGCATATAGGCTTTTGTAGTATGACCTAATGATTGTTTGAATTTCCTTTGTGTCTGTAGTTATGTCACCCTTTTCATCTCTTATTTTGTTGATTTGGATAGATTCTCTCTGCTTTTTAGTTAGTTTGGCTAAGGGTTTGTCTATCTTGTTGATTTTCTCAAAGAACCAGCTTTTTGTTTCATTGATTCTTTGAATAGTTTTATTTGTTTCTAATTGATTGATTTCAGCCCTGAGTTTGATTATTTCCAGCCTTCTGCTCCTCTTGGGTCTATCTGCTTCTTTTTTTTCTAGGGTTTTCAGTTGGGCCATTAAGTTGTTTGTATGTGATGTTACGAATTTCTTCTTGCAGGCATTTAGTGCTATAAATTTTCCTTGAGAACTGCTTTCAATGTGTCCCATAAATTTGGTATGTTGTGCCTTCATTTTTATTGAATTCTAGGAAGTCTTTAATGTCTTTCTTTATTTCTTCCTTAACCCAGCTGTCGTTGAGTAACAAGTTGTTCAGTTTCCATGTGCGTGTAGGCTGTTTGTTATTTCTGTTGTTGTTGAGGTCCAGCTTAAGTCCATGGTGGTCAGGTAGAATACAAGGGATTATTTCAATCTTTTTGTATCTGTTGAGGCTTGCTTTATAACCAACTATATGGTCTATTTTGGAGAAGGTTCCATGCGGTGCTGAAAAGAAGGTATACTCTTTTGAGTTTGGATGAAAAGATCTGTAGATGTCTATTAGGTCCATTTGATTTAGGGTCTCTGTAAGTGTTTTTATTTCCCTATTTGTTTTCTGTCTAGTTGATCTGTCCCTTGGTGAGAGTGCAGTGTTGAAGTCTCCCACTATTAGGGTTTTAGGATCAATGTGTGATGTAAGCTTTAATATTGTTTCATTTACGAATGTAGGTGCTCTTGTATTTGGAGCATAGATATTCAAAATTGTGATGTCCTCTTGGTGGATTTTTCCTTTGATGAGAATATAGTGGCCATCCTTATCTTTTTTGATTAACTTGGGTTGCAAGTCTATTTTATTAGATAATAGGATGGCTACTCCCGCTTGTTTTCTGGAACCATTTGCTTGAAAGACATTTTTCCAGCCCTTTACTCTGAGGTAGTGTTTATCTTTGTTGCATAGGTGTGTTTCTTGGATGCAACAGAATGATGGATCCTGTTTCTGCAACCATTCTGTTAGTCTGTGTCTTTTAATTGGGGAGTTGAGTCCATTGATGTTGATAGAAACTAGTGACCAACAATTGTTACTTACTTTAGATGTGGTGTTGGTGGTGTCACTGAGTTTCATTGCTTGTCTTCTTTTGTTTTTTTTTTTTGTTGTTGTTGTTGTTGTTGTTGTTGTGTAGTTATCTATTTCCTCTGTTTCCTTCGATGTAGCTATTTTCTTTGGTTTGGAGTTTCCCTTCTAGTAACTTCTGTAGAGCTGGGTTACTATGTAGATATTGTTTAAATTTGGTTTTGTCTTGGAATATCTTGAATTCTCCATCTATGTTGATTGAAAGTTTTGCTGGGTATAGTAGTCTGGGTTGGAATCTGTGGTCCCTTAAGGACTGTATGATTTCTGTCCAGGCCCTTCTGGCTTTCATAGTTTCCGTTGAGAAATCTGGTGTGATTCTGATAGGTCTACCTTCATATGTTACTTGGCCTTTTTCCCTTGCTGCTTTTAGAATTTTTTCTTTGTTTTGTAGGTTCAGTGTTTTGACTATGATGTGACTTGAAGAATTTCTTTTCTGATCTAGTCTACTTGGTGTTCTATAGGCCTCTTGTATGTTTATGGCCATCTCCTTCTTTAAGTTGGGAAAGTTTTCTTCTATAATTTTCTTGAAAATATTTTTTGGACCTTTGAGCCTGATGTCTTCTTTTTCTTCTACTCCTATTATTCTTAGGTTTTGTCTTTTCATGGTGTCCTTGATTTCTTGGATGTTTTGTGTTTGGAACTTTTCTGATTTTATTTTTTCTTTGAGAGATATGTCAATTTCTGCAAGTGTATCTTCGGCTTCTGAGATTCTTTCTTCCATCTCTTGTATTCTGTTGGTGATGCTTACCTTTGTAGTTCCTGATCTTTTCTCTATGTTCTCCAACTCCTGGTTTTTCTCTATTTGTGTTTTCTTTATTGATTCTAATTCTGTTTTCATGTCTTGCACCATTTCCTTCATCTGTTTGAATGTGGACTCCTGCTTTTCAATGATAGCTTCTATTTTTTTGTCCGTTTCCTCTCTATGTATCACTAATTGTGCCTCTACTTCTTTGGGTATAATTGCCTGTATTTTTTGAGAGCTTTGTTTATTTCTTCTTTATTTGCCTTCATTTGTGTGGACATTTCTTTGAGAGCTTTGTGCATTTCTTCTCTGTTTGCCTCAATTTTCGTGGTCATTTCTCTGAGAGCACGATTTGTTTCCTCTTGGTTAGTCTAGATGTCTTTGGTTATTTCTCTGAGGGCTTTGTTCATTTCATCTTTATGGGCCTCTAATAGCTGGAGAAACATAGTTTTGAGGTCGTTTTCTTGTATATCTAGTGAATTGAAGTGTCCATTGTTTTGTGGGGTTGCTGGTGAGGTCATTATGTCCTGATTTTTGTTGGGAGTGTTCTTACTTCTGCCTCTAGCCCTCTGGTTATTTATAATCCTCACTAGTTGTTCCTCGAGATTGTAGTTTGAGCTATGATCCTCTCTTTCTGTTTTCTGGACTGTTTTTTCAGGAAGATGAGAGAGGTTCACTGCTTTGGGAATGTGCACTGTGGTTTCAGTTTTGCCTAAGTAAGGAATGTGATGCTGGCTCTATTCGCATGCGCTTTTAGAAGGCGCAGTGTGCATGCGTGGATTCTCTGACTATTGCAGTGGCCTGCAAGCCACTATTACGCAATTCTGACTGAGATCCAGGGATTGTTTGCATGGATTACCCTGGTGGACCTGCAAGGCAGAGGCTACAATATTGGGGTCGCTATCCCAAGAATCCCTCTGATTCCCACACTAGGAGTGTGGGTGGCGGGGATCTCGTCTGGTTGCTTCTGTGGAGAGGCCCTGGGTCTGGGGCAATCTCTCCCTAGAATGCTCACTCACTCTCTTGCAGGACCAGTTGGAATGCACAGGGGTTCCCCTTGCTCACTACTCTCTGTTTTGGTCCTGCTGTGGAAGTGCATGGGTAGGCTAACAGTCAGCTCTGTGACACTGTGGCCGCAGGACTCGGTGTCCACCTTTCCTGTGTGCTGTCTCTTTGTCCTTTCCCTTTGACAGGAGGGGTTATATTGACTGGTCCCTGGGTGGCGCGGGAAAGAGTTAGGATGAGTGTACTCAATCCCAGATCCCAGGCCCAGATCTCTCTGCCAGAAGCAGCCTAGCGGTAGAATCTATGTTTGCTGATCCCAAGAGAGTACCGGGTAGGGTTGAGTGTCCTCAGATCCAGAGCTTGGGTTTCTCTGCTAGGGGCCGCTGGGTGAGCTGGAGAGAGGGTGCTGTGTCCTTGGCAGGCTGCCTCTCTGTACTTCCCCTCTGACCTTCTCCTCTGCTAGGGCAAGCTTATGGAGGTGCTCTCAGGGGAGTGCCAGTGGGGGTTGGGGCTTCTCAGTCAGATCCTGATCCCTGAGCTAGCGTTTCTTTGCCAGGGGTCGGGGGGGGGGGGCTCGTGATAGAACTTGCTGCTAGACCTTATTGCGCTGGACCCAGGATAATCTCAGGACGTGTAGAATGACCACAGTCCCAGATCTCGAGCTGTAGTTTGTTTGCTAGGAGCGGCAGCAGCACTGGAGTTCTGGCACTGTGAAGCTGCTGTGTGCCTCTTTATCCTTCTGCTCCGCTGCGGCAGGGTTATGGCGGCGTTTGGGGGAGTGCCCAAAAGGATTGGTTTTCTCAGCCCCGATCTCGGGTTGGGGTACAGACAATGTCGTCTGTGGCAGATTCTGCTGGACACCTCCTGCCTCCTCCCAAGAGGGAGTAGGGAGCTCAGTTGTGATGACTACTGAGTGCTGGGATTGTAGGCATGACTACTTTTTGAAATTCTCAGTATGGTAATTCATGTATCTCCTTTCCATTAGAATTGGATTTTGGACATTTTTGTTATTCTTTTAAAAGAAAATTATATTTCTCTATTTGTTTATTTTATTTTTCTCTTTGCATTGGTTTCTGGACAATAGTAATTAAACCATCAGTCCAGTTCTTTATACACTAATATCATAAAGGCGATGTAAGTCATAAATAATTTTAGCAAGAACTTCTAGATGTATCTATCATCTTTGTGATTACTCACTCTGGTTTCTGTGTTTCATACTCTTGAAAAAAAAAACCCAAAATGTTATCATGAAAGATAGAAGACAGAAGAAAGAGCCTCAGGCTGCAACCAGAGAATTTGAAATTGTAGATGTATACCCCACTTCCTTCCTTACTTGCAGGGAAGACTTCAGATAGAACAAGTCTTGCCTACTTCTGTCCCACATGAAGGAGAGTGAAAGATTATACTTTACAGTAGACTGCTTCCTGGGCTATAGAAAATAACTGTGACAAATTTGCAAATTTAGTTCATGATTTTGTTCTTTGTGTTGGGAGACTGTAATAGAAGTTTTGTTTTCTTTTAAAACTCAGTTATGTTATGTAAATATGTTTTTGTTTTACTCCCAAGTGTGGGATTTTAGTTTGGGCTTTAGTTTGTCTACAGCTGATAACTGCCTCCTGTGGTGTGTGGTCACTGCCATCCTGTAACAGCCTGCCTTGTGCAGCATGGAGAAGAGAATGGTTTAGGACTCAGGGTTATAAATAGAAGAACTCAGAAAGAGAAGGTATGGCTGTTTTGAGAGACAAGAGACAGATGTTGGGGCAGCTTGGAAGAGAAAGAGAGAAATGTTTCAACTCAGTGTCTTGGAGGGGACTGCTTGCTACATTTGCTATTGACGGAGATTAGAGATTCGTATAGAACCCAAAAGAATCCATTGGCTCTCATAGCCAGGAGAAGTAATGGTGTTCTCTCCCCCCCTTAACCTTCTTTCTCTTATCTAGTGGTAAAGGGTTGGTGGAAGGAAGGTAGAGCCTAAAATACCCCAAATGAAATAGAGTTTAAAAATGAACACAACAAGAGACACATGAGGCCGAGCTCTCTCAGCCAAGGGTAATTTATGAGTCATTCTCTTAGTGAGGGCCATAAATGCTGGCATGCTCAATACATGCAGAACAGAGAATCTACAGGTTGGTATTTGTTGTTGATCAAATAAAAGAGGGAAATTGAGAAGTACCTATTCCTGTTTGGAGAAGCAAAATTATCTCACTATCATAATAAGAGAGAATTCTGACCCAACATGATTGCCGAAGAAACTAAAAAATGAAGGCTAGAGTAGACTCACATTAGTTTCACCCATGAAGAAGTGACTTTGCCTCATAATGAGAGATGGCAGGGATGAAATTTTAGAGCATTTTGTGGTAGAAAATACAGTTATTGGTTACCTACTGTTTGTGCTAAAGCCTCAAGTTTCTTTTCATAAACATACTATATAGGACCATGATCCTTGCTGTAAGGGCTGTAGAAAAAGAAAAAGGAATAGGCCCTTTTCTTTTCAAACAAGAAAGTTCCCCCCACATTCTTTGTAGGGAGAGCTCTTTCTTTGGAATTATCTCTGAAGAAAGCACAGATAATTTTTCATCTACCTTCCAAGTGCACAGTGTTCAATGATCTCCTTCAGAATAAAATATAATAAACCAGTAGAAAGAGAACATAGCCAGCCCTCTTTCCAAAACCATATCTTCTTTCTAGGTCCTGAATCTAGTAGGGGGTTATAGAGATAAGATCATTTGTGAAACCATCTAGTAGATATACAAGTGTTATGCTTCTCATTTAGAACACAAGTTCTTGCTCATTATTTTTTATGCAGAAATTAATATAAAGGATTGTTAGAAGCCATCAAAAAAGATTTAACCAATTTATTTTTAATGAAACATAAATTGGCCAGGTTTACCAGGAGAGAGGCACAATAGAAGGCAGGAACTCTGTTTCCTTTTCGTTTGTACTCAATCTATTGAAGAAACCCTCCAATGCCTTCTAACTGACATTCTTGGTGAACCAAAAGCAAAGCATAGAAGGAAGAGGAGGAGGAGGAGGAGGAGGAGAATGAGGAGGGGGAGGAGGAGAAGGAGAAGGAGAAGGACAAGGAGAAGAAGGACAAGGAGAAGGAAGGAGAAAAAATGATTAGGTAAAGATGGATTTATGCCTGTTGTCCCTGAGAGGAATGTTGGTATCATGGTTCCCTTCTAAAGTGCAAAGTTCTGTCTGTATAGCAGGGTCATTACATGAGGGCATCCACACTTTTCCAATACATCTTGATGATGAATATTTTCACACCTGTAGAGGGTATGAAAGTCTTCAACTTGTTCTTGTTGTCTCTTGGAGATGGCTTATCTGTATTAAACTGTTACCCTAGCAGGAAAGTCAAGTGCTTCATAATCTAATTTTGTTCAGCTACAACTGCAAATCACATTTAAGCAAATATACTAAGATAACAGATGATAACAAAACCCATCTTCAACAAATGCCTCTGGAAAAACTAATATGTTTTCATGCAAAATAGTTACACATAAATATTACTATGTTGGAAACATAGTCACACTAAATATAACTACAAGAACCTAAATGAAAGAATTAAAACAGTAAAAATTTTAAGAAGAAAACACTAAGGTGAATCATCACATTTTGGGATTTTATGGTAGAATTCTTACTAGAACTCATATGGAACTATTGTCTATTGTATATTAAAAGAGAGAGGGAGTCATTACCTTCAGTTGTATACCCAATGGTGCTCCTACCATGTTCCAATGTATAGTTGAATGCTAAGCTACACTTATGGCTTCCTCAAACCAAATGGGTCAAAAAGCCACCTCAGGCCTCCATATGTGTGCATGTGTGCTAACACCTGCATAAACATACAAACATCACACACACACACACACACACTCACTCACTCATAGTAAGTGAAAGAGTGTAGGCAAGAGACAGATAAAACTTTAAAAGAGTAAATATTATGGCAAGTTGATATTACTTAAATTTTTAAAACATGATAGATCTGGGCTGTTCTTCTACCCAACTATTCTTTATCACAAATTTCTTACTTTTTAGCTGAAATAGACATTTTTTTAAATCACCAACTATTTAAATCTTGATCACAATCCCATAAACTGTTGTGTGGTGCATGGTGGTGTTTCTCCTCGTTGACTATGATGTGATTGTATAGCAGGACTCCATGCTTGTAACACCCACATTCCTTTGTGTTTAGAAGGTGATGCAACTGACTACATGCCCTGAGTTATCATCGTTATCATCATCACAGCAATGGAAACCATTAATTTCCCTTATTATATGTGTGGGTCTGAAAGAAATACCTGCTTTCTCCCAAAGACATTCACACACTTCCTTCTCAAATCTCCCTCCTCCTCTTCTCCTCTCAGGTGACATCACTGCACTGCCCATAACATTCCAAGGGCTCTGGATCTATTTATTTTCTGCTCAGTTATCACAGTAGTGATAACTGTACTCAACCCTGAATACAGAATACTCTTGTGCCTAAACTAGTGGGAGAGTGACATAAAACCTTTGTCAAGTATCAAATAAACTAGCACCAACTCTATGAGCTCAGGAGACATACCTCAACCTCTTATGTTCAATAGCAAGGCTCACTCACTGTGCCCAATTCAGTAAAGAAAGCTTGTTTTCTATCATATAGATAGAGATTTCTTGAGTGTTGCTTGTTCATTCCATGTGCACAGAGGCTGACTTTGGCCTGTTTTCCTATGAAATATAATAAAATGAATGCCCCCACCACACACCACACAGCAGCATCTCCAAAATGATGACTCAATAAAGCCTCCCCAGTCATCCTGAGGGCACCTGAGGGCACTATGCCAGAGAGAAGCTTATAGGAGGGAGGCATCTGGGTGACCTAGACAGCTGTGCAGAGACATTTAATTATCAAAGCTGCAGGGACTGACGAAGAGGATCAATTTACTGTGAAAACACTGCCAGAGAGAAGGTGGAATGCTGAAGTGAGTCAATGTTTTAATCTGACAAAAGATTTCCATCAGATTAAGTTTCCATCATCTAAATTTAGAAAGAAGAACAGCAGGCTGCCTCTCTGAGTGAGCCTTTACACAGTATGAATAGAAGAAAATTGGCCCTGTGCTCTCACTAGCACTCAGTAGGTGTGAAATAGTATGCTGTTTGGTTTAAATTTACATGTCCTTATTGACTATTTTGAGCGCCTTTTTATGTGCTTGTTTATCATTCTTATGTCCTTTTAGTGAAGAACATTTTGAGAATATTTGATTTTCTCTATTGGTATTCTTGTTCTTTTAAGTTTTTATCAGATTTCTGTATCATACAGTAGTGCCCGTGAGAAACTTGATCTGAATTTTGACATTAATACATGAAATTGTGTGGCTTCCTTTTCTCCTCTAATAATTTATATATAATATTTCTTTTACTTGCTTTTTATTTATGGTTATGTATGTGTATGTGTACATACATGTGTGCATGCATGCATATACACACACGTGTGAAGATGCCTAAAGAAGCCAGAGGGCGTACCAGATCTTCTGGGGATGGCAGTTTTGAGCAACCAGAGCTAGGTGTTAGGAATGGATTTCAAGTCCTCTGCTAGAAAAGAGGACCTTCTCATCTTTTTTGCACTCTTCTGTGAACTCCATTTTATTTGGGCATCCTTAAAGCCTCTCCCTTCCATCCCTCCAGCTCTAGTTAGGAGAAAGAAGGTTAGTAGAACGAGGAGGCACAGGCCCCTTCATTTCTACCTGCTATTTAGGGTAAAAGCGTTCTTTGGGGGCTATACCAACTCTTCGTCAACTGTCAACAGCTAATGATCAAGCTGTCCCTTCTACGCTGCTGTGTTGAAACAGGTCTCTCTGCCTGTTTCTTCCGAAGTGTTAAAACATCCGTTTCTGGTCTATCAAAACTGTGACACCTTCGCTTTCTGGGCTCTCATATTTATATCCTTCAGAGTCCCAGAGCACGCCCCTCCTGTGCTGCACAAGGCAGGCTGTTACCAGCTGGCAAAGCCCAGGCAGCACAGGAGGCAATTATCAGCTGTGGACAAACTAAAGCTCAAACTGAAATCCCACACTTGGGATTAAAACAAAAACATTTACATAACATGAGATTTTAAAGAAAACAAAACTTCCATTACACCTACTTGTAACTCCTTAACATCATGATACATACACACATAAAACAATTTATTATGTTATATGTTTAAGATATGTTTAGTATTATTAAATATATTCACATTATTAAGCAGAAAACTCCCAGAACAGTTTCATCTTGCCAACCAGAAAACCTCTACTTGCTAAATTCTATTGGTCACTGTCCCTCCTTACTGATGGATACCCATGGCTGTTGTTATGGGATTGGCTATATTTCATACATTGGAAGTGGTAATCCTAGCAGCAGGGAACATGGAGCCTGAGGAGATCACTTTCTAGCCAGGCAGGACTTATAGTGGTGAAAGGAGAACACCAAAAAACCTACAAAACCTATGACCTAACATTTACACTGCCTGCAAGATGTGCAGAGAGTAAAGTCAGAGTCTGCAACAATGTCCAACCAATGCATGGCCCAACCTGAGTACCACTTCATGGAAGAGAGCCAACCCGACACCATTAATGATACTTTGCTATCTTTGCAGACAGTAGCCTAAGCATTAATGTCTGCTGAGAGGCCCCTTGATGCTTAAACTCACAGTCAAGTATTAGGCAGACCTCTCAGAGAATCGTGTGGAAGAGAGGGTGAGGGAGAGAGAGAGAATGAGAATGTAGGGGGAGGGATAGAAGGACCCATAAGGGACAAGAATGTCACAAGAAGATCAACAGAGTCAACTAACCTAGACCCATGGGGATATACAGAGATGGAGTGACCAACTAAAGAACATGTGTGGACTGAACCTCAGCCCCCTACACGTATATAACTAATGAGCAATTTGATCTTCATGTGGCTTCCCTAGTAAGTTGAATGGGTGCTGTCTGTGACAAGGAGTTCCTTGCCTGCTATTGATCACTGCCCCCTAGTGGGGCTGCCTTGCCTGACTTCAGTGAATAAAGAAGGACTCGGGCTTGATGCAATTTGATGCGCCCTGGTGGGTTGGTAAAGGGGTTCCTTTTTTCTGAGTAGAAGGGGAGAGGAATAGGGAAAAGAATGAGAGGGAGTGACTGGGAGGAGAGTAGGTAGGGGGCTATGATTAAGATCAAGATATGAATATAGGAAGTTCCAAGATGGGGCCAACCAATGTGCACCGTATCTGAGGGGCAGAGGATCCAAGACTCCGAATCTGGTCAGTGGACCAGCCCCTGGATTCAGAGCATGGAACTTGGGGCTTCCCAGGACTAGAGAGGACATCCCATGAGTTAGAGCCAATAGGATACAAGTTTGTGACCATCTCCCAGGATCAGGAATTACAAACTGTGTACCCCTGGCATTTTCTGCACAATTCAGAAAGTGTGGAACTCCAGGACCAGGAACCTTCTGCTCTAGTAACCAGATATTGAATCCCTCCTGCTCTTGAGGACAGCTTCAGGTTTCCTGGGACATTTGAGGCCAATCAGATCCAGACCCTTATGGCCATTTTCCTGGTCAGAGAGTCTCAAACCATGGGCTCCTAGCACTCTCCATATACCTGAGTGAGTGGAACGCTCCAGGTCCAGGAACCCTCCTGTCTAGCATCCAAACATCTGATTTCTCTCTCCCCCGCTGAGGGCAGCAATCCCAGAATCCAAGCGATGGTTCTGCTTGTCACCCCTTGAAGACCAGGCAAACACCAGAAGTGGACTGATCATGGATCCAAGACAGTGCAGTCCAGACAAGTCTGAGTGGCAGAGAAACGGAATCTGGCAGCCTTGTGGGCTGCAGCCCAGCTTCCTTCTAAGACACCACAAATTCACCACCCATACCAAGACCATCTAAGCACCTGCACATTCGCTGCCATGCCCACAATTCTGGTACAACTCTCCCTGTGAATGTGCACCCCCTGCACACTCAAGTGCATGCTCCTATACCCAAGCCCATGCCCAAGCCCTGGCAGGCATATCCACATACACCCCTGCCCATCAAGGCAGTCATCCCTTAGCCCGAGCCATGACCCTCAAGACAACTGTACCAGTACTCTGCTTCCTTAGCATTTGGATTGTCAGGACCCATTTTTTGAGCCCCAAACATCTTTCATCTTCTTGTAGAGTCCTCCAGACTCCAGACACAGGTAGACCCAGTTTATAGTACAGGCCCTAGGAATGAAGAGTCAAGGCCAGGAACAACCAACTGGCTAGAGGCTGGTGTAAGAATACAATAAACAAAAACCAGGACGTCGTGGTTTCAAAAGAATACCCCAAATCAAATAGATATTCTAATGCAGCTGAAACACAGAAAAATGATCTTAAATCTATGATTATGCAGTTATTAGAGGGACATAAAGAGGAAAAAAGCAAACAAAGAGAGGCCATCGTGGACATACAGGAATCCACAATCAAACAGGTGAAGGAAATGAGTAAAATAATTCAAGATATGAAAACAGAATTAAAATCAATAAAGAAAACACAAACCAAGAAAATCCTGGAGATTGAGAATTTAGAGAAAAGATCAGGAAACACATGGGTAAGCATAACCAACAGAATACAAGAGATGGAGCAGAGAATCTCGAGCACTGAAGATAAAATTGTAGAAATCTGTACAACTCTCCAAAAAAAAAAAAACAAAAACATAAAAATAAAAAGTTCCTGACACAAAGCATTCAAGAAATCAAGGACCCCGCGAAAAGACGAAACCTAAGAATAAAAAGAATAGATGGAAAAGAAAATTCCAGGCTCCATGGTCCAGAAAATACTTTCAAGAAAATCATAGAAAAAATTTCCCCCATCCTTAAGAAAGAGATGCCCTTAAACATGCAAGAGGCTTACAGAACACCAAAGAGCCTACCCCATTAGAATTTCCATCATGTATACAGTACTCATAAGTAAGCCAAGTACTGGGGACAGTTTCCTACATATAGTTTTTGGATTGTGTCTTGTTCACTTTCTTCCTTAAATCTGTTATTTCTCCACCCCAGTTTTCAGTCTGCAATCTCTTCTCTCTGATTTCATCACTCATGTTAATTGCATAGCACACCTTAACCTAGCTTGTCCCATTGTTTTTCATGGGTCATGAGCATACTTAAAGCATAGGTGTGCGAACATTAGTGCCAATAAGAGAGCTTGTTCTCTTTTAGAAAATGGCTTAACTTATGTTTCTATTTTTATTCATTATCTACTACTTTAAATGGCTTTTAAAATATTTTTATCGAATTTATAATTCCTGTGTGTGGGTGATTATTTTTATAAAATGTATCCTGCCATTTTCAAAATTGAAATTCTAAAAGATAAACGTATAATTTAAGGTATATAACCAATGCATTATTATCATTTAAAGTTCAAGGACTGCATAAAAAAGAACATAGTTTATTATAGCTCCAAATTCTGAACACATTTTGAAATGTGTGTGCAAATGTCATAAAATTTGCAGTACTAAGAAGACCTAATATAAACTTCTAGATGATTGAATGGTGCCCTGGAAGTATGAACAAACTTTCAAAAATCATATAGTAAAAAAGACAGAGACCAACTTACAAGTTTTGAAATACCAGTTCAGGGTCCATTTTGTTATTTTCATATGTCAATGTATTCAACATGTACTACTATTGCTATGCACTGTATAAAACTGTACAGAGTGAATCTGCAATTGGGTTTTCTTGGCACCAACATGGGACGCTTGTAAATGCCACTCAGATTATTTCAGCTTTGGAGAATGGTGGTAATTTTTCTTGATGCCCTTCACTGAAGAACTTAGGACAGCAAGAGTACTTCCTGAACAGACTCTTTTGTTGTTGTTGTTTTTGTTGTCCTTACAATTTGCAGAGAAAATCTCTGAAGCCACATGTTGAAGCAGAGGTCCTGTGACACAAGCATTAGAAAGGCAGAATCCACACTTTTTTCACAGGAATTGAATACAGGACATGATGTAGCTGCATGATGCGATAGTTGTAGGAATACTAGGCTTGGCACAGCAACCTGGTGATGAGGGAAACGCCACAGCCATTCTGGATAAACCCACATGAGAGAAACTGCCATAAATCTTAGGAGCTATGGCTTTTCCCCAGGGGCAGCTAGGATCAAGGCGACCCTGCATAATATATGCTAAGCACTGAATATGGAAGTGTGACCAACAGAGCCCTTGGGGAAGAAAAAAAATACCTTGACTTTTCTTTTCCCACTACACTCCATATCCTCGCCTATAACACCACTGGGAAAAACAGAAAGATTCTATATTCCCGGAGAGTTTGCGAAAGGGCACTTATTCAGATCAGCTTGGCCAAAATAACAAGGCAAACAATACACAGTTAACTAGAACACAATACTTTAATCAAATATACTTAGATGTTCCTCTTTTGCAGATTCTCTAACTAGTATGTGCACAAACCAGTTATACATCATTGAGATCATATTTATCACAAATGCCTTTAGTCTGAGATGTTTCTATTTACTAACTTGAAATTGTTAAGTTAAGAATAATACTTCTTCTCTTCACTCAGTCCACAGCCATTGAAAATAGCACTGGAAGTTGGTTAGTGCATAATAGCAAATTACTGCAAGGTAGAAGGAGGGTGGCTGTGCAGACTGTGCCAAGAGCTATGGAGTAGAAGACAGAACTCAGTAGAGTAAGGAAAATGGAGGAGCAGACTGATGGCTATGTGAGACAAATATAGATTCATTTTAAGTAGACATTCTGAAGCAACGATAGCAAATGACCCAACCCTCTGTGGAAAAGTTCACTGGAAATGTCATACGTTCCCCCAGGGAGTGACCTTCTGTCAATAGTTGGAGTAATCCAGACTTGTAACTGCCCACTAACTCCTATTGAATGGACAGATCTGGAAAGCCAATAGAAAATGAGGGTTCTTTAAGAAGACAGGTTATACATTTTTGGGCAAACCCGCCTCTCCTGAGACTTTTCTGTCGAGTGTATTTCCCTGAATAACAATGGCTTTTCCACTTCAGCTGCCAATCAGTTGAATATTTATTCCATCTTCCCCATCAAATATTATTTCTTAAAGCACTGAACTATGGCAGGAGAAGAGAGCTATTAAAATAGATGATTAGGTCTTAGACTTTCAGGAAGGTTGGGAAGTCATTTAAAAGTTTCTTCAAAATTATTCATTGACCTCTTTAAAATATTGATCTGCTGTAGAGTTTCCTTTGCCAAGTACAGAGCTGTTTCAACAGCAACTCAATTTCATGTGCATTTGCTGTAATAACCCAGAAATTCTATGTAGCAAAGTAACTTTCTCCATCTGCCTTTTTCTTCTCTCCTTTATTTTGTTTCTTCTTTCCTTCCTCCCTTATTTTCTTCCTTTTCTCTTTTTGAGGCATATTGATTTAGCCTCTCTAGTTTGGGTCTGCTGAAAAAACAGTGGTCATTTTAAAATGTGTTAAATTGTAATCTCTTCTTTCATATAACTCACCATGTAAACGATGTAAGCAGTATTGTTACCAAACTTTCACAGCATTGGGGAAGCTAGGGAGACAGCTTAGACAATAATGCATGTGCTTGATGCATGAGCAAGAAGTTCCCTGCACTTGAATAAGGCACACGGGCATCTGCGGTTCCAAAGCTGGGAGGCAAAGACGGGAGGATCCCTGGGAATGCTGTCCAGGTAGTCTAGATGGATAAATTAGCTCAAGGGAGGATGAGCAACCTGTCTCAAAAAATAATTTAGAGAACGATTTAAGAAGACATGTGCTGCACTCTGACCTGAACATGTATGATACTTGTGGGAAAGCACATACATGAACATGTATACGCTCATGCATGACATTCATATAAAATCACATATACCACACACTTCTCATACACAATAAAAGTTCATGACATGAGAAAAAGTATGTGCTAAAACAAAATTTGGAAATATTATAAATTATCAAACTTTGAGGAAAAGGAAACTATAATCATTTCTACATCTTTTTCCATCACAACTCTTTCTAAAGGCCATAGTGTATAATTACTGTTGTTATTTTGAACATGACCATTTTTATATTGACAGCATCATAAGATAGATAGGCTTTCTACTTAAAAGCTGAGTATCTTACAAAATAATTTGCTCACAATAAAATGAGAATAAATGGCACAGCCAGAGCATCATCCTTTGTTTCTTTTACATATTATCTTATTGGCAACCAAGGAAAGATCTGGACTAGAGATGAAGCAGAAGCTCTTCCTGGAGACCATATATAAGAACCCAGACAAGGAAGAGCAATCTTGGTGGATGTAATGGCAGTAGCCTAAGCATGATTAAAATAGGAAGGTATATATGGCTCAAAGAATAAAGAAAAATTATACAACTAACTACTGCTGTCCTATTAAAAGAAAATAGGATGTGCCCGTGGTAATTTGAGCACTATTGAGCTACTGACTTCATATGTCGCTCAAAAATATATAGATATTTGTTGTCAGTAAGATCAAAATGGTGCACAATTATTTTTATTTACCGATTTCAATCAATATTGTCTGCTAAGAATTCTAGATAACAGAGAATTTCTGTCTCCCTGAGAATTTCATACAGTCTCCTCTAAGATAGCATGCCTTCTAAGACTCAGAGCAAAATTCAGAGAAAGACATTTACTTTCCAAAGCCTAAATGATCTCCTGGAACCATATGCAAACCATAAGGGAAAAAAGGACAATACAGAACACAAACACACATTTCCAAAATACTCTTTCATTGCAAATATCTACTCCCCAAAGTTAGGCATTCCATTCAGAATTACAGCACACAGCGCGAAACCGTAAGCGGCACCTGCAAACATCCTTTCTCCGGAGAACTTGCATCATCTGGGGTGGCCAGCTGCAGTAACCACAGCTCCGCTTAGCATTGTGTAAAATCTAAAGCATTTGTATATAGACACTAAAACATCTAAATACAGTAGTGATTCTGAACTGTGGAAATGGGATGCTCAAACATGACTAGTTGGCGTGAAACATGTGAAGTAAAGTGAGAGTACTTCCATGCCCTAGTAAGTGTCAGCCAGTCACCAATATGCATCCATTAGGGCAACAAAATTGGACTCATTAACTTAAACAGCAACAGCAAGAATAATAGAAGACGAAGTCAGAGATTTGAAGACAGTTGGGGAAAAGGAGAATGTACATAATCAAGATGTGTTGTATTCATATTTGAAATTAAATTTAAAAATACTTCAAGGTATGAAGTATTTGAGGCTTTCTACTCACAGGAACTCTTTCTCCACTGTACAACTTATTTATTTACTTTTTATGTTTATCGACTTTTTAGAGACAGTAGGGAAGGAAAAAGTTTTCTTATGAGAATGGACCACAATTTACTAAACCTTTAATCCTGACTATCTATTTAAACTTTATCTGAGGCAGAAGTTGCACACGAAACTGTCCAGTGTGTTGTTATATTAAGGAAATATGCCTTTGGCCATCTGTTCTCTTGTGTTATCCTTTCATCTATTAGTTCTACGTTAAACCACCTAGTTTAGCTTTGTCACTAGGAACACAGCAAATGTGGCATGAAAAGACATTAAATAAAGATGTGCACACCAAGACTTGTCTGAGAATCAAACTGCCATACATGGAAGGACTCCGTGCTGGACTATAGATTAAAGAGAAACCATGTGGGTACAGACACCAAGACAATATCAAAGCTAGAGAAGGTTATGAAGACACCTTAGGCCTGTGGACCCAGAGACTTCCAGATCAATATGCCCGCCTGAACCAACTTAGGCAGGCCCCAGATATCTGCCCATCTGATTCCAGCCAGTCAAGAGTGGCGGGAAGCAAACCACTGTGTTTAGACATGACTTGAACAAGAACAGACTTTACTAAAACTACTTTAACAATTATTGAATATCAAGGCACGTAATAATCTCCTTGAAATCATCAATTCAATGAGTATGAATTTTGGAATCTGCATATGAGGAATGAGTATCTACAAATTGTGTCTTTGAATGGGGTCCAAGCCCTTTGCCTCTCTTTTCTCACATACAGTCTTAGCACCATGAGAGAGCACAGAATTGCTGTTACCTTCTTCTTCTTACATACATTTTAACGCAGTGCTGGAGATCGGAACGACGTTTTGCAAATTCTTGTCGAGGACTCCTTCATCTGGAGGAGTTCATCTTTAGTCCAACACCATTCCTGAAGCAGAATATGTGATGAACACTTCATACTTTACATCTTTATTAGGTTTCATCTCTGCATGCATAGGAGGGATTTAATGCAGGATGATTTCACAGAGTTAAAATAACTGTGTCAAAGCATGTAAGTTATATATAGCCAAATGTTCTATTTTTCCCTTCTTTTTGGCTATAAGCAAGATAGGTTCAACTCAAAATGTTCCTTCTTATGTACTTCTGAGAACATGTTATACTAACATTTGGAAACTGAATGTTGGTGTTTAAATTACCATGTTTTTCAATTAATTGATAACATTTAATGTGTTTTGGGGTCTTTTCATTTATTTTTCAGTGAATTTATAATTCCAAATCCATCTATTTTATCTATAGCTATCTAATTTTAACATAGTTGAAAAGTAAAACAGTATTTGTACATTCATAAGCTGAATAATGCTCATCTATCTCCCATTTGATGTCTATATTAGTCTTTTTTAATTTATTTTTACTTAGTACAATTTATTTACTTTGTATCCCAGCTGTAGCCTCCTCCCTTGTTCTCTCCCAATCCCATCCTCCCTCACTAGTCTTCCCCCATGCCCCTCCACCAGATAGAAGGAGGACCTTAGCCTTCCAGGTGTCATCAGGACTGGCTTCATTGTCTTCCTCTGTGGTCTGGTAAGGCTGCCCTAACCCTCAGGGGTTGGCAGCCACTGAGTTCAGGTCAGAGTCAGCTTCTCTTTCCTTTACTAGGGAATCCACTAAGACCCTGTACTGCCATGAGCTACATCTGAGCATGGGTTCTAGTTTATCTCCAGGCATTGTACTTGATAGGAGTATCAGTCTCAGAAAAGACCTCTGGGCCCAGATTTTTTGGTTCTGTTGCTCTCCTTGTGGAGCTCCTGTCCCCTCAAGGTCTTTCTATTGCCCCCTTCTTTCACCAGATTCCCTGTACTTTGCCAAAGTTTGACTATGAGTCTCAGCATCTGCTTTGATATTCTACCTGTGTAGAGTCTTTCAGGGGCCCTCTGCGGTAGGCATCTGTCCTGTTCTATTTTCTCCCTCTTCCAATGTCAATACCACTTGCCTTTCTGAATGAGGACTGAGCATCCTGGAGAGATGGCTCAGCAGTTAAAGGCTAGGCTCACAATGATAAATATATTAGTCTTTATATTTTGTCTTTGGGGTCATACAGTCAACCTTAGTAACCTGAGATAAAGGTGAGCACTTGGGGCAGAATACTGGAGAAGAAACCATAGGAAAAAACTGCATACTAGCTCATTCACTGGTTCATTCTCACATAACTTTATTAATATCACCCAGGTCCATCTGCCTAGGGAGAGTGCTTCACATAACTTTTTCCCCATCAATGATTACTCAGGATAAACCCCAACAGGCATGACCACTGCTAATCTTTTCTCAGAAATTTCTCTACTGAAGTTCCTTCTCAGATGACTCTGGGTTATGTCCAGTAGGCTGTAAAAATGAATCATTACAACCTACCGTTTGTTTACTTGACACAAACATTGTCACTGTTAAACTATAAATTTTCCTTCTTATCCCAATGACAGCAAATAATATTACAGTGTAAAACCTATTCCAACTATCGAAAAGTCTCTTAATTCTTTACAATTTATTTTTTACTGTCTTTAAATTTTATTTATTATTCACTTTACATTCTGATTGGAACCTTATCCCTCCTCCTCTTCCAGTCATACCCTCCCTCTACCCTTCCTTATTGCTCAGAAAAGGAGAGCTTCCTTTACCATCTACCCCAGCTGCATCAGGAATGAACTAGTCCTTTTCCCCTGTGGACCGGCAAGGCAGTCCTATCACAGGGAAGTTGTCAAAAAGCTGGCAACTGAGTCCATGTCAGAGGTAGTCCACACTTCAATGGCTAGAGGACCCATTTGAAACCTAAGCTGCCCATTTGTTACAATTTTGTAAAAGATGTAGGACCAGTTCATTCAGGGTCCCTGGATTGATGCTTCATTCTCAGCAAGACCCATGGGATCTGGTTAGTTGGCTCTGTTGGTCTTCTTGGGGAGTTTCAGTCATCGCCAGGTCCTTTTCTCTTTTCTCCCACTTTTCCAGAAGACTCCCTACACATTGTCCAATGTTAGATATGAATCTCAGCATCTATTTTGAGGCACTGCTGATTAAAGTCTTTCAGAGGACAATTCTAACAGCCTTCTGTCTGCAATCTTAGCAAAGCGTAGTTCATAGTGTCAAGGGTTAGCACCCTCCCATAAAATGGGTCTTCAGTTGAGCCAGGAACTGGTTGGGAATTCCCTCAATCTCTGCTCTATCTTTATTCCTGCACATCTTGTAGGAGGAGTAAATTTGGGGTTGCTGCTTTTGGGGGTGGGCTGGTGTTCCCCTCCCTCTACTAGGAAACTAGTCTAGTTAGTGAGTCTCCTATTCAGTCTCGATGGCCATTGCTACTAGAAGCCTCTGCTTGAGTGTCCCTCATATCTTCCCAGGAGCCTATCCTGCCTTCGATCTCCATGTCACAGAGATACACCCACCCTCAGTTTCTCTCTTCTCTATTGGCCTTCTGTCCTCTAGCCCCAGTTTTCTCCAAGTCTTTCTCCACCCTCTTAACTTTCTGTGTCCCTTCTCCTACTTTGTTACCTCTCCTCAGCCACTACCTGTGTCCATTCTATCTACCATTCTGAGTGAGATTTATGCATCCTCCGTTGGATCCTGTTGTTACTTATCTTCTTTGGGTTTTTGCCTTGTAGTATGCTTATCCTGTAGTATATGGCTAAAATCTACTTATAATTGAGTGCATACCATGTGTGCCTTTCTGGTTCTGGGTTACCTCACTCAGAATGATCTTTCTAAGTTCCATCCATTTGCCTGCAAATTTCATGATTTTTTTTTTTGTTCTTTTTCCATTCTTCTGTTGAGAGACATCTAGGTTGTTTACAGAGTCTGGCTATTATAAATAAAGCTGCTAAAACATAGTTAAGCAAGTGTCCTCTTTGTACAGTGGAACATCTTTTGGGTATATACCCAGGAGTGGCATAGCTGGGTCTTGAAATAGATCTATTACAAATTTTGTGAGAAAGTGACAGTTTGATTTCAAAAGTGGTTCCTCTATGAAGCCACAGTCACCCTGATACATACTCTAAGCAAAGACTCAAAAATGAGAGTGAATTTCAGAACAATTTCCGTCATGAGCATTGATGCAAAAATACTCAATAAAAGTACTACCAAACAAAATCCAAGAATACATCAAATTCAACATTCACCATGATCAAGTAGCCTTCTTCATCTTAGGGATGCAGAGAAGGTTCAACATAGAAAAATCCTTTCAAAGTAATCCACAGTATAAACAAACTCAAAGAAAAAAAATCACATGATCACATCAATAGATGCAAAATAGCCTTGACAAAATCCAATACCCCTTCATGATTAAAGTCTTGGAGAAATCAGGGATCCAGGGCCCATACCTGAATATAGTAAAGTCTATATACAGTAACCCGATAACTAACCTCAAATTAAATGGAGAGGAACTTGAAGCAATTCCACTAAAGTCAAATTCAAGACAAGGCTGCCCACTCTCTAAAAACCTTTTCCACATAGTACTTGAAGTTCCAACTAGAACAATGACACAACTAAGGGAGATCAATGGGATAGAAACTGGAAAGAAAGAAGTCAAGGTATTACTATTTCCAGATGATATGATAGTATACGTGACCCTAAAAATTCCAACATAGAAGTCTGACTTCTGAAGAAAAACTTCAGCAAAGACTCTGGAAAGAAGTTTAATTTAAAAAAAAATCAGTACCCCTCATGTATACAAATGAAAAATGGACAACTACTCCTTTCACAATAGCCACAAATAATATAAAGTATCTTGGTGTAACTCTAATCAAGCACATGAAAGACCTGTATGACAGGAACTTCAAGTCTCTGAGATAATAAATTTAAGAAGATATCAGAAGATGGAAAGATGTACCATGGTCATGCATCTGTAGGATTAACATAGTGATAATGGCCATCTTACCAAAAGCAATCGACAGATTCAATGCAATGCCCATTAAAATACCAACAAAGTTCTTTACAACCCTTGAAAGAACAATTCTCAACTTCATATGGAAAAACAACAACAACAAAACAGAATAACTAAAACAATCCTATACAATAACAGAATGTCTGGAGTTACCTTCGTCCTGATTTCAACCCTTCAAGCTATACTACAGAACAGTAATAATAATAATAATAACAACTGCATGGCACTCACACAGAAATAGACTAATTGATCAATGGAATCAAATAGAAGAAGCAGAAATAAACCCACATAGCTATGGACACATGATTTTAAACAAAAGAGTCAAAACTACACAGTAGAAAAAGAGACAGCATCTTTAACAAATGGTGCTATTCTAACTGGATGTTTACATGTAGAAAAATGTGAATAGATCCATATTTATCACCCTGCATAAAACACAAGTTCAAGAGGATCAAAACCTCAACATAACACCAGATCCACTAAATCTGCTAGAGGAGAAAGTGCCTTGAACTCATTGATACAGGAGACAACTTCTTGAACAGAACACCAACAGCTCAGGCTCTAAGGTCAACAATTAATAAATGGTACCTCATGAAAATAAAAGCTTCTGCAAGGCAAAGTACACTATCAATAGAATGAAATAACAGCCTACAGATTGCAAAAAATATCTTCACCAATCCTATATCTGACAAACAGCTAATATCCAAAATATATAAAGAACCCAAGAAATCAAACACCAATTAAAAAAAATAGGGCACAGAACTAAACCAAGAAATCTCAACAGAGGAATCTTGAACGGTTGGGTTGAGAAGCACTTAAAGGAATGCTCAAAGTGCTCAGCCATCAGGGAAATGCAAATAAAATTATTTTAAAATAGCACATTATCTTATAGAGACACAAATTTTCATAGCTGTGGGCTCAAGTAAAAATTTTAATTACAAGGCGGAGCCAAGATGGCGACTAGCACACAGCTTCTGAGCTGTGGAAGAGCTAAACGTCTGAGTTGGTGAGTGGAAGGACCTCTGAACCCAGGAAAACAATGGTGAGGCTTTCTAAACAACAGGGAACATCATAGGAGGTGAAAACTTTGATCTCTGGTCACCCAGGTCACCCCGGGACTTGTTTGGTGAAGGAGAGAAAAGAGCCTTTGATCTGCCGGCACTCCCCTCTCCCAGAACTCCCTCCTCCTCAGCACAGCGGACTCATCTTTCTCAGCACAGACCTAACCACTTGGGGTCTACAGCACCTGAGGTGGAGCTCCTAGCCCTTTAGCTGCAACTGCCAGTGGTGCTGGTCTCGGAGTCCCAGACCCACTCAGCGGCACCATCCTCCCAGGGCCCGAGTCTGCTAGCCACCATACTGGCTCTACAGGATCATGATCAATGATGGTACAGCCCAACCCCACAGTGACAGAGAATACGCTATATACTCACCAAAACCAGGCAGAAACCGCTTACAAGCTAGGTACACCAGGTGCTGGGCCTCCCAAGCTTGGAAAACACAGTGGAGAGCCCCCAGGACTTCCCAGAAAGCATCTGGATTGGCAACCCAGTCTCCAGTTATAGTGGGACTTCCTAACCTGGCAGCAGAGCAGCACTGAGCTGGTGGGGCACATTAGCCCTCCAGCTTAAGACCAACCAGGGCCAAACCAGAGAACAGAGAGTCTGGTTACCCCGATCCCTACTGTTGTGACCACCTTGAGATCTCCAGCTGCAGCAGGACCTCCTAACCTGGCATTGGCAGCAGCACGGAACTGGTGGAGCACATCAAACAAACAGGGCCAAACCATAGAGCAGAGAGCCCAGATACCCCAATCCCTGCCAAGTGACTTGCCTGTAAGTGAGTGCACCCTTGAGAATCTGCAGATTCCCAGATCCAGGGTCCTTCTAAAACAGAAGCCAGGCATCGAACTCCTCCCACCCACATAACCACTTTGGAAAACAGAGGGTCACTTGGGACATTGAAGCCCCTGCCAATTGAGGAGTTAAGGCAGTTAATGCAAGAAATTGTCCCATAACCATCACTAGCATCTGCTACATATACAGTGCAGAGCCCCTCCCACTCACTCAAGGGTTCAACATTATTTATCACTCTGTCCCCCGAGACACACTTCCACGCACACTTCCACACACACACACAAACACACACACAAATTCGCATGAGCGTGCATGCATGCACACACCTGCATTTGCCCCATTTGTGCCTGTGTACTTTTCTCCCACAGGTACAGCTAGTCCTCAGCACACGCTGAGAAAACGGGACCTCTCTCAGCTTCCTGAAGAAATGACAGTACCAGTCTGATCTGCAGAACCCAAAAACAAACAGGGGAGGTTTCAGATGGATTCAGTGCAGAATTCTACGAGACCTTCAAAGAAGTGCTAACTCCAATTCTTTCCAAACTATTCCACAAATAGAAACAGAAGGAACATTACCAAACTCGTTCTATGAAGCCACAGTCACCTTGTCACCTAAACCACAAAAAGGCCCAACAAAAAACAGAACTACAGACCTATCTCTCTAATGAACATTGATGCAAAAATACTCAATAAGATACTTGCAAACCGAATCCAAGAACAAATCAAAGATATCATCCACCATGACCAAGTAGGCTTCATCCCAGGCATGCAAGGGTGATTCAACATACAAAAATCCATCAATGTAATCCACCACATAAACAAACTAAAGGAGTAAAAACACATGATCATCTCCCTAGATACCGAAAAAGCATTTGACAAAGTCCAACACCCATTCATGTTTAAAGTCTTGGAGAGATCAGGAATACAAGGCATATATCTAAACATAATAAAGGCAATATTCAGCAAGCCTATAGCCAACATCAAACTCAATGGAGAGAAACTTAAATCAATCCTACTGAAATCAGGGACAAGACAAGGCTGCCCTCTCCCTCCATACCTCTTCAACATAGTACTTGAAGTCCTAGCCAGAGCACTAAGACAACTAAAGGAGATCAAGGGGATAGAAATCAGAAAGGAAGAGGTCAAAGTATCACTATTCGCAGATGATATGATAGTATATATGAGCGACCCCCAAAATGCAACCAGAGAACTCCTCCAGCTGATAAACACCTTCAGCAAAGTGGCAGGATGCAAAATCAACTAAAAAACAAACAAACAAACAAAAAAACAACAAAAAAAGAAGCCCTCCTGTTTATCAAAGAAAAAAGGGCCAAGAAAGAAATAAGGGAAACAACACCCTTCACAATAGCCACTAACCACATAAAGTACCTTGGGATGACACTACCCAAACAAGTGAAAGACCTGTTTGAGAAAAACTTCAAGTCTGAAGAAAGAAATTGAAGAATATATCAGAAGATGGAAAGATCCCCCGTGCTCATTGATTGGTAGGATTAACATTGTTAAAATAGCCATTCTGCCAAAAGCAATCTACAGATACAATGCAATTCCCATGAAAATACCAACTCAATTCTTTAGAGACCTTGAAAAAAGACTCTCAGCTTCATATGGAGAAAAAAAAAAACAACCCAGAATCTCCAAAACGATCCTGTACAACAACAGATCATCTGGAGGTATCTCCATCCCCAATCTCAAGCTGTACTACAGAGCAATAGTAATAAAAACTGCATAGTATTGGCATAGAAACAGAAAGGAGGATCAATGGAACCATATAGAAGACCCAGAAATAAACCCACACAACTATGAATACTTGATTTTTGACAAAGCAGCCAAATCCATTCAATGGAAAAAAGACAGTATCTTCAACAAATGGTGCTGGTCAAACTGGATGTCTACATGCAGAAAAACGAAAATAGATCCATATTTATCACCTTGAACAAAACTAAAGTCCAAGTGGATCAAAGACCTCAACATAAAACCAGACACATTAAATCGGTTAGAAAAAAAAGTGGGGAACAGCCTAGAACTTATTGGCACAGGAGACAACTTCCTCAACAGAACACCAACAGCACAGTCAATAATCACAGAACAATAATCAATAAATGGGACCTCATGAAGCTGAAAAGCTTCTGTAAAGCAAAGGACACCGTCATCAAAACAAAATGAATACTTACAGATTGGGAAAGAATCTTCACCAACCCTTTATCTGACAGAGGGCTAATATCCACTATATATAAAGAACTGAAGGAACTGAAAAGCAACAAAACAAGTAATCCAATTAAAAAATGGGGAACAGAGCTAAACAGAGAATTCTCGTTAGAGAATATCGAAACACTTAAAGAAATCTTCAAACTCATTAGCCATTAGGGAAATGCAAATCAAAACAACCCTGAGATTTCACCTTACACCCATCAGAATGGCCAAGATGAAAAACTCAAGTGACAACACATGCTGGAGAGGTTGTGGAAAAAGGGGAACCCTCCTCCATTGCTGGTGGGAATGGAAACTGGTACAACCACTTTGGAAGTCAATCTGGTGCTTACTCAGACAATTAGGAATAACGCTTCCTCAAGACCCAGCTATACCACTGCTAGGTATATACCCAAAATTTGCTCAAGTACACAACAAGGACATTTGCTCAACCATGTTTGTAGCAGCTTTATTCATAATAGCCAGAACCTGGAAACAACCCAGATGTCCATCAACGGAAGAATGGATACAGAAATTGTGGTATTTTTACACAATGGAATACTACTCAGCAATCAAAAATGAGGAAATCATTAAATTTGCAGGCAAATGGTGGGATCTAGAAAAGATCATTCTGAGTGAAGTATCCCAGAAGGAGAAAGACAAACATGGTATATACTCGCTTATATAGACCTACAAGATATGATAAACATAATGAGTCTATACACCTAAAGGAGATAAAGAAGAAAGCAGACACGAGGTAAGATGACCAATCCTCACTTAGAAAGACAAATGAGATGGCATTGGACATATGACAGGAGTCTACCACAGAAGGCATCTGAAAGACCCTACCAAAGCAGCGTTTCAATACAGATACTAAGACTCATAACCAAACTTTCAGCAGAAAGGAAGTTAGTATGACAGGGAAAGGATAGGAGCCCCACAAGGACCAAATATATCTGGGCACAGGGTTTTTTCTGAAACTGTTTCTCCAACCAAGGACCATGTATGGATACAACCTAGAACCTTTGCTTGGACGAAGATCTTGGTAGCTCAATAACCAATTGGTTTCCTATAGTAAGGGGAACAGGGACTATCTCTGACAGGAACTCAATGGCAGGCTCTTTTACCTCCCCACCCCCCAAGGGAGGAGCAGTTCTGCTAGGTCACAGAGGAGGACTTTGCAGCCAACCCTGAAGATACATGATAAAACAGAGCCAGACGAAAGGGGAGGAGGTCCTCCCCAATCTGTGGACTTGGAAAGGGGCAGGGAGAAGCTGTGGGAGGGAGGGTGGGATTGGGAGGGAATAAGGGAGCTGGATACAGCTGGGATACAGAGTTAATAAAATGTAACTAATAATAATAAACAATAAAAATAAAACAAAACAAAATTTTAATTCCATACTTTTTCATTACAAATAGATAGAAACTGGACATAAAAACAGTCTTAAGCAAACTCAAAATCCAGCTGTCAAAATCTAAATTATATAGTTTAGTGTTTTGTTGAACATCTTGAACTCATTCATGAACTCCTGTGTCTAGACGTCATAAATAACACAGCCTCTCCAGATCTTCAATCCATAGCACACAGTTTGTTATGTAGGCCTAGTCTAAGTCCACTTCTCACCTAGAACTGCCTTTGCTAGCTATCTGACATCTCTAATGGGACATGCCCATTGTTGCAATGGTATTTTCACCAGTGGCCTCTCCTGACATTCTTCAGGATATTTCTGATTTGCTATACAGTACCAGAGCTCAGCCACTCTATGATTCACTTAATTTTATAGATTCAATTCCTTCAAAAATGTCTTGATGTGGAAGGCTTTCACATACTGCTAAGTTTGGCAATCAATGTGAGATGCAGCCTTGGCTTCCTTTGGACCTGAAGCTTCATTATATTTACCCTATGGAAATATTTCCCAAAAGTTTCACCTGAATGGTGATGATCTTTTATTAATCACAGCTTTTCATCTGCCCCAGTCGACCACTACTACAGATTATTCATACAGAATGTTACATAAATGAACTTTATATAGTCTTTGCTCCCAGCTGGTACTTACCAACTGAGATCACCATTGTATACCTTTCCTTCAGAAGTCTTGTCTTTCAAGGTTCCACTAGAACATCTGTGCACTCAATTGGTTTTTGTGCTGAAAGTTCCAAATGCTTCCACAAAATCCTTCCCTAACATCGTAGTCATGTCCAATACTCAGCACTCTACCTCTCTCTGTTGCTATTATCACTACCAAGACCAAACATGGAAGGAAAGGGCCTATTTCAACTTTTGCCTATGTAATAGTCTAACAGAGGGAAATCAGAGCAAGAACTTAAAGCAAGAACCAGATACAGAAACCACAGAGAAATGCAGTTACTCGATTACTCATTGCTCATGCTCAGCCAGCTTTCTTTTCTGTATGTGTGTTGTTTTGTTTTTGTTGTTGTTGTTGTTGACAACATGACAATTATTAAAGCAACAATAAGCTCTCCCTTATGACTTCTCTAGCCACTGGTTTTTAATCATTTTTACAGCTCCAGGCTTGAGTCTTCTCCTGTGGAATAACCTGAAATCCAGTCAGGAAAGTTGTCGTATACAGTCTTACCACTATTGCACTATTTGGGTCATTTTCCAGGCTGACTAGTATTATAGCATGAGGAGTCTAGCTCTAGATAAGACCATTAATGCCTTTATTTTTAATTAATTTATTTATTTCATAAATTAATTACAGTTTATTCACTTTGAATCCAAGCTGTAGCCCCCTCCCTCATCCTTTCGTAATCCTGCCTTTTTTCTCTCTTCTCCCCTATCCCTCGCCAAGTCCACTGATAGGGGAGGTCCTCCTCCCCTTCCATCTGACCCTATTCTATTAGGTCTCATCAGGACTGTCAGCATTGTCTTCCTCTGTGGCCTGGCAAGGCTGCTTCCCCCTTAGGGGGAGGTTATCAAAGAGCCAGTCACTGAGTTCATTTCAGAGACAATCCATTTTCCCCTTACTAGAAAACCCCCTTGGACACTGAACTGCCATGGGCTACACTTGAGCAGGAGTTCTACGTTATCTCCATGCATGGTCCTTGGTTGGAATATCAGTCTTAGAAAAGGCCCCTTTGCCCAGATTTTTTTAGTTCTGTTGCTCTCCTTGTGGAGCTCCTGTCCCCTCTAGGTCTCAGCGAGCAGATCAGCCAACTTTCTCATAAAGCACAGATCCACCTGCCTAGAGGTGAGATGTTCACAGTTGCCTGAGCTTATCCATGTCAATCATCAACAAGATAATCTCTCACAGACTGGCCACAAGCAAGTCTCCTCTAGGCAATTCCTCAATTGCAGCTCTGTCACCCCCTTTTAAAACAATAGCATCTTATTTTCAATTATTCATGTTTTTTGTTTTATTCATACTTATGTTAGACTGTTTTAAAACTGATACTTTGTTTTATATTCTGTATGTCCAAACGTAAAATCATCCATCCAATCTTTCCACTGTTTTACACACTTTTGATAATGAATGCACTTATATTCTTTCAATATTTTCTGCTTGAAAATATTGTTCTAAAGCCACATGCAGATATTACAAATTTTCCCACATGAACTTTAGAATCAAACCTGGTGTATCCAGAAAGGGACATATTTTGGTTTTTAGCAGTTCGTTTTACAGAGAATATTTTTTTAACGATTGAAAATCTTCCTAGCCCTTCATAAAATGTGTCCTTTTTGTTTTCCTCGAAAGAGTCCTTCACTAGCTTAGTATGTTTTCTTAATTTCTGAAAGTTCACGGTTCTAACAGTTTTCTTTTTTTTACTATCACTGTTCCTCTTTGATATGTTGCATTTTTATTGTGTTTTACAAACTGTTATTCTATGCGTAAAGGGACATCATTGAACTAATATAGTCAAAATATGCCAGCCATATCACTCAGCATTATAATCATGAGTAGTATTTTTATTACAATTTATTCACTTTGTGTGTGAGTATTATTCTTGTCTGCAGCCAGATAATTTACAAATAACCAATACTTACTATTCCTACTTCCCGTTATATCAGCAGTTTTCATAACTCCTATGTGAGTCACATACTAGATATCCTGCATATCAGCTATTTACATTATGATTCATAACAGTAACAAAATTACAGATATGAAGTAGCAACCAAAATGTTTTTATGTTTGGGAGTCACCACAACATGAGGAACTGTATAAAAGAGTCACAGCATTAAGAAGGTTGAGAACCACTGTTTTACATCATAATGCTATTTATGGCCTCCTGCTTAGGAGGTATGTGTGGAACTCTGTAACCATATCACTTATGTTTATTATCCTGGCTTGGAACCTCAATATCTTATCTACTTCCGTGTTCAGTATTCTAATCTGTAAAGTGGAAATAACACTGGAAAAAGCTTCATGTGTAAATTGAAGACTTTGCTGAGTTAGTATAAATGTGTTTAGAACACTTCTCAAGTAATTAGGACTCAACTGGTCTCATGTTCCTTTGTTTCATTGCTACATAGTTTATAAATGTCATAGCAATAACAGTGCCTGCTCTAGCTTGTCTTGAAGGGCAATTAAAAGACGAAGTGATGTGATCGAAATGGAAATGTTTTACAAATGATGCTATTATTAAAATACAAGTGAATCTAAGTTTCAAACGCAAAAGCACATCTTTATTCAAGTAGCATTTATTATCTTGCTAGCGACTAAGGAAAAAAAATAGAACTGAGATTCAAATTTTATCTTACTTATTAAGAACCTGTTTCTTTCTTTTTTTTTTTTTTTTTTTTTTTTTTTTTTAGTGAAATTGTTGATGGGAATATCCCAAATGAGGGATCCAAACTACAGAGTGAAAGTTTCTTCTAGGTAAAAAGAGAACTCTATGAACGGGAATTTTTACTGTGCGTTATCAGAGTTGGCCTCTTAGTGGAGTCTGTTTTGTTGTTGTTGTTGTTTGTTTTATTTTGCATTGATTTGAGTTTTGGGCTTTTTTGTTTTGTTTTGTTTTGCTTTGCTTTTTTATAAGCAGAACTACAAGCAAACAAAATAATACCAGTGCGTGGCTGAGTACTAGTTATTCAAAACATTTAAAATGCAATACATTGTCTGTTCCACAAAGTTTAATAGGAGGACAATGATATTTTTTTATGGATATGGAGACCTTATCAAAACCTTAAATTAACTCAGACTCAGAAATTTCCAAGGCAGGAATTGATTTTTCAGCCCTCTGAGTCATGAGTCTGTATTCTCAAGCATTTTTGTAAACCAGTGTTTCTCAACATTCCTAATTGTATGAACTTTTAATACACTTCCTCACCCTCTGGTGAGCCCCGACCATAAAATTATTTCATTGTTCCTCTGTATCTATGATTCTTCTACTGATGTAAGTCATATATGAGACCCTTGTAAAAAGGTCATTCACCTACCCAAGGGGCTGCAGCCCACAGGTTGAGAAGCCCTGCTCTGGACTGGGACAGGATCTATGTGCCTTCTGGCCTTTAGTTTCCACCTGCTTCTTATGTTCCCCCCCTAGGAACTTGGTGCTTATGGTATCCATTCTGACATATATAACCATTTTCTTGTTAAAAATCTGACGTTAATAATTTACATGTGAATATCAACAACAATCTGGTAACTTCTTCTAGGACTGACGGAAAAAGAATTTTGAATTCACCTATGGATGGATATTTGAGATATTTCTAGTTTTAATTATTATTATTATTGTTGGCAATGATGTCATAGCATTTGTTACAGAAGTCTTTGGGTATTTATATGCTTTATTTTTATTTTTTACCTTAAAAATATTTTAATTGAGATAGAATTATGTCACATCCCTTCCTCCCTTTCCTTTCTTCAGTCCCTCTCAGCTGCCCTCCCTTGAACCCATACCATAGTCTCTACTCTCAAGCTGATTGTATTCTTTGATTATATTTGTTACATATATATGTAAGTGAATTTGTATGTGCAATATGTATATATGTATATATATGTATACATATATGAGTATTTTTTGCCTTTGTTTTATTTGCCTATGGTTTCTAAATTGACCACTCTACGTTGAACAATGAATAAAGGAGTCTCATTCCTGGATAAAGCTAATTAACTTTTCTTTTTTCAGCAGTCATTTGCTGCCTATAAGTTTTGTTTCAGAGGGGACCTCATGGAATTTTTCTCCATTCATGTTAACATGTTCATTGATATTTCTACTGTTGCTGTTTTAATTATGCTTTCATATCTAGGAGAGACCTAATAGCTAACAACAGACTTCCTGGTATTCCGGCTCTTACAATCGTTTTTGATTCTTTTTGCTTTGTTTTGTTTTGTTATTCAAGACAGGGTTTCTCTCTGTAGCTTTGTCCTGGACTCCCTTTGTAGAGCAGGCTGGCCTCGAACTCACAGAAATTCCCCTGCCATTGCCTCCCCAAGTGCTGGAATTACAGGCATGTGCAACTGCAACGGGCTCTCTTTCTGCTTCATATTGCAAAACAGTCTCTAGGTATTCCCTGTGATACAGATGTATCTGCTATAGTAGGATTCACCAGAATGTGACAATCTGTGCAACCTGCTCAGTCGTGTTTTTGTTTTTGTTGTTGTTGTTGTTATTTTGGTTTGGTTTGGTTACAGACTATATTCATTGTAAAAGCTTTTTTTTTCTTTTTTTTTT
>NW_026596051.1:23168109-23186711 GCF_907164565.1 Psammomys obesus | reverse complement strand
TTTTTTTTTTTTTCTCAGAAGTGTTTTTCTTGTGGAAGCTTGCTTTGTAAGCCCAGCTATTGAGGATACTGAGTGCATAAAAGTGGGTGTTGTAGAAGAATCTCTTTTCCAAATATTCTCAAAGACACTATTTTTAGACACTAGAATTAAAATGGACCACTGCTTAATTAGATTTTTTTTTACCATGTTAAGTTAGATAATGCGACTCAGCAGATTCTTTCCCCATTTTATAAATATCTAACACAGGTCTAGAAACTCTCTCATGTATAATGCCACTTACCATTAATATTCATATTTGCTTTCAATTCCAATTTCATAAATTTTCTGGGAATGATCATATATACTCCATCTAAATGCCTATCCATAGAGTATCACCTTGAGGTTCACCTCATAATTTTGTGAAGATTTCTGAAGCCAATCAAAGCTTGATCCATATGCAATCTCACTCCTGCCCAAGTATAAATAAGGAATAGGATCAAAAAAGAGCCAGCCTGGTGCTGTGTTCCAACGTCAGATGTTAATAATTTAAGAGGAGATTCTGAGGATTGTTCTTGGGAGGAAGCAGGTATCTGTTTCCTCTGCTTTAAAGACCCAGTGCAACCTCAGCATTTTGTCAAGACCCTGAACAGTTCAAATTCTCCTGCCTTCTATACCCTGAATTTCTTATAATGATGTTGTAGGTGACGATTAATATTTACTATTGATACATCTTCTGGTAAAGCTGCTGTTAATCCTAAACAGCTGTATACCCAAATCACCACACAGACACTGTGTCACGAGCGCTTAATTATGCCGGAGGACTTTAACCAAGATGCCACAGAGGGCGGCAAGGTATTGATAAAAGCCAACGCCAGAATGATTTTTGAATGCTGCTTTAATCACACAAATCACACAGATATCTAAGAGTTGCCTAGCTCATTATACATCGTATGGGGAATACAACCTGGCCACAGGTACGGGCTCAGACACTTTTGCCTCCGGCTTCGGCTGTCTTCTAGGTCCCCCCGGACCTCAGATGCATCTTCTGATGACTTCGGAGCTTCTCTGCTCCAGCCAGGCCTCAGATGCAAAGGAAGCTGCGGTTTCTTGGGAGCCACCTTTCATGGCTGGTCTGATAAGGTTGTCCTTTCAAAACCGGTTTGTTATGGTGGTCTGGGCTTTTCAAGCAGCCGTTCGGGAATTGGCTGTTTAGTGGTGGTCTTTCGGCGCACTCACCAAAGAGTCTGGTCTGCCGCACCTGAGTGGGCTCTGGCTCCGGTTTTTATACATTTTTCAGGGCATAGCTTTAACTTATTATTCTTTCACACGCAGGCACACACATCAGCTGCCTTTAGAGCGTTCTTAGTTACTATTACTACGAATATCTTCTTATCTATCCTTGACAGCTCTGCTGTCTTAAAAGCTCTCAATGTCTTTGGGGCGTTGCCCAGTCACTGTCACCAAAAATGTCTCTTAACTTTGCTCCTGACAGCGTTGCTGTCTTACAGGCTCATTACACACTGGGATTTGTTTAACTAACCTAGAACACAATGCCGAGCAATATTTAGTCCATCTTAAACCTCCAAGCCCTCATAGTGTCCTAACATTTAGAATTCCCACATTATACTTGCTTTTAGTGAAATCTTAGGTCTGGTTCATTCTCCATGTTCCAAGAGATCTCTCCTGCCTCTGTTCTTCTCTCTTCCTCCTCTGCCTCCCACTTTCCTGTCCTCTGGCTCTTCCCTCTCTTCCTTCTTCCTTTCTATTGCTCCACATTGTGGCTACTTGGGGTTTTTGTTTGGTTTTTGGCATGTTTACACAAAGTTGAGACAGGTGATGCTTAGAATAAGTATCACAATGCAATGTCCGGACTTACCAGAGAGTGGGGGAGAGAAATCAGCATTTGAATGAACAAGGGTAAAGTGTATAGGAGGAGGTCAGACTGGCCTCCCCACATGGTGCAGCTGGCTGCCTCCCATCCTGCCCTGGAGACTCTTCCAGGCTCTCTTGAAGAACCAGCAATCCCCTGCTGCTTCCAGAATCCAATAGCTCCCATACAGGCCAAAGCTGTGATGAGAACACAAGCTGCCCTCAAAGTTCCTGCCTCCCAAACACCCCTCTTACATTTCAAAAGAACATTATAGCAACATAATGACAAAAGCACAGGGACTTTATGTTATCTATAACTCGATTGTAGATGAATTTATATGATTTGTTGTATAAATTCATCAGGGTAACTAAGATATCTGGTCACTCTCCTTATAGATATTTTTTTGAAAGCTGCTTGTTTCTGGCCCTGAATCCTCACTGTGATTTGGGTGACACTGAATAATGTTTAGTGCTGTTTCTATCCCAGGGGCTTGCATCTTGTTTAAAACATAGCTAACTGCTGTGTGACCACCAATATAGGAATGAAATAAATAAGTATGGCTGGTAACAAATTAACTGAAGACTTCAAATAACTATTTCATCTGAGACTTGATAGATGAGCAAAGATTATATAGTTTACTTAACATCCCTCCTCAGTCACCGAATATTCCTCATGAACTATGTTAATATATGTAGTTACCTCATTTTAGCAGAGTGTTACCTGCAAATACTATCTACTAGTTTTAAGCAAACCAAGTGCAATGCTCTATGGGAAACACGTTTGAACTATTTGTACACAAACAACCCACTGCCTCCCTGTTCATTTTCTTTCTCTCCTTACCTGTGGTATGCTTCTACTATAGTTATATATGATTATCCGTAATTCTGAAAAACTAAAACTTAAGTAAATGGGGTTAATGATAAAGTGATCATAAGAAAGATCACAGGCAGGTAGATTGAGTACTATTTTATGAGTACTATTATTTTATTCAGGCTTGTAGTTATTTAACAAAAAAGAGTAGTTACAAAGTAATTCAATATAGAAACTAAAAAAAATTATTTAATATACCTTTCAAAGTTTCACAGAAGCATAATCTAAGCAATATAATTTGAGTAAGAGAAAGTCACCAGTATTTGTTAATGAGATCACCTAATCTTTGCCAACCTCACTCTGAACTTGATTAATAATGCCTTCTCCAAAACCATAGTTTAAAACATGCTACTATATGTTGTATATTTAATATTATACTTGATATAAGGATTCATCAGATACTATTTTTGGTTGAATGCTAGTGTGAGGCTTTATTTCTTTAAATAAAAGGAGAGAGAATTGAAATCAGAAATAATAGGATCTGTGCATTTACTTATTCAATTAAATATTTTAAATAGTATGAGCAAACTTAAAGGGCCTATACATCTGGAAAAAGTACTATTGGATTCAACTTCCTATTACAATTAT
Organism: Psammomys obesus; assembly: GCF_907164565.1. Taxonomy (NCBI): domain Eukaryota; kingdom Metazoa; phylum Chordata; class Mammalia; order Rodentia; family Muridae; genus Psammomys; species Psammomys obesus. Next base: position 23,183,404 of record NW_026596051.1, on the reverse strand, counting down.
CCAAAAAAAATTTTTGAAAAACTCAAGAAAAAAAAAAAAAAAACAAAACCTTTCAGTAATTAGACATCTAGCGCTGACAAAAGAGAAGTGCTTAAAATTGATTACTCTATGTTAAAATCTTGGAAGCACTGTTTAGAATATAGGTATAGAAAATAGAGACTATACTGAGAAGACAGCCATGGGGACTTATAGAGGCTAAAGTATTTCCAATTATAAAGAAAAGGGAAAAAGCACTTTTCACACACAGAAGATTTCTTAAAGGCCTGCTCAGTTACACACATACAGAAGATGATTTTTAAAAGACCAAGCAAGAATTTTCATAGAATTGTCAATGAGTGTGAACTGGAGAAATGGCTCAGCTGTTAAGAGTACTGGCGGCTCTTTGAGAATACCAGGCACTTTGATTTTTTTTTAAATTTTTTATTAATTACACTTTATTCATTTTGTATCCCCCCATAAGCCCTTCCCTCCTCCCCTCCCGATCCCACCCTCCCTCCCCTTTCTGCATGCATGCCACTCCCCAAGTCCACTGATAGGGGAGGTTCTCCTCTCATTTCTGATCTTAGTCTATCAGTTCTCATCAAAAGTGGCTGCATTGTCCTCTACCATGGCCTGGTAAGGCTGCTCCCCCCTCAGGGGGAGGTGATCAACGAGCAGGCCAATCAGATTATGTCAGAGGCAGTCCCTCTTCCCATTACTATGGAACCCACTTGGACACTGAACTGCCATGGGCTACACCTGTGCAGGGGTTCCAGGTCATCTCCAGGAATAGTCCTTGGTTGGAGTATGAGTCTCTGGGAAGTTCCCTGTGTTCAAATTATCTTGTTCTGTTGCTCTCCTTGTGGAGTTTCCGTCCCCTCCAGCTCCTACTATTTCCCACTTCTTACATAAAATTCCATTCACTCTGCCCATCAGTTGGCCATCAGGCTCAGCATCTGCTTTGACAGTCTATACTGCAGAGGCTCTCAGAGGCCCTCTGTGGCAGGTTTCAAGGTTGTTTTCTGTTTTCTTCTGGCTTTCAGAGGCCCTCTGTAGCAGGTTCTGAGGTTGTTTCCTATTTTCTTTTTCTTCTTATGTCCATCCTCTTTGCCTTTCAGGATGGGGATTGAACATTTTAGTTAGGGTCCTCTCTTTTGCTTAGTTTGTTTAGATGTACAGATTTTATTGGGTTTATTCTATATTGTATGTTTATATGAGTGAGTATATACCATGCGTCTATTTTGCTTCTGAGACAACTTACTCAGGATGATCCTTTCCAGGTCCCACCATTTACCTGCAAATTTCATGATTTCCTTATTTTTCATTGCTGAGTAATACTCCATTGTATAGATGTACCACAGTTTCTGCATCCATTTTTCAGTTGAGGGGCATCTGGGTTGTTTCCAGATTCTGGCTATTACAAATAAAGCTGCTACAAACACGGTTGAGCAAATGTCCTTTTTGTGTACTTGCGCCTCTTTTGGGTATATGCCTAGGAGTGGTATGGCTGGATCTTGAGGAAGCGCTATTCCTAGTTTTCTGAGAAAGCGCCAGATTGATTTCCAGAGTGGTTGTACCAGTTTACATTCCCATCAGCAGTGGAGAAGGGTTCCCCTTTCTCTACAACCTCTCCAGCATGTGTTGTCCCTTGAGTTTTTCATCTTGGCCATTCTGATGGGTGTAAGGTGAAATCTCAAGGTTGTTTTGATTTGCATTTCCCTAATGGCTAATGAGGTTGAGTATTTCTTTAAGTGCTTCTCTGCCATTAGATATTCCTCTACAGATAATTCTTTCTTTAGCTCTGTTCCCCATTTTTTAAATGGATTACTTGGTTTATTGCTTTACATAAAGTACCTTGGTGTAACCCTAACCAAGCAAGTCAAAGACTTGTATGAAAAAAATTTCAAGTCTCTGAAGAAAGAATTAGAGGAAGATATGAGAAGACAGAAAGATCTCCCATGCTCATGGCTTGGCAGGATTACCATAGTAAAAATGGCCATCTTACCAAAAGCAATCTACAGATTTAATGCAATTCCCATCAATTGCCAACACAATTCTTTACAGACCTGGAAAGAAAAATTCTCAACTTCGTATGGAATAACAAGAAACCGAGAATTGCTAAAACAATCCTCTACAATAAAAGATCTTCTGGAGGTATCTCCATCCCTGGTCTCAAGCTGTACTATAGAGCAACAGTTATAAAAACTGCATGGTACTGGCATAGAAACAGAATGGTGGATCAATGGAATCGAACAGAAGACCCAGAAAGAAACCCCCACACTTACGGACACCTGATTTTTGACAAAGATGCCAAAACCATACAATGGAAAAAAGATAGCATCTTCAACAAATGGTGCTGGTCCAACTGGATGTCTACATGTAGAAAAATGAAAATAGATCTATACTTATCACCCTGCACAAAACTGAAGTCCAAGTCAATCAAAGACCTCAACATAAAACCAGACACATTAAATCGGCTAGAAAAAAAAGTGGGGAATATCCTAGAACTCATTAGTACAGGAGAAAACTTCCTGAACAGAACACCAACAGCACAGGCTCTAAGAGCAACAATCAATAAATGGGACCTCATGAAATTGAAAAGCTTCTGTAAAGCAAAGGATACCGTCATCAAAACAAAGCGACTGCCTACAGATTGGGAAAGAATCATCACCAACCCTTTATCTGACAGAGTACTCATATCCAATATATATAAAGAACTAAACAAGCTGAAATGCTCTTTGATTCTTAGCACTCACATGGCTCACTACTTTCCTTTACTCCAGTTTTAGGGCATTTGCTGTCCTCTTCTTGCCTTCATGGGTACTGTGAACAGGGAGGTATACAGGCATATGAGCTGAAAAGACACCCATATACATAAAACAAAATAATTCTAAAAAATTAGTGTTTTTTTTTTTTTTTTTTTTTTTTTTTTGTGAGACTCGCTGGGGAGTTCTTACTGAATATGTAAGTTATCCAGCGGAGACAGAAGATGGTAACTCCTTAGAGATAGATCTAAGCACTCCAAAATCAAATGAGCTGCCCCAACAAAGTACGCAAAACAGACTCCAAATTCAGCAAAGTAATAAGCACCTTCTAAGGAAAAGTGCAATAGCCTGTTGAAAGTCTAAAATTCTAGAGTTTTAAAAATGCAAAAATTATTGAGAAGGGTAAAAGAAATTGCCCATTGAAAGTATGAAATTCTAGAGTTTCAAATATTCAGAAATTATTGAGCATGAAAGATGGAAAATTCTTGCCAGTCAGAGTAGAATTATAAGTAACAGAATTGGTAGAAATTCTTAAAAGTACTTTAAAACAGCTACTAAAATATGCTATGAATACAAATAAAATACGCATAAGTTGAAAAAGTAAATTAAAGGAATAAAAATATCACAGGTGGAAAATACAGAGAAAACATTTCAATATTGGGTGAGAAACTAACCATATTCCAGTGAATTTTTTTTTAGATTGTTTTAAATTTTAATTTTTATTAATTACACTTTATTCACTTTGTATCCCCCCATAAACTCCTACCTCCTCTCCTCCTAATCCTACCTTCCCTCCCTCTTCTCCATGCATGCCCCTCCCCAAGTCCACTGATAGGGGAGGTCTTCTTCTTCTTCCTTCTGATCCTAGTCTATCATATCTTATCAGGAGTGGCTGCATTGTCATCTTCTGTGGCCTGGTAAGGCTGTTCCCTCCTCAGGGGGAGGTGATCATCAAAGAGCAGGCCAATGAGTTCATGTCAGAGGCAGTCCCTGTTCCCATTAATATGGAACCCACTAGGACACTGAACTTCCATGTGCTATATCTGTGCAGGGGTTCTAGGTTATCTCCATGCATGGTACTTGGTTGGAGTATGAATCTCTGGAAAGACCCTTGTGTTCAAATTGTTGGTTCTGTTGCTCTCCTTGTGGAGCTCCTGTCCTCTCCAGATCTTTTTTCCCACTTCTTTCATAAGATTCCATGTACTCTGCCCAAAAGTTGGCCATAAGTCTCAGCATCTGCTTTGATAGTCTGCAGGGCAGAGCCTTTCAGAGGCCCCTATGTGGCAGGTTCCTAACCTGCTTCCTGTTTTCTTCTTCTTCCGATGTCCATCCTCTTTGCCTTTTGGTATTGGGATTGAACATTTTAGACACAGTACTCCCTCTTGCTTAGTTTCTTTAGGTGTACAGATTTTAGTAGGTTTATCCTATATTATATGTCTATATGAGTGAGTATATACCGTGTGTGTCTTTCTGCTTTCTGTGTCTTTCTGGGATAGCTTACTCAGGATGATCCTTTCCAGATCCCACCATTTACCTGCAAGTTTCATGATTTCCTTGTTTTTCATTATTGAGTAATATTCCATTGTGTAGATGAAGCACAATTTATGTATCCATTCTTCAGTTGAGGGGCATTGGGGTTATTTCCAGTTTCTGGCTATTATGAATAAAGCTGGTACAAACATGGTTGAGCAAATGTCCTTATTGTGTACTTGAGCCTCTTTTGGATATACGCCTAGGAGTGGTATAGCTGGATCTTGAGGAAGAGCTATTCCTAGTTGTCTGAGAAAGCGCCAGATTGCTTTCCAGAGTGGTTGTAAAGTTTACATTCCCACCAGCAGTGGAGAAGGGTTCCCTTCTCCACAACCTCTCCAGCTTGTGTTTTCACTTGAGTTTTTGATCTTGGCCATTCTGATGGGTGTAAGGTGAAATTTCAGGGTCTTCCTGATCCTTGACAAAGATGCCAAAACCATACAATGGAAAAAAGATAGCATCATCAACAGACTTTGAAATAAGTAGAAAAAAGGAAAGAAAGAAAGAGAGAGAGAGCGAGAGAGAGAGAGAGAGAGGAAGAAAGGAAGGAAGGAAGGAAGGAAGGAAGGAAGGAAGGAAGGAAGGAAGGAAGGAAGAAAATTCATGACCTTGATGGTCTGTTGGTGATAATACTCAAATTCTGGACTACACAGAGGAAGGAAAACTAACAGGTAATGAGAAATGATCCAGTGTCATGTGAGACAACAGGAATGACTGAGTGCATGTACAAATCCAAAGTACAATAGGAGAAAGAAATTCTTACAGAAATAAATTCATATCCCTCCCCTCAAATTCAACGAAATCTACATAAAATAAATTCTACAGCTTGTAAGAATACAAACATGAACATCAGTTATAATAAACAAACAACACTGCAGTAAGAAACACTACACCGTAAGTGAGGTGTAGGCTGCCTGCAGACCTTCTCCTTTATCTCTGTTCTTCCAGACCCAATCCTTCAGTCCCATCCGTACAACTGCAACAGAATAACTTCTGCAGCCTTCCTTCCCCATTTCTCACATCTCTTGTAGACCCTAAAGACCATTCCCTCCTAACTTTCTTCTCCCTGCTTGTTGCTTTGTCCCGGACCCCAAATCTAGCAGGCACCTCCTAGTAACCCCAGGACAGCTCCTACCAGGACAACAAGTAGGCTACAGGTAGACCCACACTTGTTTTTTCTCTGGATATTCAGAGAAGTTGATGTCTCTGTGTTGCCTCTTTTCTAGGTCTGTTCAGCTGGTGTATTCTCAGGAAATGCCTGTGCTACTGTTCCTGAGATCCACCCCCACCCACAAGTCTCATCTTTTCTTTGGTCTCCATTTCCTCCAGGAATTATGGGACACTATGAAAAAAAAAAAACCTAAAAAACAATAGTTATAGAGGAATGAGAAAAAACCCATCTCAAAGGCCCCCAAAAATGTCTTCAACAAAATCATAGAAGAAAAATATCTAACCCTAAAGAAGGAGATGCCTGTTGAGGTATAAGAAGCATGCAGAGTACCAAATAGATTATATCAGAAAAGAAAGACACTTTGCCATATAAAAAGCGAGAAGTTGCAGCCAGTCCTGATGAGACCTGATAGGCTAGGGTCAGATAGTAGGGGAAGAGGACTTCCTCTATCAGCAGACTAGGAAAGGGGCATAGGTGGAGAAGAAAGAGGGAGGATGGGACTGAGAGATATAAAGTGAATAAATTATAATAAATAATGAATAATAAATCAATTAAAAAAACAGAACACTAAACACACAGAACAAAGAATACTAAAAACTGCAAGGGGAGCACATGAAGTGATATACAAAGGCAGACTTATTAAGGTTACTCAATTCCTCAGCAGAGACAGTAAAAGCCAGAAGGATCCAGACTGTAGGTTCTGGTGCCCCTGACTCCAAGAGACCACGGATACCAGCCCAGGCTGTACCCAACAAAATTTATAATCAACATGGATAGAGAAAAAAAAAATATGTGCCATGTTAAAACAAATTTAAACAATAGCTGCCTATAATTCCAGTCCCACAGATTATACTACAAAAAACCTCAAAACCAAAAGATTAACTAAACACATGAAAACATAGGAAATGAATAACATCATGCCAGTAAAATCAAAAGAAGGGAATCATACACACAAACATACACCACCAGCAGCAGCAGCAGCAACAACATGTCCACCAATGATAGAAAAAAAAAAAAAAGGAATCAACAATGATTGGTCATTGATGTCTCTAAATATCAATGGTCTCAATTCTCAATTAGAAAAAAAAAAGACTATCAACATGGATGGAAAAAAAACAGGATCAATCCTTCTGCTGCATCCCAAAATCAACAAACAAACAACAACAACAAAACACACACACTCACCTCAACATCAAGGATGAATATTCCTCAGAGTAAAGATATTCCAAATGATCCTAAAAAGCAAGCTTAAATAGCTATTTTACTATCTAATAAAATCTAATAAAATAGACTTCCAACCAAAGCTAATCAAAAGTTAGGGATGCACTACGTACTAAGGAAAGAGCAAGTGTACCATGATGACATCTTACTTCTTAAGACCAATGCCACAAACACCCAAGTTGTAAAAGAAAATACACCACAAAATACACCACAAAATATATCAGATAGTGATTCTCACACACTGATAAGGAGAAGTTTCAATAACCCAGTCTCATGAATGGAGAGATGATCCAAGCAAAAACTAAACAGAGAAATACTGCATCAAACAGGCATTGTAAAAGAAACGAACTTAAAAGATATTTATAGAACACTTCACCAAAACATGAAAGAATATGCCTTCTACTCTGCACCTCATGGTACTTTCTCCAAAAATTACCATGCATATGGACACAAAACTAGCCTCAACAGACACAAGAAATTTGAAACAACTGCGTGCGTCCAATCTTATGGGACACAGTGAAAGAAATGCTAAAAGGAAAGTTCATAGTTCTAAGTGATTACATTAAAATTAAAAAAATAAAATAAAAAACGAGACAACTAAACAAAACAAGAGGAGAAAACAGCAAAAAATAACCAAACAGGGCTGTAATCAATACAATAAAAACAATGAGAACAATACAAGGAATCAACATAACAAATTTTGGGTATTTGAGAAAAATCAATAAGACAGAGATGCCCTTATTTAAACTGAAGGACAAAGAGAGAAAATCCAAATTAATAAAATCAGAAATAAAAAGGGGACATAAGAACAGACACTGAGGAAATCCAGAGAATGATAAGGACACTCCAATAACATATATTTCACCAAATTGGAAACTCTAAAAGAAATGGCTATTTTTTTTGCCATAGATAGCACTTATCAAATTTAAATCATGATCACACAAACACTTTGAACATACCTATAACCCTTAAAGAAATAGAATCATCTTTAAAAATCTCCCAACCACAACAACAACAACAAAAAACCCAGAAAGCCCATGTCCAGATGTTTTCATACAGAATACTTCTAGACTTTGAAAGAATTAATGCCACTACTCCTAAAATTGTTCCATAAAATTAAAACAGAAGTAACACTGCCCAATTCATTTCCAGTTACCCTGACACTAAAACTACATAAATACTCTAAAGAGAAAGAGAATTGCTGATTAATTACTCTTATCAAGAAACATATAAAAATTGCTCAATAAAGTCTTATAATCCAAAACCAAGAACACATCCAAATGATCACCCATCATTAAGTTGGCTTCAACCTTGAGATTCAGAGATCATTCAACATACAAAATCAGTAAAATTAACAAAATAAAAGGGAGAAAACAGGGAACAGGACAGGAGCCCACCATAGAGGGCCTCTGAAAGTCTGTACACTGCAGGGTATCAAGGCAGATGCTGAGACTCATAGCCAAACTTTGGGAAGAGTGCAAGGAATCTTATAAAAGAAGTGGGAGATAGTAAGACTTGGAGAGAACAGGAGCTCCACAAGAACAGCAACAGATCCAAAAAGTCTGGGCACAGGGGTCATTTCTGAAACTGATACTCTAGCCAAGGACCATTCATGGAGATGGTCTGGAAACCCTGCACAGAGGTAGCCTATGACAGTTCAGTATCCAATTGGCCTTCATAGTAATGGGGACAGGGACTGTCTTTGATATGAACTGATTGGGCTGCTCTGACCACCTCCCCCTGAGGGGGAAGCAGCCTTACCAGGCCACAGAAGAAGATAATGCAGCCACTCCTGATGAGACCTGATAGACAAGGATCAGAGGGAAGGGGAGGAGGACCTCCCTCATCAGTGGAGTGGGAGAGGGACACAGGTGGGGAAGAGGGAGGGTGATTGGGAAGGAAGGAGAGACGGAGTACAGGGTAGATACAAAGTGAATAAACTGGAATTAACAAAAATAAAAACAATTAAATAAAAAAAGAAAAAACACATGATCATCTCGTTAAATGCAGGAAATGCTTTGGACAAAGTATAACAGTGCTTCAGAATAAAACCACTGGAGAGAGTAGGATGACAAGGAACATGCCTAAACAAAATAACGGCAATTTACAGAGAGCTTAGAGCCAACATCAAATTAAATGGAGAGAAACTCAAAGCATTTCCACTAAAATCAGAAACAAGATAAAGTTGTCCACTCTCTGTATCTATTCAATATAGTACTTAAAGTTTTAGCTAGAGCAATAAGCCAACTGAAGCAGATTAAGGAGGTATAAGCTTGTATGAAAGAAGTAAAAAAAAATGTTATTTGCAGAAGATACAATAGTATACATAACTATACCTAAAATTTTCACCAAGTAACTCCTACAGCTGTTAAACACTTTCAGCAAAGTGGTTGGGAGCAAGATTAACAACAACAACAAATCAGGTAGTTCTTTTTTTTTTTAACTTATTTAGGTTTTAATTTATTACAATTTCTTTACTTTGTATTCCAGCTATAGAAACCCTCCATCATTCCCTTCCAATTCTACCCTCCCTCTTCTCCTTACATGCCCCTACCCCAGTCCACTGATGGGGTGGTCCTCCTCCTCTTCCATCTTACCCTAGTCTATCAGGTCTCATCATGACTGGCTACATTGTCTTCCTTTGTGGCCTGGTAACAATAAATGAACTGCTTTACGATGTCCCTCCATTCCTAACTTGATGCTGTATTACAGAGCTATAATAATAGTAATAATAATAATAATAATAATAAGCACATACAATTGGTATCAAAAGCATGTGATGATCAGTGGAATCAAACTGAAGACCCAGACATAAATCTATTCATATACAGACAATTTATTTTTCCAACAAGTTATTTTTAGTGATTATTTGAGAATTTCACATTATATACCCAGATTATGCTCACCTCCCAAGGCCCTTTCCCCAACCCTTGTCAATCCCATCCTCAAAATACAGTCCAGGCTGCATCAGAAGCTCATGTTGATGTCCTTGTTCTACATTGCCATGGTTCATGGTACATGTCAGAGACCATGTTCCGGTTGTCAACAGAAACCATGTAGAAGTCCATGACACATGCTCTCCCTGAGTGTAAAGGGCAAGAAAGATACTTTGACAGTGGTATAGATGACTGCAGACTCACAGTTGAGAAGAAGGATATAGAAGGCTTCTGTGACAACCCCAACCTGCACCTCACTCCACATATTCCCTCCAAAATAACAGCCTTACACAGAAAGAAATTGAAGTGAACAACTTATTTTTAATAAAGAAGCCACAAATACACAATGGAAAAATAAAGCATCTTTAACAAATGATTTTGGTAAAACTGTATACCTTAGTATAGAAGAAGACAAATAGATCTATATGTATCATCCTGCCCAAAAATCACGTCCAAGTAGATCAAATACCTCAGCTTTAAACCATATATATTGAACCTGATAGAAAAGACAGTGGGGAATAGCCATGAATGCATTGGCACAGGAGACAACTTCCTGAGCAGAACACCAATGGTGCAATCACAAATATCAGTAATTAATAAATGGGACCTTGTGAAATTGAAAATCTACTGTAAGGCAAAGGACAGTGTCATTCAGACAAAGTAGCAACCTACAAAATATAAAAAAGATTTTCAGCAAATCCACATATGATAAAAGGCTACCTGGACCCACATGTTAGAAGAAGAAAACCAACACCTGCAAGTTGTCCCTTGACCTCTAAACTTGCACTGTACATATACACACATAAAAATAAATAAACCTAATTTTAAAATGTAGAAAGAAAGCTAATATCCAAAACATATAAAAACTCAAGAAACTAGACATCAGCAAACCAAACAATCCAATTAAAAATAGGGTACTGATCTAAACAGAGAATTCTAAATAGTGGAATCTCAAATGTCCAAGAATCACTTAAAGAAATGTTCAACATTCTTAGCCATTAGGGAAATGCAAATCAAATCTAGTTTGAAATTCTATCTTATATCTGCCAGAATGGCTAAGATCGATAACACAAGTGATATCTCATGCTGGATAGTAAATGGAGCAAAGGGAATACTCCCCCATTGTTGGTGGTGTACACTGTACAGCCACTAGGGAAATCACTATGGTGGTCCCTCACAAAATTGGGAATTGATCTACATCAAGATCCAACTATATGACTCTTGGGCATATTCCCAAAGGACAAGGACAGTTGCCTAACCATGTTCATTTTTACTTTATTCATAATAGCCCGAAACTTACAACAAGTTAGATGTCCCTCAACAGAAGAATGGGTAAAGAAAATTGTTGTACATTTACACAATGGAGTTTTAGTCACCTTAAAAAATGACAACATGAAATTTGTAGGCCAATGGATGGAACTAGGAAAAACCATTCTGAGTGATGGAAGCATAACCAGAAAGATAATTATGATATGTAAATGTGGTAAGTCTAGTGTGGATGTGGGGATCTTCCTGAGTGTTAGGAATAGAAGAGATTTTATGGGCAGAATAGGGGCAGATCAAGAAGGGGGGACCAGGTTGCCCAGTGAATTGGCGAGAGAGTGAGGGAAGGGACAGGTGGAATTAAGGGGGCATTTGAGGAGAGGTGTGGAAACCAATTTAAAAATTTAAAAGATTTATAATGGATGTTTTTGTTGTTATCTATGAATGCAATGTTAATGAGGACTCCTAGTAATGAGGATACGAAGTTTCAACTGGCCATCTCCTATAACCAGGCTAGGCCCTGTTGGTGAGCGTAATGACTTTCAATTGAAATGTTGTCCAAAGGGGTTCATGGAAATCTCCAGACAACTCAAGGTGTGGCTAAGAAAAGAAGTGTCTTTCCACAAACTGGCAGCAGAACCCCTCAGCAACCTTAGTGTTGCTGACAACAACACTCACATAACTCATTTAACTTGGAGAAATGGACTGGTGTCTACATGTAGCCCTCATCCCTATGTTCTAGTCCCTTGGTACATGAAGGTACTCAGCAAGATCACAAAAGAAAAAAAAAATATAGACACCAAATCAGCCACAAAACTTTTGTCCTGAAATCTGTTTTGCATGCAAATGTTGGCATGGAACAATGGGACTAAAGAAACAATGTCAGAATGTCTAATTTTATCTAAGGACTGCTCTACTAGAAGGAACCCATTGCTTGGGTAACCAAAAACCAGAGACTTTATAGCCTAGAACCCTAGAGTAAACCAAACACTATTATAAGTTTTCTTATATTATTAATAATAATCAGTATAATAAAATACTTAAAAGAAACTGAAATTATGTAGCTTACCATAACAAAAAACTGAATAGTTATGAATAATTTTGACACTCTCTACTTTTTTATGCCTTGAAAATTTATTGCACACACAGACACAATGTAGCATGTAGCACAAAGAAACATACCTACCTTCAACACTTCCCCTTAGAGGAAGGAACCCACAAAATCTCTTTCTCTCATATTCATTCCTTCTTCTTCTCCTCCTCCTCCTTTTTCATTTAAGGGAAACTGACTTTCTGTTTAGTACTGCCCGTTTGCATGTTGATGTGATGTTATCCACTGGATACAAGCAATCAATCAGTTACCAATCCTCAAAAGTAAAGTTGCTCTCATTTGCTCAGGAGCCATCAACTGCCAAATGTAGCCCCTCTCTCTCTATTATTGACTTTTAACTAACTCCAGGTACAAAGGCCAACATTTCACAATACTCTTCCCCAATCTTTAGCTTTTACATTCTTTCTATCTAGTCTTCCAAGATGTTTACTAAGCCCTTGTGAGGACTTGGCAATTAGTCAAGGAACTGTACATGATTCAAGTAAATACAGGTTTTAATGAGTCTGGAGTTCAGAAGAATCACTACCTTAAAAACTGATATCAACTAGTGGATATTAGACATATAATATAGGATAAACATACTAAAATCTATAAACCTAAGGAAACTAATCAAGAAGGAGGACTCTGACTAAGATGCTCAATCCTCATTCAGAAAGACAAAGAGGATGGACATCGGAAGAGCGAGAAAACAGGGAACAGGACAGGAGCCTACCACAGATAGCCTCTGAAAGGCTCTACCCTGCAGAGTATCAAGGCAGATGCTGAAACTCATAGCCAAACTTTGGGCAGAGTGCAGGGAATCTTATGAAAGAAGAGGAAGATAGTAAGACCTGGAGAGGACAGGAGCTCCACAAGGACAGCAACAGAACCAAAAAGTCTGGGTAGAGGGGTCTTTTCTGAGACTGATACTCCAGCCAAGGACCATTCACGGAGATAGCCTGGAACCCCTTCACAGAGGTAGCCCATGGCAGTTCAATGTCCAAATGTGTTCCTTATTAATTGGTACAAGGAAGGGGTACAGGTGGGGAACAGGGAAGGAGGATTGGGAGGGAAGAAAGGAGGGAGCTACAGGGGGGATACAAAGTGAATAAACTGTAATCAATGAAATAATTTAAAAAAGAAAGAAAAAATTATATCAAGTCTGATTATGGGTAGGAAAATCTTGTGGATTCTCAAAATAATTACACAGAAGATGAGAACTTAGCTTTTTAGAACAAACGTTGTTTTAGAACAAAGCTGACAGTGGAGCATTCCTTTTACTCTTCTTCTTCACTAGTTCCTAAAACTAGTGATGATGCAAACATAACCTAGAACTTCTGCTCGGATGTGGCCTGTGGTAGCTCAGTAACCAAGTAGTTTTCCAAAGTAAGGGGAACACGGACTATTTCTAACAGGATCTCAAGGGCAGGCTGTTTGACACCCCCCCCCCCAGGGGAGGAGCAGTCTGTTAGGCCACAGAGGAGGACTTTGCAGCCAGCCCTGAAGATACCTGATAAAACAGGGTCAGATGAAAGGGGAGGAGGTCCTCCCCTATCAGGGGACTTGGAAAGGGGCAGGGAGGAGACCAGGGAGGGAGTGTGGGGTTGGGGAGGGAATGAGGGAGCGGGATATAGCTGGGACACAGAGTTAACAAAATGTAACTAAAAAGAAAAAAAACAAACAAACAAACAAAAAAAAAAGAAATGGTAGATAAAGGCAGATATAGCTAAGAAAGATATCACTACCCATTGCTATTTAGAAACAGATATACAGATGTTCAATGTTCATGTGCTTTAACCATAGGTCGCCGTGGTTGTTAATGAGGTAGTCCAATGTACACAGTGAATACTAATGGGGGATAATTAGGTCCCTGGGGAATCCATCTTCAATAAGGGGCTAATACTGGTCTTGTGAGCCATGCCATGTCTGGGTCTTTATATGTAGAGACACCTTTTCTTCATCATTATAGTGCGATGTAACTAAGGGATCCTTATCATGTTGCTTTTACTGTCCTGTTATACATCTAGAAGTCTGTACCAAGTAAATTATTTTCTTCATAAAATTTTCAAAATTAAATATTTTGTTGTAGAATTTTTTTCTACAACATACATTACATTCACTCAACCAAAGAGGAGTCTAAATTACACCTGTCCAGGAAATATTTTGACTATGTTTTTGAAAGTGAAGTATTTACTTTATTAGGCAGCAACACAACTTTCATATAGTGATTAGAGCTACCATTCTGATGGAGTTGGTTGAAATACATTTCTAGAACAGAAAAAAAAGTCATTCAAAGGGATTATAACCCATACATTTAAAGCATGCTTATTTTAGGAATACACATGAACTTTAAAAGAAAAGCTTTATGTGACTAATAGGAAAAAATGAACCCTGGAGCGAATTCAGGAAACTGAATTATTAAGAGTAGGCTGAAAGCATGGGTTTTAGTAGCTAGAAAAAAAAAACACATTGTTTAAAGAGATACAAGATTGATGGTAAAACATGCTGTCATCATTAGCCTAATTACCTTATATTAAGAAAAATCATCATATGAAAATATATTTGAAATAGGCCTAACTTGGAGAAGTCATCTTTCTATACTTTTAAAAACTACACTCACTGGCTAATAATTGTCAACTTTTAAAAAATTCTTTATTTATTATTTATTACAATTTATTCACTTTGTATCCCAGTTGAGGCTCCCTTCCTCAACTGCTCCCAATCCCTCTCCCTCTCCCTGCTCCCCCTATGCCCTTCCCTTAGTCCACTGATAGGGGAGGTCCTCCTCCCCTTCTGTCTGACCCTAGCCTATCAGGTCTCATGAGGACTGACTGCATTGTCTTCTTCTGTGCCCAGGCAAGGCTGTACCTCCCAGGGGGAAGGGATAAGAGAACATGCCACCAAGTTCATGCCAGAGACAGCTCTTGTTCCTCTTACTAGAAAACCTACTAGGAAACTCACTTGGAGATTGAGTTGCCTACGGGCTACATCTAAGAAGGGGATCTAGGTCCTCTCCATGCACGGTCCTTGGTTGTGGTATCAGTCTCTGCAGGGCCCCCATGTTCCAGTATTTTTGGCCCTGTTGGTCTTCTTTTGGAGCTCTTGTCCTCTCCATGTCTTTCCATCTATGAAAGAAGGAGGAGACAGAAAGAGCTTTTTTTTTTTAACTTCTAACTTTATTTATTTAGTTGTTCATTTTATATCCCAATAAAAGTCCCCATTCTTCCATTCTTCTCTCCTCCTAGTCCCATCATCCATCTCTTCCCCTTTCTCCTCCCTATCCCTCAGGAAAGACACACACACACACACACACACACACACACACACACACACACACACA
>NW_026596051.1:23157795-23168099 GCF_907164565.1 Psammomys obesus | reverse complement strand
CACACACACACACACACACACACACACACACACACACACACACACACTAACCCATTCCAGCACTTCAAGTTGCATCAGTATTGAGCACATCCTCTTCCACATTGGTCTGCCAAGGCAGCCCCACCAGGCGGAGGTGATCAAAAAGTGTGTAACAGGGTCTGGGTCAGAAATAGCCCTTTCTTCCCTTACAAGGAACAGACAAGAAGAACAAATTGACCATTGGGTACATACGTGTAGAGGGCCCAGATACAGTCCATGCATGGTCCTTGGTTGGTGCTTCAGTCTCCGCAGCCCACCCTGGGCCCAGGTTAGTTGGCTCTTTTTGTCTTCCTATGCAGCTCCTGTCCACTCTGTATCCTTCTATCCTCCCCCCCCCAACTCTTTCACAAGGCTCCTTTTGCTCTGCCCAATCTTTGCCTGTGATTCTTAGCATCTGTTTAGATCCTCTTCTGAGTGGAGCCTCGTAGAAGACAGCTATACTAGGTTCCCATCTGTAAGCATACAAAGTGTCATTGTCGGGGGTTGAGACATGATTGCATATTCCATTGCAAACTGCTCTGTTTGGTACTTCTGCGTACCACCCTAGTGTCTTACTATGCTGTATTTCCACCACTTGTGTTCTTTGCATGCTGCTGTCCGTGGAGGGAACAGAGGCTTCTGATGCATTCCCCGAGGGAGCAGGCTCCTCAGAAGGCTGTAACATTTTGTAGCAACTTGAATGCAAGAACAGCTTTGTCTATAGGACAAAGGGAGAAACAGGAATGGGATTAAGCAGCATTTTTTTTTTGTTTTTATTTTTATTAACTACAGTTTATTCACTTTGTATCCCAGTGTAACCCCTTCCCTATCCTCTCCCAATTCCACCCTCTTTCTCTCTTCTTCTATGCCCCTCCCCTAGTACAATGATAGGGTAGGTCCTCCTCTCCTTCCACCCGACCTTAGTCTATCAGATCTCATCAGGACTGGCTGCATTATCTTCCTCTGTGGCCTGGTAAGGCTGCGCCCCCTCAGGGGGAGGTGATCAGAGAGCCAGCCAATGAGTTCATGTCAGAGATAGACCCTGTTCCTATTATTAGAGAACCCTCTTGGACACTGAGCTGCCATGGGCTACTTCTATGGGTGGGTTCTAAGTTGTCTACATGAATGTCAACCCAGATGTCCCTCAGTTGAGGAATGGATACAGAAATTGTGGTACATTTACACAATGGAATACTACTCAGCAATTAAAAACAAGGAAATCATGAAATTTGCAGGCAAATGGTGGGATCTAGAAAAGATCATCCTGAGTGAGGTATCTCAGAAGCAGAAAGACACACATGGTATATAATCACTTGTAAATGGATATTAGACATAGGATAATCATACTAAATCTGTACACCTATTGAAGCTAACCAAGAAGGAGGACCCTGATAAGATACTCAATCTTCATTCAGAAAGGCAAATGAGATGGACATCAGAAAAGGGAAAAAAAACAGGGAATAGGACAGGACCCTATCACAGAGGGCTTCTGGAAGAATCTACCCAGCCGGCTATAAAAGTATATGTTGAGATTCATAGCCAAACTTTTTGCAGAGTGCAGGGAGTCTTATTTAAGAAAGAGAGAGAGAAAGACCTGGAGGGAACAGGAACTCAGCAAGTAGAGCAACAGAACCACAAATTCTGGGCAGCAATTTCTTACAAGCTTCTACTAAGATGTATATAGTCATTAGTGCCTGCATCCACCAGAAGATGATCCTCAAATAATGATAGTTTGGAAAATGTCCAAAAGCACTGGAATTGCTAATCTGTTTATTCTTTTTCCCATACACAGTATACATCATGCTTCTTTTCTTTTGATGCAGTATTTCTTTTTTTTCTTCTGTTTTCACAATTTATTCATTATATATCCCTACTGAAGCCCACTCAATCTACTCCTCCCTGTTCCACCCTCCTTCCACTATCCCTTTCTTCTCCACTATCCCTTTCATCTAGTCCACTTAAAAGGAGAGTTCTTCTCTGCCATCTATCCTTAGCTTATCAAGACTCATCAGGATTGCCTGGATCCTCTTCCTCTGTGGCCTGGCAAGGTTGTATCACCAGGGACTAGTGATCAAAGAGCAGGCAACTGAGTTCATGACAGAGACAGCTCTGCTCTCCTCACTGGGAGATCCAGATGGAGACTGAGCCACATCTGAGCAGGGGGTCTAGGTCTTCTCCATTCATGGTCATCCATTGATGACCCCCAGGCTCAGATCCTTTAACTTTACTGGTCTCCAAGTGGGGCTCCTGCCCACTCCATGTCCCTCTAACCATACCCACCTCTTCTTCCATTAAACTCCCTGTGCTCTGCCCAAAGTTTGGCTGTGAGTCTCAGCATCTGATTTAATCCTCTGTTGAGTGAAGCCTTTATGAGGACCCTCTATAGTCCTACAGGCTATCATCCTGTTTCCTAAAGCACCTAAAGGTCAAAGTTTGAGCCTCAGCCCTGAAGCATCACAAAAAATTCCCATGCCTTGAGTTCCTTGTAATAACCATTTAAAGCCCTGCCAGTGTAGTTTTAGCATTCAGGATGTCATATAAAATGGGTAGTGAAGTGCTACAAAGACTTTGAAAGTTCTTGACCTTAATATATGATACAGAAAGTGGGATTTATTTGGCATATTTGCAGATACACACGATCACATGTGTACTGCACATACATGCCTGTACTATAGGTCTTTCCTCATCTTTTTGTTTGTTCTGTTCTTAGATACATTTTCCATTTGAGTGAATTTGGTTTGCTGCCAGCTTCTACTGTTGATGAATAAATCCTGTCTAAACACTGAAATGTACCTTTTTATGAGTTTGCCATTCTATTTTTTTTTTAATTCATCCATGCATTCATTCAGATTCTACTTGCGGCCATAGTAAGTGGGCTTACTGAGAAGCATGTTAGACTGTAGAAGAAACATCAAACCAGATGCTGCAATGGTGGCTCTTTGTCAGTGGTCTGTGTGGATTCTGACTGATGTATATGTTTGCCACCTTTTTAGATAATAGAGCTTCTATTTCTGTTTTGATTTGACATTCTCATAGAGTTTAGAGGTATCCACTGTGGGCTAATTTGCATTGCATTATGATGTTACATATACCTGTGTATTTCTTCTGTGTGTTTTAAACTGGAACTACTTTAGGTGGGAATTTTACTGTTGTATTTGGACATAGAAAAGAAAGCAAGCTAAACAGTTATTCTTTTATCCCGGTATACTACATATTTGAATCAGACATGGCACAACGCTCTCCAAACATGTTCCAAATTTTGTTCAAGATTATGAGTGTAGTTTGTGATTAAACCCTTTGCAAAGTTTGTTGTTTTCTATGCATATCAGCTAAAAGGTGGTCTTAAAGCCAGCGTTCCAGAATCAATGTTTGACTCTGAAGTCCCTTTGAAAATAGTACCATGCGACATGTGGATCTGTAGCAGAAAAGGAATTTAAGTCTTTGACAGAATGAAACAACCACACTAGTTTTAAGTACTTACCAAGATACATGTACTAACTTGTTTCAATCAATTTATTTTGATGTCTCTATGCCATGTATCTGTATGTAAGACAAGCTAATTCAAAATCTCAGGAAATTTACTTTTCACTGCTTGCATTCTGGTATTAATATATCTTTGAGCAGGTAATGTCAAATTTTAATTGATAGAAAAAGTATACAGAATAGGGAAAGCATAGGTAAAATGTTTCTTGCCTATCTAATTTACAGATGTGGGGATAGTTGAGGAGTCATCCATATTTGAATATAGATGATGGTAGGTTTATGAAACAATAACACTTAGTTGTTCAACTTACCGGTTTTTCAGGCCCAGGAAGGGGCTGCATGGCACTAGTACTGGTAGATGAGAATGTGGAAGGGGCCATCAAAAGCAAACAGACTCTAGGCTTCTATGTTGTTTGTTTTATGCTCTTATCTTCTTCTCCTCACATTTAGAACAACCTCCATTAACACTGGCTTATTTACTTTCTGTTTGAAAATCTCCTTTCTCACTCCAGATCCTCAGGGTGCAGTGAGATCAGAAAAAGTTTACACTAATATTTGGTCAGTGAATGTGAAAACACGTGAGCCCTGTGTGAACAAGCTAGACGTAACTATTTCCCTGGCGTTTTCAGGTGTTTGCTCCATATTTGACCAACAACATATATGTTTCCATTATTCTTTACCTTTGCCTTGTCCTTTCTACCTGCTCATGTTGCACATGCCCATGGGCATAGAGGTTTCATTTCTGAGGCAAAGGCACCTGACATTGCTTCATGGCACTCAGCTAAATGTCTCTTTTCTTCCTTTAATATTGATTTCTTGGAGATTAGCTTAGTATTATTACTTCAGATATGTTTTTCTAATGCCAAATTATCAGTCATGGTATGGCTTTGGAACCCAGAGCCTTCTGCACATTATGCAAGGTCTGTAACATGGAACTACATCCTGAGCCTACTATTGATATTTATTTTAAAACGAGGTCTCACTCATCTGCCCACATTGGTTCTGAATTCACTCTGCAGCCTTGGAAGGCTTTGAGGTGAGATATTTATGCTTTAGTGTCTTGAGTGACTGGGCTTACAGGTATTTATCTTCAAGCTGTATTTTTATTATTTCTAGTTAAAAAGGATGTCTGAATGAATGCACTGCCCCATGCTTGCTTTTGTTGATATTTAGAGTTATTTCTGCTCTAACCTGAACACCTGCTTGCTTTGCAAGAAATAAGATCTTGTTTCCATTACTTCATGAGTTTAATTAGGGGTTTCTACAGGCTTTGGGAGTATACAGGATGATAACACTTGCTATGTGTTGGGACGGTACTCAGCTGTTTATGAGTTGGGGTTAATGTGAAAAGTACTCCAACTCCTGTGGTAGTCAAGTAAGGAAATATAAAGGGTGTATATTTCATTTGAGCTCCCAGAGTTATATGAAAGAAGGGGAGTTAGTATGATATTGAAAGAATAGGAGCTCTACAAGTACCAAATATATCCGGGCACATGGTCTTTTCTGAGCCTGACACTCAACCAAGGACCATCTACGGATATAACATAGAACTTCTGCTCGGATGTGGCCCGTGGTAGCTCAGTAACCAAGTAGTTTTCCAAAGTAAAGGGAACAAGGACTGTTTCTAACAGGATCTCAAGGGCAGGCTCTTTGACCTCCCCCCCCCCCAGGGGAGGAGCAGTCCTGTTAGGCCACAGAGGAGGACTTTGCAGCCAGCCCTGAAGATACCTGATAAAACTGGGTCAAATGAAAGGGGAGGAGGTCCCCCCTATCAGTGGACTTGGAAAGGGGCAGGAAGGAGACCAGGGAGGGAGTGTGGGGTTGAGGAGGGAATGAGGGAGCAGGATACAGCTGGGACACAGAGTTAACAAATTGTAACTAAAAAGAAAAATACAAATTAAAAAAAAAAAAAGATTAAACCATACGGTGGGTAGACTGTAGCAAAACTATTAATGGTGTACCAACAAAGGTTTTCTTGTCTTCTGGTGTTTCATGTGCCCTATCACATACCAGGATTAACTTTCTTGACCACCTACTACAAGATACACTACTTGAGATATTGGAGAAGTTTACACACACATTCTTGTTAAACATCCATCATTTTTTTTTTTTTTTCAAAATGTTAGTTACTAACTGAAGCTCTGTCTCTGTTGCTGATCTGGAAGTCTGGACCAAACACAGTTTTCTTCCTTCATATATGGAACACAAATAAACAAATGAAAATTGGAATCAGCTAATTCATAAAACTCTTAAGTAGTTCAAGGGAGAATTATGTTATTGCTTCTAAGCATATGTCCCTTTGATCTTCTGTAAATTAAATGAACCTACTTTCCATTCATCAATGTCTCAAAACTGACTGAACAAATGTATAATTAAATTAGCATGTGATGCCAGGAGGATGAGGGATATGTATGCACATTAAATTAGAATTCTCGACTGGCTGAAGAGAAGCAGCTTTTGCATTTTTCTACTTTTCTTCCCAGAATTTTTCTTCTGAGCCTCTTCACCTAGCTCCAGGGTATAATCTGCTTTCTTCATTAGCAATTCTCATCTCAGGGAAGCTGTTTTAATTGTCTTTTGGGGGTTGGCTAAGATTTATAGTGAGTATGAGGCCTAGTAGCCATCTGCGCAACAACAACAAAAATCAAGGTAATTTTTATTCTAAAACTGTATTTAAGTGGTAAGAGGATGAACAAAGAAATAAAAGAAAACCATCGAAACGCTTTGAAGTCAGTCTGACTCCTAATAGAATTAATGGTTCCACAAAATTAAAGAAAATCTTATGTGCAGACTCCTTATTTCCTCCTTACTATAGTCTTATGTTGTAGGCAATAAACAGGGGGAGGCATCACTCTGGGATTTTGCTAGGATGTTTGCACTGGTTATAGTTGTGCTCTGTGGATTTGAGCTGCAGACACTGCAGACAGTCTCTGGATAGCGCATGAAGCTCAGTGCTCCACCATCACACCTGGAAGGGGACAAGACACTTTTGCAGCTAATTTCTAGCTCATTGACTGCAGGTCAAGTCTCTTACAGTGAAAAGATGCTTCACTAACAAAATGGAGTAGTGAACAAGACAGTTCTGCCGTAAACTGGTCTCCCTTTTCAGCTATCCCATGATACCTCCTGAGACCCCGGCTCAGTCTCTCTTCTCAATGCTAAACATTCATATTTCCTCCTTTTGTTATTTATGGATCAATCCAAAATTAATGCCAAGTTTGATACAAAATTTTTATATATTCTTTTACAATCTAAGAGACCCTCATGCCTGTTTCAGTCTGTGACAGATTCTAATGTCAGAGCAAGCTGTACATATATGCCTTTGGATTCCCTTATAAGCCCTAATGAAAATGACAAGGCCCATAAATGACTTTTTTTTTTTTTTTTGAGAAATCATGAGCCATAGAAACATAAAGCTTTCATTTGGAACCAGAAATCTTACCATCATAAAACAGATGTATTGTCCCTAGGAGACAGAATTCTGATTCTACAAGTAGAGACAGTTTCTACAGGTAGCACACCAAGCTCTAACATAGGAGCTGCTGTGAAAGTTTTTACTCATGTCAATGAGGTCTATGTCAATTGGATTTAAGAGAACATTTCTTTGGTTAGCCTAAGTCAACCAGATGAGTTATTCAAAGGAATTGGGGTCTTTTACAAAAAGAATAAGAAAGTATTAAAAGAAAGCTTCAACAGAGGGTGATTTTATGCCGTATAGCTCACTCAGATGGTGGAGAAGAAATATGGTAGGTAAAACAAGTGATTTCTAGAAGACATAATAATGATCTCTGGATGAAAGTCAGTATGAAGAATCAGAGCTCAATCCTCTACGTGTATGGAAATGGACTCTGAAAACAACTGAATGAGCCAGTAAGACTTTCTATTGCATTTAAACTTACCTACACATCTGATTCATAATACTGTGAAATAATAATGTGACATTATTCAAGGTGATATTGGTAGCAATCTGTTATCAAGCCACTGAAAATTAATGAACCCTACAACTTCTGACTAGCTATGTCCCTCCAAGGGTCCTAAAGCATTTGCCTCCAAGTGCTGTTAATGTGGTTTCCTGGGTAGTTCATGGTGTCATCATCTACTCAACCACAATTATATGCAAGACTGTTGGGGGACTTGATTGAAAGTGGTTCCTGTACTCATATATATTTGAATACTTTAGTCCCCAGTTGGTGGAACTGTTTGGGAAGAATTAGAAGGTGTGGCCTTGTTGAAGAAGGTGTGTCATTTGGGGTGAGCTGGTGTGTTTCAAAAGACCAGGTCACTTTCAGCTAGCTTTCTCTGTCTCCTGTTTGAGGATTAGGATGTGAGTCCTCTGTGGTTCTTGCCACTATGCATTTGCTCTGCCATCATGGAATTTAACTCTCAGAAACCATAAGTATAATTAAATGCTCTATTTTATAAGTTGCTTTTTGTTATAATACTTCATTACAACAATGAAAAAAAAAACTAAGACTACTATTTAGACACTTAGTGGAAATACTGTATCTCCTGTATATCCAGGATTCATTTTTAACAAATGTTTATTTAAATTGTAGAAATGAGTTAGTCACTCGAAAGATATATATTATTAATATGTGCTTTATTAGCATGCATTAGTTTACGGAGTGAGAGGCTTTATTACTACAAAATAACATTTCCATGTATGTGTATAATGTAATTTATCAGCAACATCTGTTTCTGATGGTGTTACGAGCTACATTTAATCTTTTATTATGATTAGATACTACAATTAGAATTTGAGCGAATTAGGATTTTAGTATCAGCTTTATTGTGATGCATACTGCACTTCATCCAATACGTCAATCATAATTTCACAAAAACTCTCATTGACTCTCAAATCTAAGCCCAAACTAATCTTATACTAACAGAATTTGTTAAGAATTTACTGTGTCCCATGAGAAAACCCAAGCATTCTTAAATGGAAAAGCTGTTTATTTCATCCTTACACTGAATTTGTATAGTATATACTATTATGATCTCCAATTCAAAAATGAGAAAAGTGAGAGACTGAGGGTTTAAATTATGCACACAAAATTGTTGAGTGCTTGAACAATGAGGATGACATTTGAATCTCTCTAGTTCTGGTTTGTTTGTTTGTTTTGTTTTGTTGTATGAGAAACACCCAACATAGATTTATGTATTTGCACACTTGGTCCCCAAATGATGGCACTGTTTGGAAAGGTTGGCTATGAAACACTAGGAGGTGGAGCCATAGACAAAGTAAATCTAGAAAAAAAATTGCTTTCAAAAATCATATAATGTTTTTGTTTTCCCTATGGAAATATTGTACATTTATATCCTGTGATATCTGATATGACTGAGAATATGATTCATTTGTCTTAGATTTCATGTTTGTAAAAAGTTAGGCAAAAATTCAAGTGCACCAAAGGCAAGGCCTTCAGTAGGATGTTGCCTATGTCACTAGGCAACATCCAAGATAAAGTCATTTGTAGGTATATGGTTTGTATCTTGAAGTGGAATAATTTTAAAATGTTTCAGTTTCTAAAACTATTTATTACAGATTGATTCCGAGTTGACTCACCTGTATAAAGCTCAAGTCTGTGCAATTTTCAACTTTAAATAGAGATATCTTCTAAAAACTGATTTTACTTTTGTGTATATACATGTTGTTCTGCGTGTGTGTGTGTGTGTGTGTGTGTGTGTGTGTGTGTGTGTGTGTGTGGTTGTCCATAGAGGCCAGAAAAAATGGTCTGGATCTCCCAGAGTGGGAATCCCAGGAGATTGTGGACCACCTGCTGTGAGTTATGGGAACTACACTCTAGTCCTCAGCAAGAAAAAAGTGAGCCCTCTTAACTGCTGAGCCATCTCTTCGGCCTATTTTTCACTGAATTGTAATTCATGTGGAACTTTACTTTGAGCATTTATTCCCTTATTATGATAGGTATTGATTTTAATTCAAACAGTCACAATGCCTATGCACAAGGTTTATTTTATTTTTTTAATCTCTTTCTACAGAACTTGTTTCTTGGGGATAAATTTCCAAATGTTTAACAGTGGCCCAGACTGTTGACTTTGAGGCAGAAAGCAGCCACCTATAACACTGAAGATGGCTGTGTAATCTATCATTTATTGTTAAACACACAAAAGGAAACTCTTTAGTTTCTGGCTGGACTCCATGTTTCAATTTAGGAGATCATATGTACCTAAGTATCCTTGATGAAAGTATGCAAGCGTGTTTTCACTGGCTATACAACAGAAATCCAGAAATGAGGGTCAGTGAAATGTCTTACAGAATTTATTTTCTTTGCACTTGCTGGTAAAACTGATGACCAGAAAGAGAGCTTGAGACACAACAGTGGAAAGGGAAAATAAAGCTCTGTGTCATCCTCTGATCTCCACACACATTATTTTGATCCCTACTTCCCTCATCAATCAAATAATTACTGTATAAAAGTATTTGTAAATACTGGAATGAATGGTGAATGGTTTCTCATTGCCCGTTGAATTTCATAGCAAAGTACCTACTGTGTCTTCTGGTTTCTGAGATGATTTGTGGACAAAAATGTAAACAAGATGCTTTCTCAACTCCAAAGTATTTATGGTCTATTAAGAGAGGACAGGTGAGCCAAGCACAGTGTTACATGCCTGTTTTCCTAGCACTCAGGCAGAAGGAAGCAGTATGGTCTCCGTGGGTTTGAAGCCAGCCTGGTCTACAGTGTGAATCTAGGGCATCCTAGGCTACACAGAGAAACCCTGTCTCAAACAACAACAAAAAAAGAAAGAAAGAAAGAAAGAAAGAAAGAAAGAAAGAAAGAAAGAAA
>NW_026596051.1:23130489-23157785 GCF_907164565.1 Psammomys obesus | reverse complement strand
AAAGAAAGAAAGAAAGAAAGAAAGAAAGAAAGAAAGAAAGAAAGAAAGAAAGAAAGAAAAAACCAGCAACAACACAAAGGACTCATGAGAATATAAGGTTTCTAAGTCTCATAATATCTGCAAAGAACATTAAGAAAAAACAGTATCAATTACTGCCTAAACAGACACTATAAATATATGCAAAGGGTTGTTTGTTATGACTGAGAAATTTCTAAGCTCTCGTAGTTTCCTCTCCTCTGCATCACTGGTTGACAAACCTCTAGGTAATGGGTTAAGTAATATTTGATGTGGTGTGGTAGGTAGTGCCTATATTATATCAATGTAGTTGTTCCATTGCAGGACTCAGACATTCATAAAAAGCATAGAACCAAACGGATACCACTAACACCAGCACTACTAAAATCAGGTAGTTCTGAGGACATGGCATTTCCTGTCATATATCTAGCCTGTTTAGCATGAGTTTCAATGGTAAAAGTCTCAATTCCAAGATTTGTGTCTTTATAGTCTATGTTCTCCAGCTCTGATGTTTCACTTCAGTGTCCTCAGATGCTGGCTGTTAGCCAGAGAATCCTGATTATATCCCATTAGAATCACCCAAAGCTCTAAAGTCAGACACTCTCTTCCCCATATCCACTACCTAGCTTTCCTTAGTGATCTCACTGTTCTATCGTTAAGAGGATTTATTGCTGAATACTGGCTAGATTTCTGGGCCAGATCTTATACTGAACAGCTTTCATCATCTCAATAATTAGTTTTCTATCTAGCTATTTGCTTATGACCAAATGAGAAAAAACATCTATTATACCTATTTCACTAATGATCCCCACAGTCAGGGACTTACAGCTCCCCTTGTGACTTTCACGCCTTACTGTCCTTATAAATCATTACTGCCATGATGATGTATATGACCATCACAACCACCAAGAACTACACTAATGTAATCACAATGTCTCCTGGTGTCCACTCCTATGTTGTCTAATCCATTGTCAGTCCATTCCCTTTCCATATAGAACTTCTAGACATTCCCTAGAATGTCTTTCCATATAAAGCACATTATTTTCATTCCTACTTTAAACCTTAAAAAGATTGGGGTTGTGTGAATAGGTATAGTTTCCTTACCATCACCCAGATTCTTACTCTAATCTCATCTCATAACCTGTATATTGGTTCTGTTTTGCTACTATAACAGATCACAAGTTGAGAGTATGAAAACAATAATCTATGAGCATATTGTTATACAGATAAAGCATCTGACGTGGTATTCAAGAACTTGCATTCTGCCCAGTGTCTACAGGGACCAATTAATGTCAGACACTTTCAATTTTTACAAGGTCCACATTTCATAGCTATAACCTTAGCTAGTAATCAAATCATCATGTCATTTTAAAAGCCCAGAAAAATATTCCAAACATAAATGAAAAGGAGAATATAAGCCTTCCACACCCTTGAAAGCCTCTTTTTGTAAAAGTAATAATTTTTTCAATAAACCCCAAAAGCATTTCCTTCAGTTCAGGGCTTCCACAACTTAGCAAATATAAATAAGAGATCTAAATCTGCATTCTAAATAAATAATGAATACTTATTATTACAACATTTAGGTTATATTTATCAAAAGTTGTTACTTATTAGAAATTAAAATTTAACTAAACTTTAGTACACACACACATATGCATCTGGTAAGACGACTCTTATTTGATCAAGCAGTCCCCTGATCAGAGCTGTTTAACTGGACAGTTTCTTCATCAGATCCATTTTCCCAGTATGGGCACATCAGGATTATAGAGGTCTGGTTGGCAAAGAACGAGCCAGGTTGTTGTATGAGTACCCAGCTGTAACATCCAGTCTCAGTGAGGGAATTTTATTTTATTCTGCAGATAAAGTGGGAGCAACAATGGATTTCAGCAAAACAGTGATGTAATTAGCTTGGAAAATCTTATAAAGGTCATTCCTCTCTTCATATGCAGAATGGCAAAATTAAAAAAAAATCAGTATCAGATGGGAAGCAAGTCATTAGACATGTCAAAGAATGATGAAAAGCTATGGACAACTGCAGAAAGAATTTAGAAGCATCCAAGAGAATGACATGTGCATATTTACTTATCTTAGTTGTCAAGATTTCAGACTTTGGAAGCAAAGTCTTTGATGTTGTCTGTCTCCTAGTGTTATTTAAAAATATCTGTGTCACCTTGGAACATATTCTTCATTTTACTGGTCTTAGTTTTATCTATAGACAATAGAACAAAATTATGTGATTTGTTATTGACATTGAAAGAGGTCATTCAAGTGAACAGTTTAGGACATAACAAAAAACACAATGTAAATTTAATTAGTGTTAAATGCCATTATTATTTTGTTTATTATCATCTCTATTGTTGTAAATAATTACTAAAGAACTATTAAAATAAACAGCCAAGGGTCTCCCCAATTTTACTTTCCACATCATCTTGCCTGATTCTGATGACAGAATTTTACTTCCTGATTCTGAAAACAAACATTTTAGTGTAACCCTGCCTTTTGTTTCTCTCGTTTGTCATATTTGATTCTTTAGTTATCCCATCTGTTACACCATAGAAAGTACACTCAACAAAACATGGAAATTCATTATTACCCACGATTGCATTCTCCTATGCTCTGTCTGGTTCTAGTGGCTACTGTCTCAGCCAATGGGACAGACTTTGAACTGGCATCACTATTTACATTCTGTTTTTTTAACCCATTATTAGGACAATAGCCAGGATGCTCACTGAAGATAGACAGTTCTGGCCATTTCGTAGCTCAGAATCTTAGAACCTTACAAAAGCAACAGGCTTTTCTTGTTTTTATTTTTGTAGTGTCAGTACTCTTGACATTAATTTTGTGAAAATATTTTTGCAATGGATATATAAATTCTGAAATCTTATCCACTCAAAGAGTTTTAACCTCTTTGCCATTTCAACCTGATATCATTACCCAACCTGGCATTCAAGAATCTCTCTATCCACCATTATGGTGCTTATTACATCCTAGAATAAACTATAATATACTTATTTATTATCATTGTAGATTGTCTGACAATTTCATGCCTCCTTATCATATTAATTCATTTGTATGTGTATTGATGGATGATATGTATGTATACATGAAACAATCTATTGCTATATTAAATATTTAGGGAATGTATGTGGAAAATAAATCTTCACTAAACATGATTACATAAGTGTCATTCCATCTTGGTGTTTTGTTTAAAAGCCAAGTTATTAATATTGAATTGTATTAGCTACATTTCTGATGCTTTTGCACACACCATCTCAAGTAACTTGTAGTAAGTATATTTTTTTTAAAGTCTCCATAGCAACGCATCAGAATAACTAAAGGCAAGAATTAAGGTTACAATATAACGGAGAATATCAGAAAGGTTGCACACTGGCTTGAATCTTGCTCTAACACTCACTGGCTGTGATAATTTAAACAAATGACAACCCAACTTTTCCCAGTTCCTAGTACTTCTCATTTGTGCTACTGTGTAGTTAAAATCTAGCCTTGACAAACAGCTGCATCCATTCAGCAGTGCCTGTATGGGATTAGCATGATGTTCTGAGCAGAGTGTGCACTAAACAAGTGTTAGCTATTGTCATTATAATCAATGCCTTGTCAGGTTAGCTCACTATGAGCCTGAGGCTTCCCAAATCCAGTCAACATGAAGAAGGTCACACTGACAATAGAGGCATTCAGGCCTTTGACCCTCAAACTCTTCTTTTAACCTGTCATGCAACAAGGAGTACAAAGGAGCAGCCCATTGGGGGGAAATATAATGAGTTGAGATGTGGATCTATGTATCATTACCCCAGGATATTTTCTGCCTAAATTTAGACTTCCTAGAGAATATCAAATTTCTGGCTATATCTTTAATTTTCTCTCCAAGCTGGCATGAAGCAGACTTGATCTTTGGAAAACAGCAGGGTTCATATGATTATTTTTGTGGCTTTTGCCAAAAGTCAGTCACTTAAGAGTCTTTGTGGCACAGGACCAACTGCTTTATACATCAGATGCTCTGTGAAAAAAAAAAAAAGTTGGAAATGTGATAGATTTGCTGACAAGCATATTTTATATTTGATGTGCATAATTTTTTTGCAATGATAAAAATAGAAGTAGTTAAGAGTTCCAGAGTGGCTTGTTTTTCCTTCTGTCTCTTGACTATTTTGATCTTAAGGAGCAGGTGTCCTGCTGTGTTCCACCTGGGTTTATAGTTTTTTTGTGCCATACAGTACATAATGCTCTTTACAAAGAAAGTATTCATACCTACTAAGTGCAAAGCTGAAACTGGTTGCCTCAAGAACACATGGAAGAGCATGAGTTGTTATATCATATAGTAGAGGAAATGGAAGAAATGGGAAACTGTGGATGCATTTGTAGTTCTGTAGTAAAACCCTAGCACCAGCCATAGCCATTTCTCATCTAAACCACTGCAGTGACCTCTTTGTGCTCTCAGATTCACCAGCAGTTCTTCATCCAGTAGCCAGAGTGATTTTATGGTGTTGTAAACATAACCATGTTTCTCCTTTATATAAACCCTTCTCATGTCCCATTTCATACTACAGAAGAAAAATCCAAAGTCATTGCCAAGATTAGAAATTCCCCCATGAGCCCACTGCTGTCTCCTTCTTCCTAATCACTTTGCCACTAATCCTTATTCCATTAATCCTGGTCTACCACAGGAAATAGGTTTCTTTTTCATCAAACAGTCCAAGATACTTTGCTATCCATAGGGCTTCTCCATCTTGGATCCTATCTGTATGAATTCTATAGAGTTAGCTGCTTCTCTGTATTTAAAGACCAGCTACCTTTAACTTTAGACCAAGGGTTTCTCATGTTAAATACTTTCAGTCACAGGCAGAAATTTTGTCCGTTTTGTTTTCTTCTAAAATACTCTTTCTGGGTAGTTGACTATAAACAGACCTACAAACAAATGAGCAATGCTGAGTTTCTAAAGAAAGTCATACAGAAAGCTAATTGACAATTCATGTGAGGAAGCAGTTGTACCAGGATTGGTACAATGGACTGGTTCGTTAAAAAGAATTGCCTGAATTAAAACTTGAACCAATTGCCCTTGTTATCATTGGTAAAGATATTCGTTATTCACTGAAAACAAAATAAGATTCTAAATCAGTTCTATAGCTTAGAATCTCATTTAATATTCAGGAAAATAAAGGAGTTAGTGTTCATTTTGCATGTTACTGTAAGTCAGATATGTTAGTTATCTACAAAAATTAATACAGCCAAAGAAAAACAGAGCGGGCATTTGCTTCAAGACACTGACTGGAGCTTCCTTGCCTTCAATGTGCATATATTGCACTGGAATTTGGCAAGTAAATTACAAAGAATGAGCCAATCTAATGGGAAGGAAATGTGTGGTTACACATAAGACAGATAAATAAAACATTGAGAGGTTTTGCTTATTTTAATTAATTAATTTATTATTCACTTTACATCCTGATCATATCCCCCTCATTTCTCTCTTCCTAGTCCTACTCTCCCTCCCTCTTCCCCCATTGTTCCTTCCTTATTCCTCAGAAAAGTGACCCCCACCTAACCTCAGCTATCAAGTAGCATCTGGATTGAGCATGTCCTCTTCCTGAGAAGGGGAAGTGACCAAAAAGCAGGTTACAGAGTCTATGTAAGAGATAGCTCCACTCCCCTTACTAGGGAGTCCACATGAGTTGCCCATCAGCATTTTTATATTAATTATTACAATTTATTCACTTTGTATCCTGGCTGTGCCCCCCTCCCTCATATCCTCTCACAATCCCATCCTCCCTCCTTAAGCCCCTCCCCTAGTCTAGGAACAGGGGAGGACCTCCTTCCCTTCTATTTGACCCTAGCCTATCAGGTTTCATCAGGATTGGCTGCAATGTCTTCCTCTGTGGCCTGGCAAGGCTGCACCTCATAGGAAAAGGTGATAAGAGAGCCTGCCACTTAGTTCATGCCAGAGACAGCCCACTGCTACCCTTACTAGGGAACCCACTTGGAGACTGAGTCTATGGGCTACATCTGAGCAGGGGTTTTAGGTCCTGTCCATGCATGGTCGTTGGTTGGGATATCAGTCTTTGCAGGCACCCAAGGCCCGGTATTTTGGGGCTTTGTTGGTCTCCTTTTGGAGCTCATAACCCCTTGAGGTCTTTCAATCTCCACATTCTTTCATAAAATTCTAGGCATTCTACCCAGTGTTTGGTTACTAGTCTCAGCCTTTACTTTGATACCTTGATCAGTGGAGTCTTTCAGAGACTGTCTGTGGTAGGCTCCTGTCCTGTTCCCTGTCTTCAGCTTCTGATGTCTATCATGTTTGCCCTTCTGAAAGAGGATTGAGCGTCTTCCCTAGGGTCTTCCTTGTTGTTTAGCTTCTTTAAAAGTATAGATTTAGTTTGTTTATCCTATATTATATGTCTAATAACCACTTAAGAGTGGGTATGTACCATGTGTGTCTTTCTGTTTCTAGGATACCTCACTCAAGATGATGTTTTCTAGTTTCTTCCATTTGCCTGCAAATTTCATGACGTCATTGTTTTTAATTACTGAGTAGTATTCCATTGTGTAAATGGACCGCAATTTCTGTATCCATATCTCCATTGAGGGACATGTTGTTCCTAGATTCTGGCTATTATGAATAGAGCTCCTACAAACATGGTTGAGCAAATGTCCTTGTTGTATATTTAAATATATTTCATATATATGCTTAAGAATGGTATAGGTGAGGTAGTACTATTCCTAGTTTTCTGAGAAAGCATAAGGCTAATATCCAGAATATACAAAGGACTTAAGGAGTTAAACACCAACAAACCAAGTAATTCAATTAAAAAAAATGGGGTACAGAACTAAATAGAGAATTCTCAATAGAGGAATATCAAATGGCAGAGAGACACTTAAAGAAATGTTCAACATCCTTAGTCATCAGGGAGATGAAAATCAAAACAACCATGAGGTTTCACCTTATACCCATCAAAATGGCTAAGATCAAAACTCAAGTGACAACACAAGCTGGAGAGGATGTGGAGAAAGGGGAACTCTCCTCCATTGCTGGTGGGAATGTAAACTTGTACAGGTTTTGCTTTCTTAAACAAAAGGGGACATGCAGAATGAATATGACCTGAAACTGAAGACTGAATAAAACAATTTTTCAAAAAATGCCTTCCTTGTCCTTCCTGTTCTTACTGCTAGATAAATGGTCCCTGTGGTCACCCTTCACGTCTGTGGTCTCTGTAAATAAGCAAATAAACAAACAAACAAAATTAAAAACAAAACCTCATCAAGAAAGAGAGAGCAAAGAATTCAAAGCCAAAGCCTCTTCAGGGCTTTCTCATATCTCTTGATAGATGATCCTTTTAATGTCATCTTTCCTTGGTTGCAAATGTTTCCTTCATGAATCAAATCAATTATAATGTTAAAAGTGCTTACATGAATGGCTCTATTAAAAATCTTAAATATTTTATTGTTACTTGACATGATGATGATTCTTCAAGTTAGGTCATTGTTTTAAATTTCTGGAAAAGACTAAAGCCCACACTGAGATGATACACCCAGAAGTATAAGGGCCCCATTAAAGGATTAAATATACATTTTTTATTTCTATAAAAATTGCCTAAACTTGTACAAATGGAGAAAAATTTTCAACAAATATTGTTCCATTTATATGAAAACATGACAAAGCTACACCTTGTTCTGAAGAGTGAGAGGTGGCCCAAATCCCAGAATCAAGATTTTCACTGAGAACTCAACTGAGAATTGCTGGAAAAACCCTCTCCTCTAGTAGCCCAGCCTAAGCTCTAGTCTTGTCTGCTGGCTTTGGCCTCCAGCACTCAGCTTGAATAATGTTTGGCAGCATCTCTAGTTTTAGGTAAAGTGGATCTACAGTTCACTATTTCTTTGATAATCATGTGATTCTGAGTATGGAACTTAACTTTTTCTCAACTGCATTTTCTTATACATGAAGAAATTGTGACCATGAAGGTCACAATTATTTACTTCCTCTGTAATGCACAATAGTTTTCAGTTTTTAATACTTTAATCTGCTTGTTTTGCTGATAACATCCCAAGTGATGTTGTCAGAGTTCAGTGTGACATAGTAGAGCATCAAACACAGTTCTTTGTGTGTAGCATATTTAAGCTACCATTCTGGAGCTTGAGCTGACAGATCATGAACATTCTCTGCAGTGCAGTACTGCAAGCTGATAATATCCTTCAACAGGACTGTAACAAAGCCTACACATCAGCATATGGAAGCTTGCCTGGCCTGTATTGAGCTACATGTTCCTGCCCTTTCCCTGATGTTATTTCTCATTCTTCTGTGGCAGGAAACACGCTTATCTTTACATGTCTCAGGAGATATTCCCGAGTCATTTGAGAATCAATGCTGAAAGTTTTTACAACAGCTTCAATATCCAAAGCAATTCCCAACTTCTCTGTAACACTTCCAGGAAACCATCCTTGCTTTCCATCATTATTCTGCGCCTATGAGTTAGTCTGATGATTTTCTGGGAATTTTTCTACTTCCAGGATTCCTCTCAGCCACAATTCTCACAATATTTGATTGCAGATTGTTCTTGGTTTCTTTTCTTTATGTTTTTTCAGGATATTTTTTTTACAGACAGGATAACCAGTCTTTATTTTCATCTTGACAACATTTAAGAGTCAAAGTGTGTTCTGTGCATGTGTGAGGATTTCTCCAGAGAGAATTAACAGAATGGGGGCCCTGAATGTGGAAGGTACTTCCTAGGGGATAGTCTAAAGAAAAAGAGGTCCAATGAAAAACAGTGTGTGCTCACCTGTTCTCTCTCTCTCTCTTCTTACCACTGTGATTTTTCATTGACATGTGTCCAGTCTCTCTAGAGAGTACCATGTTTTTAATCAACAGATCATGACTGTTGATACTTACAGCTTCTCCTTAAGATTAAATAGCAAAAAGGCTCTTTGCCTGTCCAACATGAAGATGACCACTGGTTAACTACTTATAGCTCCTAGCATGCAAGCTAATTTAATAAATACTCTTTTGTTTATATAATAGATGGCTCATCAGGTAAAGGCACCTGACATGCAAACATGGTGAAGTAATATTGATCCCTATAATCCAAAGAAAGAAGAGAGCTGACTTCATACAATTGACTTTTACATATAAAATTGCCCTTCACACATATACATAATGCTCAAACACACAATAACAATAAACACAATTTAAATGCGTACATATATGTGCATTACATTGGTTGGATGCTTTACAGAACCCTGCCTAATACAACATCTGATCTACTATTTGCCTATGGTTAGTCTGTGCGTTTCATCATGCTATGTCCAGCAATACTCATAATTAGTAAAATAGATCACAACTCTCCTTTAAGCATATGATTTTGCCAAATGTGCAATCCCTCATTAACAATTGAACATTTTTAAGTGTTGGTTTTGCACTGACTCTGTGCACGTGCGAATAGCATAGCAAGAACCATGTACACTGGCTATGCCTGCTCTGTTCTGTGGAAGACATTAACCAGAAAGAATCCTTAATGACATGTATCAAACCGTTTGAGCCCATGACCTCTCACACCCTGATCTTTAACATCCTCTCTAGTCCACAGTGTAGTAGGTAGTGCCTGTACCTGCACGCTTATGGCTGTGTCTGGTTGATGGAGTCAGTAAGTGTCTTCAGGGCCAGAAGGAGAAAGAGACCCTAATTTGCTGCTCTGATTAAGCAGTTGCTACAATTTGTGTATGTAATAATAGAGCCTCAGCTTGACTCTCACTGAGGAATCCTGCACGTATCTTGCTGGTATTGATATCTATATAGTCATTTTTTAACACTTGTTTTCCATTTTTTTCCTCCTTCTGGGCAATCTGTTATGTCCATTGTGTTCTCTTTTGATGTCTGCAGTATCCGGATGTTGTTTGGACTTGTTTCTGTTCTTATTGGTGCATTACAAGATGAGGTAGCCACGGATGCACACAACAGGCTCTGTCTGGGCGAATGGAACTATCAATGAAAAGTGGTTCCAAGTGGAAGATTAGAAGAGATGAAAAACTAGCAAGGCCTGCATGCTGCTTATTAAAAAAAAAAAGATAGATATATGAAGGGACTGGGGAGAAAGGAACTAGGACCTCCACACACTGGAAATAAAATCCATCAATCTCTGACAGCTAGATGGGCTAAAAAGTTAGACAACTTTGATCTACCTTTCTGTGATCCCTAAGACATATTTAGAACTTCTTCATCTAGCACAGGGTCCATAGATTGGATTTAGTCAGGAAATGGCCTCACCATATCTGTGCAAGTGCAAAGGTAACTAAGTTGAATGGGGTCTGTGTGACAGCATTTTTCAGGTAAAAGCCAAGCATGCTGTAGACTAGGTTGCGAGCTGAAGCAAACGCAGAGAGAGACTAGACAAAATCCACCTATGCCCTGGACTCTATTACTCATTTTTTCCTTTGGCTGATGCCTTCCATCTGTCTTAGAATTGGGGGAAGTGATAGCATTATCAGCTTTATTTTATTTTTTTATGTTGGCACTTCAAAGACTCACTTCATTTAAGACAGGGGAAAAGGCAGACAGAAAATAAAAATGTGCCTTTCATTCTATTCTATATGTGGACTAGCTGGGGTAACAATTCCAAAACAAGAAACCTGAATTAAAAAAAAAAAAAAAAAAAACAGCTAGAAACATGCTCCACTCTTTTGCTATGCCTTATTTGATTGTTCTAATTCAAGGATGGCTTTTGTTCCAATACATCAGCTTACTTACTCTTCACTTTTCCTGTGTCTCTTGGGATAGTTCTTGGCCCCTCGACACTATCTTGATGCTCGTGGCAAGGAGAATGAGAACTACTTCTGTCTTTTCTGGCAAAGTTTCCTAAGACGTAATAATACTTTACTGACCAAAGGAACAATGGAGGCTCATGTACCACAGGTGACAAGGAAGTCATACTTGAAGCCAGATGTTTTTTGGTGGGTGACAACATACATCATCAGCCAAGAAATAGGAAGTAGTAACTCACTCTTGTGAGTGCAATAACTAACTCAAATATCTGGACACTTGGAAATGAGCTGGAAATGAAAGATATCATCAGACCAGATCATCGTCTGCTTACATTTCCAGTTTTTCAAATAAGGAAATGTATTTCAAGAGGCCAAAATTGCTTTAATTTACATGGATGAAGAGTCACAGGAAGGACTCAAAACTTTGACTTTCTTACTTTAAATATTTATACTTAGTATGCATGTTCCAAATTTGCTTATTCCAAAAGGAAATAAGATGTAGCTAATGGGATTTCAGTCTTTGGCTGCTCTTCTGCATTACCAGATGAGTGTTGTTAAGAGAGCAGCCTGGCCTCTCTGTGCCTTTGTCCCTTTCCTCTGTAAAGTAATAACGCTACTTAGTGCTTATAGTTAAAGATTCTAGGACATGCAGAGTGTGAGAAAGTAGAAGACAATGTTGAAAAATGCCCAAACCATCATATGAACAGTTACTCATATTAAACATCCCAAGTAACGTAAGCCTTGTTCCTTATGTTATCCTAATTGCTTTTGTTTCATAAAAGCCTCTGAATCTCATGTGTATATGGTATGGGGGGATAGGGGGCCTTAAATCTGACTTGTCTGGAAATGCTGGAAAGACAGTTAAATGGGAAGAAATAAGAGGCATTAATAAACAGTAGATGTTTGTTCTCATCTTCAAAATAGGCCTTGTGTTCTTTGTATTGAAATGTTTCGGCCATAACTGGTCTGCCTTACAGTGTCAAATGCAATTATTTCTTTGATATAATTAGTTTACTGGAAGAAAAAAAATAAAACTCATAAAATAGTATGTGAGTGCTAAGAATTTGTATTATTACTAACTTATTTTAATTTCATATATAATTATAAGGAATAAGTAATTAATGATATGTGCTAAATTACTAAGTACTTGTCAACTGTTTTTATCCATTTAGTCAAAGCCCTTAATTTTATGATCCATTAATTTTCTTTACATATACGAAAACTGTATTGCTTATCTAGTCTGTTTCTAAGGCTTGTTGATTGTAGCAGAGGGACAAATTTCCATTCTAAATGAGCTATAACTACTGGATAGGCTCTCACATTCAAACAGTAACATCATTGCAGTATCTTTTCTTCATCATTTCACAATTATCATCCCAAGTGTTGATGATCAATCCTCCACTCTTGGGTGATTGCCTTATTAATGGCAAAGTGATAAGAATGGAATTAAATATTTGCACTGGGGGCTATGCTTAATTGAGTTCTTTCTCTGCTTATTGCAAGTCCAGG
The DNA here is from genome assembly GCF_907164565.1 of Psammomys obesus. NCBI lineage: Eukaryota > Metazoa > Chordata > Mammalia > Rodentia > Muridae > Psammomys > Psammomys obesus. The sequence goes on along the minus strand of NW_026596051.1, from coordinate 23,145,506 downwards.
TTTTTAAAATTAGAGCCAACAAAATTATGCCGTTTAGAAACATAGCTAAAATTAGAAGCCTTTTAAATATGATAAAAATTCTGCCGAGACTTGGGCATGATGTTCCTCTTCAGATATGCAGTATAATTTTAGAAACAAAGGACAATTTATTTCTAATTTTAAAGAAAGTTTCCAGATTTTATTGAACACTCATATTGTTCCTGAAGCTATGTCAAACCCTGAGAGTGAAATAAAAGACAAAGTAAATCTGAGAACATGTCAACATGTTTTACCATCTCAGAGTCACTTTTTGCAAATAATCATAGCAAGTAAAAATATTTTCTTTTGACATTATTGTCTTATGGTTCTATCATATGCAAATGTGTTTTGATGAAATCAGCATTCCCTTCGCTCCCAACATCATGTACACTTTCTAAATGAACTGATTTATTGAACATGTATGTAGAACCAGGTACTAGAGTATGGGTAAGCATTCAGGGGCCTCCCTCCAAAGAAACCTAACCCTCCTTCTCCCAGGAGCTGTCAATTGCCAATAGCTTCTCAGCATCTGGTGGGACTTCATGAATCACTCCTGTGTTCATGCTGGAAATTTGTCTGGCTCAATCTTTTATATATATAAAAGAATTTTATATATAATTATATATATACATATATTTTATATTTTATTTACTTTGTATCCCAGCTGTAGCTCACTCCCTCATTCCTTCCCAATCCCACATCCCTCTCTCATCTCCTCCCATGCCCCTCTCCAAGTCCACTGATAGGGGAGGTCCTCTTCTCCCACCATCTGACGCTAGCATATCAGGTCTCATCAGGACTGGTTGCATTGTCTTCCTCTGTGGCCTGGTAATGTGGTTCTCCTCTTAGGGGGAGGTGATCAAAGAGCCAGCCACTGGTTCAGTCTTATGCATGCAGTCAGAACTACTGTAAATTCACTTGTGCAATGATCCTTCTCTGTTCCGAAAATAATGTCACTATAGACATCTATTTCTTGTCCTTACAAATCAGAAATATGATAATCACTTTTTTGAGGAAAAGGTTGTGGTTGACCTTATCAATGGGCAACACTGATATGTACTAATAATCTGGGAGCCTTGTGTACAGCAGATAGTCTACTGACCACAGAAGGTGACAATGTACACAAACACATGAAAGTTCATCTATTAGAAAGCTAAACAGAAAGATCCAGAAATGTGTACAAAACACTGAAAGCTGCAGACAACCAATTATAATATTATATGGACACAATCTCTAGAAGAAGAATCGAAGAATGAAAACGCAGCACTGTCAGTACAGGAATGGCACGTGACAGGTGGAAGTGCAGGCAGTGTGGGTTAACTTGGAACCCTGTAGATAAAATCAACAACTAAATTTGAGTCCAAATACTATGAGGCACTTTCGAACCATAATCCACGGATTGAAAGTAAGCACTTGTTTAATTCTTTATATATTTTTTTTGTATTGACACTTTTTTATCTGTAAGAATGCCACAAAGGGTACAAATACAAACAGGTTAACTAGTTATTATACCACCGTGACCCAGAGCAAAACGTGGTCATCTTATTCTAGGAGTGTGATGTCAGAAACAGGGTTTCCATAAGGAGTGATGGTGTTAGCTGATGTAAAGACAGTGAGAAAAAAAATAACTTGAATATTTATATCTGAAAAGTTTTACACACTGATAAAATTTCTGGCTGTGACAGATTTTATTTATCAGACATTTTCTTCGCTCTTGTTTATGGAAGGGGCAGTCGTTATCTAAGCTCCATTTGAGAGCAAGGTTTGAAAGAAATGTTACAGTTGGATAGACACAGCTAAAACTCTAGGCATTTATAAAGTGGATTTTCAACTTATTGAGGCAACCTAAGGACATGTTCAGTGTGACATTATCGGAGTGAGACGTTATATACAAAATGAAAGGTAACAGGAACCTAAGCAATGAAATCCATGCTGCTTCATTTGGCACCTCAACTTGTCAGGATAAACCAATGCTTAGATTCGGGTTTGACATTGTTTCCGGGTGTGGTTGAGTTGTCTCTACAGAAAAGGGGAATTACTGGGGACGCAGTGGATTCAGAAAAGCAGATCGCACTCTCATCTGAGGGTAGCCATAGTTCATTCCTGTTAGACATTGACTAAATAAAAAAACAGAGGACATGAGAATCACACCCCTTGTCTGTCTCACTACTGACTTGTGCCATTTCTTATCATCGTTCTTTTTTTTTTTTACTTTTTAACATATTATTTTATTTACTACAATTTATTAATTTTGTATCCCAGCTGCAGCCCTACCATTGTCCCCTCCCAACCCTGCTCTCCCTCACTCCTTCATCTCTTCCCATGCCCCTTCCCCAGTCCATTGACAGTGGAGTATCTCCTCAACTTCCATCTAACCCTAGCCTATCAGATCTCATCAGAACTGTCTTTCATAGTATTCCTCTGTGGCCTGGCAAGGCTGCTTCCCCTTCATGAGGAAGTGAACAAAGAGCCAGCCACTGAGTTAATGTCAGAGACAGCCCCTGCTCCCCTTACTAGAGAGCCCATTTGGAGACTGAGTTGCCATGGTCTACCTCTGTGTAAGGGTTCTGGTTATCTCCATGAATGGTCCCTGGTTGGAGTATCAGTCTCAAAAAAGATCCCTAGGCCCAGATTTTGGGGTTGTTTTCCATTGTTCTCCTTGTAGAATTCCAGGCCCTTCCAGGTTTTTCTATCTCCCCTTTCTTTCATAATATTGCTGCACTCTATGCAACACTGTATTAAAGCAGATGCTGAGACTCATAGCCAAAATTTGGACAAAGTCTTTAGGAGGCCCTCTGTGGTAGGTTCCTGTCTTGTTCCTTATTTTCACCTTCTTTCAATGTCTATCCCTACTGCCCTTCTCAACGAAGATTGAACATTTTACCCAGGTTCCTCCTCCTTGCTTAGATTCTTTTGTTGTGCAGATTTTAGTATGATTATCCTATTTTATATGTTTAATATCCACTTATAAGTGAGAATATACCATGTGTGTCTTTCTTCTGAGATACCACACTGACGATGATGTTTTCTAGTTTCCACCATTTGCCTGCAAAGTTCATGATTTCCTTGATTTTAATTGCTGAGTAGTATTCCATTATGTAAATATAGCACAATTTCTGTATCCATTCCTCAATTGAGGGACATCTGGGTTGTTTCCAGATTCTGGCTATTACAAATAAAGCTGCTACGAACATGTTTGAACAAATGTCTTTATTGTGCACTTGAGCATCTTTTGGATATATGCCCAGGAGTGGTGTAGCTCAATTTTGAGGTAGCACTATTTCTAATTGTCTGAGAAAGTGCCAAAATGATTTCCAAAGTGGTTTTACAAGTTTACCTTCCCACCAGCTATGGAGAAGGGTTCCCCTTTCTCCATTGTGTTGTCACTTGAGTTCTTGATCTTAGTCATTCTTATGGGTGTAAGGTGAAATCTCAGGGTTGTTTTGATTTGTATTTCCCTGATGAGTAAGAATGTTGAACATTTCTTTACGTGTTTCTCTGACATTCAATATTCCTCTATTCAGAATTCTCTGTTTATCTCTGTACCCCATTGTTTATTTGGATTACTTGATTTGTTGTTTTTTAACATCTTGAGCTCTTTCTATATTATGGATATTAGCCCTCTATGAGAGGGCTAAGGGTTGGTGAAGAGCCTTTCCTAATCTGTAGGCTGTCATTTTATTCTGACGACAGTGTCTCTTGCTTTACAGGAGCTTTTCAATTTCATCAGGTCCCATTTATTGATTGTTGCTCTTAGAGCCTGTGCTGTTGGTGTTCTGTTCAGGAAGTTATCTCCTGTGCCAATGAGTTCAAGGCTCTTTCTCACTTTTTCTTCTGACAGGTTTAGTGTGTCTGGTTTTATGTTGAGAGTCTTTGATCCTCTTGGACTTTAGTTCTGTACAGGATGATAAATATGGATCTATTTTCATGTTCCTACATATAGATATCCAGTCATACCAGCACCATTTGTTGAAGATTCTGTCTTTTTTCCTTTATATGGTTTTGGCATCTTTGTCAAAAATCAGGTGTCCATAAGTGTGTGAGTTTATTTCTGGGTCTTCTATTTTATTCCATTGATCCACCATTCTGTTTCTATACTAATACCATGCAGTTTTTATTACTGTTGCTGTGTAGTACAGCTTGAGATCAGGAATGGAGATACCCCCAGAAGATCTTTTATTATAGAGGATTGTTTTAATGATTTGATTCTGGATTTCTTGTTATTCCATATGAAGTAGAGAATTTTTCTCTAAAGAATTGTGTTGGTAATTTTATGGGGATTGCATTGAATCTGTAGATTGCTTTTGGTAAGATGGCCATTTTTACTATGTTAAGCCTGCCAAGTCATGAGCATGGGATATCTTTCCATCTTTTGATATCTTCTTCTACTTCTTTCTCCAGAGACTGCAATTTTTTTTCCAAACAATTCTTTGATTTGCTTGGTTAGAATTACACTAAGGTACTTTATTTCCTTTGTGGCAATTTTGAAGGGAGTTGTTTCCCAAATTTCTTTCTCAGCCCATTTGTCTTCTGTATACAGAGGGCTACTGATTTTTTTGAGTTAATTTTGTTTCCAGCCACTTTGCTGAAACTGTTTGTCAGCTGTAGGAGCTCTCTGGTAGAATTTTGGGGGTCACTCGTGTATGTTATTTTATCATTTGCAAATAATGATACTTTGACTTCTTCCTTTCCAAACTGAATCCCCTTGATCTCCTTTATTTTTCTTATTGTTCTAGTAAGGACTTCAAGAATTATGTTGAAGAGATCGTACCATCTTTCTTAAGACTGCATTTTATAACATCACCTGCTTTGATGCTAGAGACTACTGATTGAAACTGAATAATACTGCTTGCTCGCCCAGGTCCCCTACTTGAAGATCATAGGACTTTAGCCATGGGCTACTTAGTTTTAACCTTCAACTTTTAGAATATAGAATCACAAAAAAGAGTCTCAGTAAGGAAATATCTGGATGAGACTAGCCTGTGGGCATGCTTGTAGGGGAGTGTCTTTATTGTTCATTGATGTGGGAAGACTCAGCAGCACTGTTAGGCACTGGGTACTGAACTAAGTGAGACAGGAGAGTACTAACGGAGGGAGCATGGGTTCATGTTACTTTCTGCTTATGGCTATAGATGTGCCAGGGCCACCTGTCTTAAGCTCTAAACACCATGGCATCATCAAAATGACGGCTCATAGCCTGTAATTGTAGGGTAAATAAAATCTTCCCTAAGCAGTTGTTTGGTCAGAGTATTTTTCATACAACATAAGTAAAACTAAGATAATACAAATGTACATAATCACAAACTATAACTTCCTATAATTAATCTCATTATATGCTTATGGTTATAATATAAATTAAATATACATAAAGGGTTACATTTATATGTAGAGCTTTACAGAAAACACACACACACACACACACACACATACATATACATATATTTCATTGTGTGGCAAACCCAATTACACCTGATTCCACAGCCCATGTTTAATGTTTTATTGCCTACAATATGATACTGTAACTGAGCTCTAAAAGTGAATAGATTCTGGTATCTATGGGTAGGGCTCTACAGGCCAAAGACTCTGTAATATTTATGGTTCAAAAATTGAAAAGAGCAAAGGTACAGGCAATGGTGATACTGTGTTTTATAGTGGCTGTGTAAGGTATAGGTGAGGCATGCTAGGAAATGAATCCATGCAGGGTGTAGGGAAAATGGGATGGAACACTACATTCTGTTATCTGTTAACCGACAGAAAAAAAAATTGTTAATCCTGTTAGCGTTTCTAACTCATTTCAGCACCAAAATACAGATTTTTCTATATTTTTTGTGTTTTATTGTCATTAAATATTAATGATGGTATGTATGTGAGAGGGATTTAAAAGCTGTTTTCTGAGGCTTTCAAAGTTAGGCTAAGTAGCAACTTATTTCAAAAGTCTGGTTTATGCTTAATAAATAAAATGGTTAAAAACATGCCTGATCAATATAAAATATATTATTTTAAGAAAGTATCAGTCACCACATGTATCCAATACCCTCAATAAAATCAGAATTCAGAAGAATGTCCATTTTGGTCACATTGTTTTTCTTTTTCTTTTTCCAGTAGATGATCAACTGTAATCCAAAACAGTCAAATTATTTCTTCTTGCATAACTTATTTTAGATGAATTTGTCTAATTTCTATATCTCTAATCTATTTTTACATTTATTTTCACTTATAATACACATTGAGGAAAAGCAATAGACTATATTTATCTCTTTTATTCTATTAGGGTTTTTTATGGCTATGTGGATAAAGACTTGCCAAGAGAGAAGTCAGGACAGAGATCGTATAGCTTTAAGAAGTCATAAAATAATTTGAGCAGAAGGGAAAGGAAGCTACACAAACAGACTGAGCTTTTCATTCACTGTGATTACCTTATCACCATCTATTTGTAATTCTGGATATAGGATATGGTAGATGTATTATTAATTATAGCCATCACTGTTGTAGAAAACAAAAGCAAGTGTTGGACTATATGATGTTTATTATTTGCCCTACAATAGTTGCAGCAGTATCATTTGACCCAGTGTGACAAATAATAAGACAAAGACACCTGTTGGATTTTATAATTGCCTTATTATCTTGGGCTGTGCATATATTTTTACCTATGCTATCTCATGAACTTCACATCCTTCTCCCAGCCTCTATCCAAAGCCATCCACCTTAATCATTCCTAATCACTTCATAATCCTCATCTGGACCTTTTCATGACATTGTGGGAGTCATTCCTCCCTACCTACTTGCTTTTGTCTCTACACTAACCCATCATGGTGTCCCCCTTCCTCCTTTCTTCACCTCTGTCTCTTTGCCACTATTCTCCTGTCCTCTAAAGCCCAGGAATTTTAGTCACACTTATGCCATTCTGCTCTGCCCAGGTATAGGCCTTTAATCAACCAATCAGGTAGAATGTCTTGGCAGGTTCACAAAACAAGGATAGGTGTACCTGAGCAGTAACCAGAACTTAAGTGCCAGTAATTAGCAACAATATAAAGTATCAGAACAACCGCCAACACATCACTATGAATTACTTAATTCTGATGCCTATTTTATTGTTCCACAAAATAAAATAGTTGCTATATTAATAACTCAAGCTAACTTTGTTGTAAACTTTACTTAGCCATATGTAGCTCCATTAAAATCATAATTGTGAAAGACAAGCACTGTAAAAGGAAAATGAGCTTTAAAGTTAAAATTAATATTTTGAGCTCCAGGATACACAAATCACTAGATCCAGGAACCTCTATGAGTAATACAAATTTTAAATCCTGATGGTTTTTCAGGCTTCCAAAAGCAGACACGGTTCCTCTTTTGTTGAATGGGTCATAAGTCCAATTAAAGATCTGCTGGTTATCATCAGGTATGCATGGTATTACGGTATCTGTAGGGTTATATTGCCATGCTGGTCAGTGATAGGGTTCATAGGTATCATAACAATGTAGAACTAGAGATGATTTAAGGAACAGAAGCTCTATTCCTAAGGACCATCAGCAGGAAAATAGCAAGTTTTCTTTAGCAGGTATTCGATACCAGCTACAGTGGTTTGATTTAACACACATTCCTATGACCAAACACCAGGTCATGTATCCAGGCCAGTACCCAGGTGTCTAGTAAAATTTAGATGTTATCACAACCAAAATATTAACAAGGTAGTAAAGGTAATTTTTATAATTTAGCTGTGGCTGGGGAAGGTCCAGATCTCCACAGCAAGAGGATTATGTTTGGGCTGTATAGCATAGAGCAAAAAGTGACTTAAAGTATTTTAAGCTCTTACCAAATGTTGGATTATGTTCTAAATCAGCAGTAAGCTAATGCTTTAAAGCTAAATCTAGGCTGCTGCCTAGTTATTTAAGTAAACATTTCTAGAACACATTTGTGTCTGTTTATATTCCCTGTGGCTGATTTTACTTCACAAAAACATTTGAGTAGTTGTAGTAGAATCCACATCCCTCATAATACTGAGTATGTGGCTCTTCATAGACAGGTTCTGCTGGGTCTTGTTTGGAAGGGCTTTCACTGAGACCATTCGATACATATTTTGCAGCAAGTTCTTCATATGACAATATTCCCACATATTATACAGCTGGGAACGAGTAGAGCATGACTCAGACCCAGCCTACCTATTTATTCTGTACTCTATTAGTGTAAAAGTATTACACATAATTTGAGTATGGTACTTCATATCTATTTGAACATATGGTCCTTATAACCTTAGAATTTAGATTATGAATTCAAAGGAAGCTGGAACTCCATAGTGTGACCTGTCTCACATGAGGGATATGCATACATACATTCATATTCAGTAACATATATAATATCTTTATTGAGGTATAGTTCACAACACACATTTCATCTATTTAAATAATTCAATTTAATAGTATTTAGTGTATTCAAAGACCTGTGTAAGGTAACTGTAATAAATTATAGAACACTTTCATTGTCCTCAAAAGAAAGTCCATGTTTTCACTATGATCTTGACACCACCCATTATTTCTGTAATGCTTCTTGTTTGTGTTTCAAAAAGTCTATCCTAGAAGAGATCTTATCCTTGGAGAAGATTTATATGTCCTTTCTGAGTAGCCTGTAGCTCCTCATTTAGGATTGGGACTTTGTGAGATTTTCTTCATCCTTGTTGGCTTATCAACTGATGAAGTTGTCATTATTATATCTTGTTCATGTGACCATATAGTTTAAATTTCATAGGTGCTTGTTCTTTATCACATACAGAAGCCATGATCAGCAGGCAGCCCTAAAAATATACACATATGATCATCCTAAAAGGATGTGGCAGGTTGACAATAAATATATAACAAGTATAATTAAAGAAGAGTCATGAATTTGAGAGGAATTTGGAGAAACATCGCAAGAGCTGAAGGAGGAGAGAGGGGTGAAAATATGTAAAAGCATACTCATGTGTGAAATCATCAACAAATCAAAAATATTTTAAATAAAAATTATCACTACCCTATAGTGACAGTAAGTTGTGAGCCATCCAGTGTGGATGCTGGGAACCAAACCTTTGTCCTCTGCAAGAGAAGTGCTTTTATTCATGCGCCCACCTCTTAAATCCTTTATGATAATGATAAACAGAATAAAAAGAAATAAAGAAAATAATGAATTCCATTAAAAACAGTTTTACACACATACACAAAACCTTCTAACCAAGAAAACTAAAGAAATCTACAATGAAAAATTTAATCTATTGTAGAAGACACTAGAAGATGGAGAGACATCTCTTAATGATTGGTTGAAAGAATTACTATTTTGAAAATGACAATTCTACCAAAAGCAAGCTACACATTCGATTCAATCTCGATCAAACTTCTAATACTTCATACACAGATAGTAAGTAATTAAAAATTTTATCTGTAGGTACAGATTATCAAGGACAGCAAAAGCAAAAGAAATACTGCTGGAATTATCACCATACTGATTTTCAAAGTATATATAGCAGAGCAGTAAAAACAGCCCGGTATTGGCACAAATAGACATGCAAATCAATGAAAGAGAACTGGGGCCCAAGATGCTACAATTACTGTTTTTTTGAGAAAAACATCCAAAACATGCCTTAGAAACAGTTCATCACCTCCAACTAATGGTCCCAAGAAAACTATTTCAACATGCAGAAAAATTGAAAGTAAAACTTTTTCTCTGACCCTGTACAAAACTCAACTCCAATGACCCTGGCAGTGGGCAAAGAGACATCTTGTTGGTGGTTTTGTTGTTATATCAGTCATGGGCAGAGCAGATATCAGTCCTTTTTTTCATCCTAGCTTGATGACTTGCTTAGTGGCCAAAGCTGTTTTTTGTCTAGGATACATAAAAAATCAAACCAAATCCAGGCAGCACAGTACAGGAGGAGGAAGACAGAGACGTGCTTTCTGCCCACAGACCAGCCCTTCACCGCACTGCACACACAGAGCCCCAACTACTACCAGGCGGCAACACACCCGCTTGACACCATGACCCGCAGCATGGACTGAGGATGTGGCCCGGCTGCAAGGCCAGCCTGCAGGGTGAGCCACCACAGTGTGCAAGTACGCGGTGCTGGGATGAGAGAGAAAGAGAAGTGGAGCAGCTTGAGCATTATGAAGAGAGGTGGAACTGAGGCTCAAGGGTGGAGCAAAGTAGCCTGTTGTGAGTGGCCAGCCCCTTCACCTGGGCGCGTATGGCGAGGGTCATCTCTGTGTCCCTTGCTATGCAGTGGCAGGGATCCATCCCTGATTGGGACAGCCCTGTCAGGGACCATGTGGATGTCCAGTGGTTGTGCGGAACTGGCCCCATCCCTCACTGTCTGAAGCGCTCTAGAGATCTGGCCCCATCTCTCACCAGCAGTGGTGCTCAGGAGACTGGGCCTTGCACCTACCCAGGCAGCACAGTGGAGCTGGCCCTGTTGGCAGCGGTGTGGGTCAGCTGGCCTCGAGGGCATGAATGTGGGAGAGCTGACCCTGCCACTCATCTGCTGAGTGGTGGTACAGATGCAGAGAAGAAGCTCCTGCACCCCCACCACTCAGTATCTCTATGGACTGGGAAAGCTGCACACAGGATTATGATCAAGAGAGAGCTCTCCTGCCCGCACCAGTTGCAGTACTCCGGAGAGCAGTCCCTGCACCTCAACTGTGCATCACAGTGGAGCTGACCTTAACTGTGAAGGCACTGGTGAGCCAGTTGCAAGGGTGTGAGAGCCAGCGAGCTGGCTCATTCCCTTGCAGGCTTCAACACTTGGGAGAGTGGTTCATGTGCCTTGACTGGGCAGCACAGTGGAGCTGGCTCCAGAGTCATGGGTGAGGCTGACCTCGCAAGATGGCATGAGAGCAAGAAAGGTGAGCCTCCCTCCTCTGATGGCATCATTGGGTGGCCTAGCCTGAGAGTGCTTAGAGCTTGCCCTAGTGGTATAAACAAGTGAGATCCAACCCAGGGACCAGCTCAGCTACCACACAGGCCAGGCCAAGATCCAGAGCTCCGATTTGACCCACCCACAAATCTCTATCATCTGCACACACTTGGGATCCATGGTAGGGCCAGTCCTGATGATCCAAAGCTGTCAGACGTCCATAACAAAGGGCAACAGCAGGATAAACTGGTGTCCTATTCCTAGTATCATAGAAGCTGGAGACCATGAGCCAGACCAATAACTCATTACAATGAACATTTGCAAGTAAAGATTGCCAACAGATAGATATACTGTGGGACATACCGTGACATATGACTTCCACAATGAGAATTTGTGTGTGTGTGTGTGTGTGTGTATTAGTCAGCTTTTATTTTTTTATTAGTTTAGTTACTTTACATCCTGAAGGAGCCTTCTCTGTCCCCTCCTCCCAGTTCCCCCCACTTCCACTCCTTCTCCCTTCTCAGCCCCCTTTAGTCCCCAGAAAAGGGGAGCTCCCCTCCGCCCTTAATTAACCTTCCCCAGCACATGAAGTCACATCAGGACTGAACATTTGCATACCCTAAGGTCAGGCAAGGTAGTGCTGCCAGGGGGAAGTGATCAAAAGTAGGCAATAAAGTCCGTTTTAGAAACACCTGCCTTCACCACCCCCACCACAAACACTCAGGTGCCCCATATGAAGACTGGGCCACCCTTTGTTACATATGTGCGGAGGGCCTGAATCCACATCATGCATGTTCCTTAGTTGATGTCTCAGTCTCTGAAAGCCACCATGGGACTGGGTTAGTTGTTTCTGTTGGTCTTCTTGAGAGGTTCCTGTCCCCTCTATGTCCTTCCATCTTCCCCCAACACTTCAGCAGAAACCCTAGAGTTCTGCCCCATGCTCGGCTGCAAATCCTAGCATCTGTCTCAATCAGCTGAAACCTCACAGACAATAGTCAAGTTAGGCACCTGTCTGAAAGCACAGCAGAGTGTTATTATTAGTGTCAGGAGCTGGCTCTCCACCATGGGAGGGGTCTCAGGTTGGAGCAATTATTGTTTGGACTGAGATGTTTTCAAAACATTATTTTTTAGTGTGTGTGTGTGTGTGTGTGTGTGTGTGTGTGTGTGTGTGTGTGTGTGCGCGCGCGGGCGTGTGTGTGCTTATTTCTGGAAGGTGAGGATGTTGCAAGGACATGAGAGGACTGGGAGATGAGCAGGACTGTGATGCATGATGTGTCACAAAGAATTGCTAAAAAGTTAATAATAAAAAAACTCTCAAAATGGATCAGGAACTTCAATTTACAAGTTCTGATACCCCAGAATTTCTAGAAGAAAAGTAAGGAGGTTGCTTCAACTTACCTGTTCAGGGAAAGACTTTCTGAATGGGACTCCAGAAACGCTAGGAAATAAAACCAAAAATCAACAAATGAAAAAAAAAAAAAAAAAAAAGTTCTGCACAGCAGAGCAAACTGTCAATTTACTGGAGAGGCAGCCCAAAGAACGGAAGACAATCATTACCAGCAATGCATCCAAAACATGCTTGCTTTCTAGAACATGCAAAGAACTCAAAGAACTAAACCTTAATAAAATAAACAACCTAATTAGTAAATGGAAAATTCTCAAAAGAAGACAGGCAAATAGCTATGGAACACTTTCCATTGCCTTATTTTATTTTTCCTTCTCTTCAAATTAGAAATTTGTATCAAAAAATCTTAATATTTATTTTTTGTAAATTTAAATGTATTCTTGCAATATTTGACTACATGTTTGTCTCATTGATTTTATTTTTAATAAGTTTCCATTTGATTATTTGTAATTTGTAAATGAAATATTGTTTCTGTTATGTAATATTATCTTCATACCTTATTTGTGCGTATTTAGCTGGCATATAGTATAAGTATAGTGATCTGGGTTAATACACAATTGTTTTGAAGTCTTTGTTAAATTTGCCGTATGGACTTTTGAAAGGCAGTTTGCTTCTTGTAGTGTTACTGCACATGGATTGAAATTTCCTGTTTCTCCCCATGATCTATATGGCTTTATTTATACATATTGACAATGAACATTTAAGTAGCACTGTGTTACAGATGTTTCTATGAATCCTTGCTTCTTTTTGAGTGTTCTTGTGTTTGTTTTTCTGCTTAGTTTCTTGGATAGGCTAGAAGCATTTTGTAAATTAGCTTTCCCTTGCACTGTGAAATCTCTTCCTAACTCCTCAGAGGGTAGCCTTGGGCATGTGCCCAGCCACCCTACAGTGATGGTGATTATAGAAGTTCTTTCTTTGACTGTCTTTTCCCTCTAATACCTCTGTCTACCTCTGTTGATATCACACCCCACTGTCAGTATTCGCTAATTGCTCACTACTTGCTCTCTTCTGTTTGACAGTGTCCCGAGGCATCAATTGGTTTTCTGTGCGCAGCAGTCAATGCCAGGCCTTTTGCAGAGGTTACTAGGAGGCCTCTGTTTGAGGTTTCTACTAACCCCAGGAGGGCTTTTCTCATTTCTCTCTCTGATTGTCTTCTGTCAGTTATTGAACCTAAGGTTTTGTTGCTGTTGTTGCCTTCAGACAGAGCTGCAGACCTTCTTTTAATTCCTTAACACCCAGAGCTGTTTACTTTTGAGAAAAAGGCTAGGTTTGAATTCCCAGCACTCTTTTTTAAAATCATGGCAGCTTCTTTGTTGGAAACGTTAGAGATGTCTGACCTCATGGCTTGCTTCTCTCAGTGTAGACATTCTCTTGATGATTGTGCTGGTGCTGCTGCTGGAGAAAGGAGGTATCCGCGTTTATTCTGAAGTCGCATCCCAGTATGATGGGCAAGATGCCAGGGTGACACTAGCCTTTGATCTCAGCTGCCTCGTCTGCTGTAGAATATCCACTTTGAAAATGAGCTGTGTGCCTCCGATGGTTGTCCTCAGCTGCTACCAACCAAATAGAGCCATAGCCTGTGAGGTGAGATTGTGTGGTGAAGACAGCCTAATGGCTGTCTTCAAATTATTACAATTCTGCTCTTCTTGGGGAGCTCATAACCAGCATCTTAAGGGAGAAAAATCACAGAAAGATAGAGTCATTTTGGACCAAATATTAAAGAATCTTGCTGTTTGAAGACTTAGTGGGTTTTCTGGCATAAATATTAATCTTGTCTTATTTCTGGAAAATGTATAGGCATATAAGTGTTTGTTCTAACTTGTTTTTCATAATGTCTACTAGCTATTTTTATATGTTCAATGAACTCTGTATGTCTGATGCCCAGACTAATAGGTTCCAGATTCTGAGGCTTCCACCTTGTACTTTACTACTCAAATTTAACTTAGCACATTGCTAATTCATTTAAGACATGACTGAGCTAAAAGTGTGCACTTGTAGGACACATTGAAAGAATTTTAAGTCATGGCAGCAATGTGGATTGGAAAGACTTTCAAATATAATAATTTCCAGTGTCAGGTGTTTTGAGTAAACTTTGAGTCAGATTTACAATCAAAACTGAATATCCACTACAAATTCCAACAAATGCATGTACATCTAGAAATAATGATTTTTATGAAGAGGAATAAAGCAACATGAATGATAAAAAGATGTTTAGAGGAAAGAAGGTAATTCCTTAGCATTCCTGGACCACAAACACGAAGAGGCTGCATGGTATACTCTAAAACAGAATGAAAGAGAATATTTTCAATAACACAAAACCATGACTATTCTCTGCAGAAAAGCCTATGTAGTCACACCTCTAATGGAAGTTTCCACACGTAACATTGCATGTGTAGTGGTCATTTTATTTCAGGACATTTGTATATATTTTATAGTAGCATAGAGACTATACTAATCAATTAGTCATATCTCTAGATAGTCCCCAGACTCTGATGGGGACTATAGAGAATCAGATAGTATTTAAGTAAAGGACAATATATCTAGTGATTGAGAGAACCTTGTTTCTATAGAAATCTGATAGGCTAGAATTTTAAAAATCTGAATAAGGATCACTTAGATAAACATGAAGAATAAAGAGCCCTCCTGAAGTCAAAGAGACAGATAGACAGACAGGTAGATAGATAGATAGATAGATAGATAGATAGATAGATAGATAGATAG